>NW_006921610.1:18209292-18215483 GCF_000298275.1 Orycteropus afer afer
TTTTTTCTGTGTTTTCTTTGGTCTGTCTTTCAATCCTTTGAAGATACCTAAAGATAACAAGATTCTTACAGAATAAATTGGGGATCTATTAAAATGAAGATTCTCACCTGAGGATATTGTTAAACTATGGATCCTGTGTCATTGTATCTGGAGTGGAAGTGCAAATTATGAGCAGGGGGTTAACTGGAATGAACCGGTTTAAAGCCCTGGTTTACATAGGGACCAATGTCTGGTATAGATGGACAGTTTTGTTAATTGCTAAGAGTGAGACTTGAAGTCCCGGAGGAAGTTTAGGGCAAAGCCTACGGCATTTACTTGGTGCAATCATCTTACCATCTGCACTGTCAGGAGTGGGTGATGCAGAAGGAAATGACAAAATAAGGTTATGAGGGTTACGTCAGGCTTTTAGTCCCCAGAGATTCCAAATTTGTGTTTTTTTTTTTTTTTTTGGTACTACTTTCCAATTTATGGAAACAAGAGCACTTTACATAAAGTTGATTGAAAAAAGAAAGAAAGTTTATTCAATTTATTTTCCAGGGCATACACATGTGTGCTAATTCATGGGGTTGTAGTAAACACTGCTTTGCCCTCTCCAGGATGCTGTTTTAGAGCATTCAGGACTTCAGAAATAACTCCCTGCCTCAGAGTAGGCAGAAAAGGTAAATTTGGGCTCAATGTACTGCTGGTCAGTTATTAGCTCTTTTTTTATGTGCTCAATATAAATAGAAATCATAATTTCAACCCCCAACTTGCAGAATGATAAGCTATGTTACCGAAACTAAAGTAACCTACTTGAAACACAAATTAAAATTAGTTCTAGAAATAATTGGAAGAATGAGGGTCTACCCTCATGTTCTAATATTTTATCAGCATAGATTTTTTTTTTTTTAACTACTTAATTCCAAAAAATTGAGCTGGGGGCTTTTGGAAGCAGCTTTAAGGGGCAGGTGGGAAGCAGAGCTGGGCACTGGGGACTTTTGGAGCTGCCTTAAGGGAGGCCAGGAAGTGAGTGGAGAGGTTTGGAACAACTAAGGGAGATGAACTTGTCTGTCAGTTTGTCACCCTGTGGTGGCTTACGTGTTGCTATGAGGTTGCAGGCTATGCCACCAGTGTTGCAAATACCAGCAGGGTTACCCATGGTAGATAGGTTTCAGCAGAGCTTACAGACCAGGACAGACATGGAAGAAGGAAGAGACCATCCACTTCTCAAAGAACTGGCCAATGAAAACCTTATGAATAGTCCAGAAACACGGTCTGATATAGTGCCAGAAGATCAGGCCCTCAGGTTGGAAGGCACTCAAGATATGACTGGGAAGAATTGCCTACTCAGAGTAGAGCAGACCTTTGGTGATATGGGTGAAGTAAGGCTTTCGAGACTTCCATCTGCTCATGTGACATGACACAGCAGGAGAATAGACAGCTGCAAACATCCATTAATAATTGGAACATGGAATGTTTGAAGTATAAATTTAGGAAAATTGGAAGTTGTCAAAAATGAAATGGAATGCATAAAGATTGATATCCTAGGCGTTAGTGAGCTGAAAAGGACTGGTTTTGGCCTTTTTGAATCAGACAACCATATGATCTACTATGTTGGGAACGGCAGATTGAAGAGGAATGGCATGGCATTCATCATCACCGACAATGTTTCAAGATCTATCCTGAAGTACAGTGCTGTCAGTGATAGGATAATATCCAAATGCCTCAGAGGAAAACCAGTTAATATTACCATTATTCAAATTTGTGCATCAACCACTAAAGCCAAAGATGAGGAAATTGAAGACATTTACCAACTTCTGCAGTCTGAAATTGACTTTACATCCAGTCAAGATATGCTATCACTGGTTATTGGAATGCAGAAGTTGGAAACAAAGAAGAATCACTGGTAGTTGGATAGTATGGCTTTGGTGATGGAAATAACACTGGAGATTGCATGACAAAATTTTGCAAGACCGATAACTTATTCATTGCAAATACCTTTTTTCAACAACACAAATGGCAGCTATACACATGAACTTCACCAGATGGAGTACACAGGAATCAGACTGACTACATCTGTGACAAGAGGTGATGAAGAAGTTCAGTATTTTCTGCCAAAACAAGGCTAGGAGTTAATTGTGGAACAGATCATCAACTGCTCATATGAAAGTTCAAGTTGAAGACAATTAAAACAAGTTCATAAAGGCTAAAATATGACCTTTATTATATTCCTCTTGAATTTAGAAATCATCTAAAGAATAGATTTGATGCATTGAACACCAATGACTGAAAACCAGAGAAATTGTGGGATGACATCAAGAACATCATTCATAAAGAAAGCAAGAGGTCATTAAAAAGATAGGAAAAGAAGAAAAGACTTAAATGGAAGTCAGAAGAGATTCTGAAACTTGCCCTTGAACAGAGAGTAGCTAAAGCAAGCTGAAGAAATGACAAGATAAAAGAGCTGAACAGAAGCTTTCAAAGAGCAGCTCAAGAAGACAAAGTCAATTATTATAATGAAATGTGCAAAAATCTGGAGTTAGAAAACCAAAAGGGAAGAACACACTTGCCATTTCTTAAGCTGAAAGAACTGAAGAAAAAATTTAAGCCTTGAGTTGCAATATTGAAAGATTCTATGGACAAAATATTGACTGATGCAGGAAACATCAAAAGAAGATGGAAAGAATACACAGAGTCACTGTCCCAAAAAGAATTGGTGGATGTTCATCCATTTCAAGAGGTGTCATGATCAAGAACCAATGGTATTGAGAGAAGAAGTTGAAGCTGCCCTGAAGGAATTGGCAATAAACAAGGCTCTAGGAATTGACAGAATGCCCACTGAGATGTTTCAACATACAGATGCCACACTGGAGGCACTCATTCAGCTATGCCAAGAGATTTGGAAGACAGCTACCTGGCCAACTGACTGGAAGAGATCCATATTTGTACCCATTTCAATGAAACGTTATCTCACAGAATGTGGAAATTATTGAACAATATCATTAATATCACATGCAAGTAAAATCTTGCTGAGGATAATTAAAAAATGGCTGCAGCCATATATTGACAGGGAACTTCCAGAAATGTAGCTGCATTCAGAGGAGCATGTGGAACAAGGGATATCTTTGCTGATGTTAGATGGATCTTGGCTGAAAGCAAAGAATACCAGAAAGATGTTTATTTATGTTTTACTGACTATTCAAAACCATTAGCTCTTGATCAACCTCCTGATATGCTTGTATCTTGATCAATTCATTTTGGAGAAGAATATTATGCTGGTAAAGTGGAGGGTCAACAGAAAAGGGGAAGGCCCTCACAAGATGGATTGACACAGTGGCTGCAATGATGGGCTCAGGTATAGCAATGATTGTAAGGATGGCAGAAGACTGGGCAGTGTTTCATTCTGTTGTACGTAAGGTCATTATGAGTCAGAGATAATTTGATGGCACCTAACAACAACAGCAACAACAATGCAACAATTTAAGTCCCAACTAGAAATTGTAGAAAAATAAAATAAATTGGACTCATAACAGAAAGTATGCAGACATTATCTTTTTAATGATTCTATTTATGCTATATACTTATGTATAGAAAATTGAGAATTCTTACAATGACAGTTTTTACTTTTAGACATAACTGTCTAGTTTAAATAGTCAAAGCTAATCAAAATGAATTGATCAAGATACAAGCATATCAGGAGGTTGATCAAGAACTAATGGTACCAAAGGAAGGTGTTCAAGCTGCCCTGAAGGCATTCGTGAAAAACAAGGTGCCAGGAATTGATGTAATATCAGCTGAGATGTTTTAACAAATGGATGCAACAGTGGAAGCACTCACTTTTCTAATGCAAGACATTTGGAAGATAGCAACTTGGTTAACCAACTGGAAGAGATTCATATACATGTCTGTTCTAAAGAAAGGTAATTCAACAAAATGTGCAAATTATTGAGCAATATCATTAATATCACACACAAGCAAAACTATGCTGAAGATAATCTAATAATGGTTGCAGCAGTACATCAACAGAAAATTGCCAGAAATTTAAGCCATATTCAGAAGAGACATGAAATGAAGGATATCATTACTGATGTCAGATGGATCTTGGCTGAAAGCAGAGAATACCATAAAGATGAGGACCTGTGTTTTGTTAACTATGCAAGTGCATTTGGCTGTGCAGATCATAATAAATTTTGGATAACACTGCAAAGAATGGGAATTCCAGAACATTAATTGTTCTCATGAGGGACCTCTACATAGACCAAGAGACAGTAGTTTAAATAGAGCAAGGGGATAGATAATGTGTGGTTTTAAATCAGGAAAGGTGCATCAGGGATTATATCCTTTCATTATACTTATTCAATTTGTATGCTGAGGAAAGAATCTAAGAAGCTAGACTATGCAAAGAAGAATTGGATGAAGACTCATTAATGACCTGCGTGCTGAAAGAGGACTTGAGTCACTTACTGATACAAATCAAAGACAACAGCCTTCAGTATGGATTATACTGTAACATAAAGAAAAATCCTCACATCTTGGATGAGTAGCCAACATCATGATAAATGGAGAAAATAGTGAAGTTGTTAAAGATTTTATTTTACTTGGATCCACAATCAACACCCACTGAAGAAGCAGTCAAGAAATCAAGTGACATAGTACATTTGACAAAGCTGCTGCAGAAGACCACTCTAAAGTGTTAGAAAACAAGATGTCACTTCATGGACTAATATATGTCTGACCTAATGTATGAGACCATGGTATTTTCAATGGTCTCATATGCACACAAAAGCTGGATAGTGAATAAGGAAGAAAAATCAATATCTATGAACTGTGGTATTTTATGGACAGCTAGAAGAATGAACAAATCTCTTTTGGTGAGATATAGCCAGAATGCTCCTTAGCATTCTTAGAAGATGATGTGATTTCATCTCAAGTCCTTTGAACATGTGATCAGGAAGGACCAGTCCTTCAAGAAGGACATCATGCTTGAGATAGTAGAGGGCCAGAGAAAAAGAGGAAGACCCACTGTGAGATGCATTGACACAGTGGCTGCAAAAATGGGCTCAAATATAGCAATGATTTTGAGGATGACACAGGGCTGAGTAGTGTTTCATTCTATCGTAGACTGAGTTGTTATGAGTTAGAACTAACTCGTTTGGTCCTAACAATAGCAACAACATTTTTACATTTTCAGAGTCAAAAAAGAGTTGGCAGATTACTGATATGGCCCTTTCATTCAACTACATGGAAATTCTATCACTAATTTCCCCCCATAATATATTTATCCATGTCTTCCAACTCCAAAGCACCATTAATCTGTGATGTAAATGCTTTACAGTTTTTTCATTTAGAAGCTTAATATTTTTATTTTGCTGATTATACATCTCAGATAATTTGTATTTATAGTGTAAGCTTTTAGAAGATGGAGTAGTTTTTTCAAAACTTTAAAAATAGCATGCAGAATTTAAGGAAACAATTAGTCCAAAGGACTAATGGACCACAGGAACCACAGCCTCTACCCTGAGCCTCTACCCAGAAGAACTAGATGGGGCTAGAGGGCTACCAAGACCAATCACTCTGATCAGGACCACATAACGTCCGGGTCAGACTGGGAGAAAAATGTAGAATAAAATTCAAATTCATAAAAAAGACCAGACTTATTGATTTGATAAAGGCTGGTGGAATTCCTGACACTGTGGTCTTTAGACACCCTTTAAACCTGGAAATGAACCCACTCCAAGAGATCATCTTGCAGCTAAGCAACAGACAGGCCTATAAAGTAAGCAAATGACAGTCATGAGGCATGTACTCCTCAGAATAATCACCCATACAAAGAAAAAGGGCAACATTTGCCCCAAAACAAAGTTCAGAAGGCAGGAAAGGGTAAGAAAGGGCAAATGGAAATAGGGAAACCATGAAGGAAGCAAGACAAGGGCTGTGACATTGAAGGAATTGCAACTAATGTTACAAAACAAAATATATAGATAGTTGAATGGAAAACTAATTTGCTTAGTAAACTTATGCTTAAAACACAATATGAACTAACTGCTGTTGAGTTGGATATGACTCATAGCGACCCCTCCTTGGGTTTCTGAGGTGGTATCACTACGGAAGTTGATTGCCCAATCTTCCTTCTGAGGAGTGGCTGGTGGGTTTGAACTGCCAGCCTTCTGGTTAGCAGTCAAATGCTCAAATGCCTTAGGCACTATTCCACC
>NW_006921610.1:18215653-18220638 GCF_000298275.1 Orycteropus afer afer
TTTTTTTTTTTTGAGTCAGAATTGAGAAAAAGAAAATCCTTGCATCAAAAATTATGAAAAAAAGGAAAGACTAAAGAAAAAATATACCTAAACAGCAAAACCTATGATGTGTGTAGAGGCACATAATAACATTTTTTCCTGAAACAGAATCAGATACAATGTAAGATGTACAGATTTAGACCATTAAGACATTCTTCTATTGACTAGATATTTTATCTCTGGCTTTTTATGACTTGATATAGTATCAGTTAAACTTTGTCACTTGAGAGCTGTTCACAACTTTGATAAATTTGCTAATAAAGTAAGTGGTTACTGAGCAAAGGCAGTAGCTGATTTTGAAAGCTAAATTACTAAAAAAAGAAGAAAATAATGTAGGGCATCAATCCTGGCAAAGAGCACTATGAAATAGAAATATGTTTTCCATGAGGAGAGACTGTATATTAAATACAGGAATAGGTTCACTCCTAGTGATAGAAAACAGGCCTTAGCCCAATCAAACAGGAAGAACATTATAGATAAATGTGACCAACGGTGCATAAAAAGAGAAAAAAACAAAACAATAGAGTTGTAGGCATGGTAATTCTATCATAGAAGTGACAGGATTGTAGGCAATTAATTCCTGCATTGCTGTGGAAAAAATAAATGTAATGTTGGATGATGGAATATTTTTCACATTTAAGAGTATTAGAGTATCTTAATGCTAGTATTTACATTTTGACTCACAGATACTAGACCGTGCTTGTGATTGTTAGGTACTACTACTGTATTAGCTCTGACTCATAGTGTGACTCTATGTACAACAGAACAAAACACTGCCCAGTCCTGCGCCAGCCTTACAATCCTTGCTATACCTCAGCCTATTGTTGCAGTCTTTGTGTCAATCCATCTCATTGAGTGTCTTCCCCTTTTTTTGGTGACCCTCCATTTCATCAAGCATGATATCCTTCTCTAGGGAATGGTTCTTTCTGACAGCATGACCAAAGTGAACTTGGGCCATTCTTGCTTCCAAGGAGGACTTCTACCAGGACAGATTTGTTCATTCTTCTGGCAGTCCAAGGAACTCTGGTAGCATAATGCCTAAGACATTTGACTGCTAAACAGAAGGCTGGTGGTTCAAACCCACCAGCCACTCCTAGGAAGGAAAGTTGGGCAATCTACTTTTGTAGTGATACTGCCTCTGAAACCCAAGGAGGGGTCTCTATGAGTCAGATTTGACTTGAGGGCAATGGGCTGGCAGTCCATGGTACTTTCAGTGTTCTTTGCCAACACCACAACTCAAAAGTGTCAGCTCTTATTTGGTCTTCTTTATTAATTGTTGAGCTTTCAAATGCATATGAGGCTATTGAAAATACCATGGCTTGAATTTAGGGGCACCTAAGGAGCTCTGGAAGGAAGGTAGGGCAATCCTACTTCCGTAGTGATACTGCCTCGGAAACCCAAGGAGGGGTCGCTATGAGTCAGGTCTGACTCGACGGCACATAACAACAACAACAAAGGAGCTCTGGTGGCATAGTGCCTAAGGCATTTGACTGCTAATCAGAAGGTTGATGGTTCAAACCCATCAGCTACTCTTCAGAAGGAAGATGGGACAATCTATTTCCATAGGAGGGGTTGCTATGAGTTGGATCTGACTCAGCGGCAGTGAGTTTGGAAGTCTTCAATGAGACATCTTTGCTCTTCAGCACTTTAAACAGGTCTTTTGCAGCAGATTTGCAAAGTGTAATACATTGTCTGATTTCTTGACTGCTGCTTCCTTTTGTCTTGATTGTGGAACCAAGTGATACCGAATCTTTTACAACTTCAAACTTCTCCATTTATTGCGATGCTGCTTATTGGACCATTTGTGAGGATTTTTGTTTTCCTTTTATTGAGGTGTAATCCATATTGCAAACTGTGTTCTTTGATCTTCATCAGTAAGTGCTTCAAGTCATCTTCAATTTCAGCAAGCAAGAGGCCATCCACTTGTCAATGTATTGGCCAATGAAAACCTTATGAATAGCAGTGAAACACTGTCTCATATATTACTGAAAAACTTTATGAATAGTCCTGAAAAATTGTTTGTTTTAGTGCCAGAAGATGAGCCCCTCAGATTGCAAGGCACTAAGAAAAATGACTGGGGAAGAGCTGCTTCCTCAAAGTAGTAGTTGTTGTTGTTATTATGTGCTGTCAAGTCAGATCCAACTCATAGCGACCTCTCCTTGGGTTTCTGAGGAAGTATCACTACAGAAAAAAATGCCCAAACTTCCTTCTGAGGAGTGGCTGGTGGGTTTGAATTGCCAGCCTCCTGGTTAGCAGTCAAATGCCTTAGGCACTATGCTACCAGAGCTCCCCCTCAAAGTAGAGTGCACCTGAATGGTGTGGATGGAGTAATACTTCAGGGACCTCCATTTGCTGATGTGGAATGACTCAAAATGGGAAGAAACAGCTGCAAACATTCATTAATATTCAGAACTTGGAATGTATGATGTATGAATCTAGGTAAATTGGACCTTGTCAAAAATGAAGTGGAACATGTAAAAATCAATGTCCTAGGCATTAGTTAAGTAGAAATGGATCTGTTTTGGCCATTTTGAATCAACCATATGATCTAACCTGCTGTGAAAGATTGACAAGGAATGGTTTGGCATTCATCATCACAAGGAATGTTTCAAGATCTATCCTGAAGCACAATGTTGTCAGATAATATTCATGCACCTACAAGCAAGACCCGTACTACTGCTATTATTCAAATTTATGCACCAACCACCAAAGCCAAAGATGAGGAAATTGAAGATTTCTACCAACTTCTGTAGTCTGACATTGATCAAACATGCAATCAAGATGTACTGATTATTACTGGTGATTGGAATGCAAAAGTTGGAAACAAAGAAGAATCTCTGGTAATTGGAAAATACAGCCTTGATGATAGAAATGACACTACAGGTCACATGATAGAATGTTGTAAGACCAATAATCTTTGCATATACCTGTTTTCAACAACATAAATGGCTGCTATACACATGGAGCTCACCAGATGAAATACACAGGAATCAGATCAACAATATCTGTGGAAAGAGGCAATGGGAAAGCCCAGTATCTTCAGCCAAAATAAGGCCAAGAGCTGACTGTGGAAAAGATCAATTACTCATATGCAAATTCAAGCTGAAGCTGAAGACAACTTAAACAAGTCCATGAGAGCCAAAACATGACCTTGATTTTATCCCACCTGAATTAAGAGACATTTTAAAGAATGTATTTGGCGCATTGAATACCAATAACTGAAAACCAGAAGAATTATGGGATGACATCAAGAACATCATACATAAAGAAAGCAAATGGTCATTAAAAAGACAGGAAAGGAAGAAAAGACCAAAATGGATGTCAGAAGAGACTCTGAAACTTGCTCTTGAATGGAGAGTAGCTAAAGAAAGTGGCAGAAATGACAAGATAAAAGAGCTGAACAGAAAGTTTCAAAGAGCAGCTTGAGAAGACAAAGTCAATTATTATAAAGAAATGTGCAAAGACCTGGAGTTAGAAAATCAAAAAGGAAGAACATGCTTGGGATTTCTCAATCTAAAAAAACAGAAGGAAAAATTCAAGCCTTGAGTTTCAATATTGAAAGAATCTATGGGAAAAATATTGACTGATGCAGGAAACATCAAAAGAAGATGGGATGGATACACCGAGTCACTGTACCAAAAAAAAATTAGTCAATGTTCAACTATTTCAGGAGGTGGCATATAGTCAAGAACGAAGGAAGTTGAGGCTACACTGAAGGAAGTGGCAAAAAAACAGGGCTGCAGGAATTGACGGATACCCATTGAGATGTTTCAATAAACGTTGAAACTGTGCTGGAGGCACTTACTTGAATATGCCAAGAAATGTGGAACACAGCTACCTGGCCAACTGGCTTTGTACCCATCCCAAAGAAAGTTGATCCAACAGAAGTGGAAATTACCAAACAATATCATTAATATCACATGCAAGTAAAATCTTGCTGAAGATAATTCAAAAATGATTGCAGCAGTATATTGATAGAGAACTTCCAGAAATGCAAGCTGGATTCAGAAGAGGACATGGACTGAGGGATATCATTGCTGCTGTCAGATGGATCTTGGCTGAAAGCAAAGAAGACCAGAAAGATGTTTACTTTTGTTATATTGACTATGAAAAGGCATTGACCTTGTGGATGATAACAAATTATAGATAACATTGAGAAGAATCGGAATTCCAGAACACTTAATTATGTTCATGAAGAACTGTACATAGACCAGGAGGTTGTCATTTGAACAGAACAACAGGATATACATCATTGTTTAAAATCAGGAAGGGAGTGTGTCAGAGCTGTATCCTTTCACCATATTTATTCAATCTGTATGCTGAGCAAATATTCCCAGAAGCTGGACTATATGAAGAAGAATGTGGCATCAGGTTTGGAAGAAGACTCATTTATGATCTGTGATATGCACATGACACAAAAGACCATGCTTAATTGTATTTAAATGGAATGATCTTTAAATCCTACTTCCATATATACATATTTGAAGAGAGCCACCACTACGTATTTAGTGTGTGTGTGTGCATAGATCTATACCTTTGTGAAAATGTTTGGAAAGGTACTGTATTTTCAGTGGTTATTGAGGGTAGTAACATATGAGAAGTTGCTTTTTCATTAAATCTCCAATTCTTGACCCTATATGAGATCAAGAACATGTTAAAATGTATCCTTAATTTTTTACACTTAATATTTGACTCAGGATGGAAAAATATATATAACAGTAACAGGCAGTTTGAGAAGAGTCTTAGAGCCAAATAATAGTTAAGATGAAGTGGTGAAGAAGGTAAAATGTTTATTTAGATTGTAAGAAAAGTTAAAATATATATACCTAGAAGCACTGAGAAGATTCTACTCATTCCAGCCATCTAGGACAGAGTACTACAGTGTTATAGTATATATATACAAAATTGGAACCATCGAGCCTTTGGTTAGCAGCTTTATATATATA
>NW_006921610.1:18220738-18222517 GCF_000298275.1 Orycteropus afer afer
TGTTGTTGTTGTTGTTATGTGCCGTGAAGTAGGACCCGACTCATAGCGACCCCTCCTTGGGTTTCCGAGGCAGTATCACTAGTGAAGTAGATTGCTCCATCTTCCTTCTGAGGAGTGGCTGGTGGGTTTGAACTGTCATATGTAGTAGACATATAAATCTATAAACATATATTTTAATTGTTATTTTGCTCTGAATTTAAAAAAAAATCTGCATACAATCCAAGGAGTTTACCTGTGATTAATTTTTGCCAGGTAGAATATATTTCAAGACTTTTAACATGTGTTGAAATCATTGGGTTTTGAAGAACTATCCATTAATGACTTTCTGAACTGTGACAATGGATATTGACAGTGCTTGTCAGACTAAACCACTATTGATTGGCTCACATCATGTGTATAGCAAAACCAATTTCTCTCAAGTGCTGCTTCCTAACTGAAATACATTATTTGCAGCCTTCCTCTCTGTTTATTATAACACTCAAGCTCATAGCCTGTAACACATCCAGCAGAAAGGTTTCACAATGAAGGAAGTAGCAAACTGCGACAGAGAGAGAAGTGACGGCACTTAGCAATCAAAATAGTTTCGTACTGTAAGTTGCTGTTCCTTTTGAAAATATTGATTACTTGCAGAGTCTTTGTTTTTATTTTACAGTCCTCTTGAATGAAACAAGATCATGGACTAACAGAGCTTTCCTATTGTTTAATGACCCTGTGACTCTCATGGTTTCTACCCTTGAATAAAACTATTTTAGGTATTGTGTATGTGTTGAAGTCGTGGGAAAGAAAGTGTTTACATTGGGTCAGTCTTCTCCTGACCACAAACATATACATGCATACACGTGCACACGTGTGTGTGTATGCACACACACACACACACACACGGCATGTGTCTTTTCCCAAATCTTAGAATGTTTTCTCCATTGAGTAACTTGGGTCAACTTTGGGCATTTGCTACATATTGTACAGTTTTATTATTAATTTTTATTTGCATCATGCTTTTCTTCCCAAGAGGGTACATTTCTTACTGAAACAATACTGTTCCATCAAAAAGAGCAGTTCTCACAATATCTCGATGAGTGGAGAAAAAGAAATCCAGATTGTTGTTTTTTTTTTTACTTGAAAAATATTATTAATAAACAAAGCATAAAAAGATACTTTTCCCCAAACACTCACTGATCATACTGCATAGTTCCAACAGTGTACTAGGTACACTTGACTACCCAAAGAACTTTCAGTTCTAGTTTTCTACCCTTTAAGAAGCTCACAGTTACTGTCTGCAAATGCCTGAGGAAGTCATTGCAAAGGCACAGTTCTTAATCCTCAGAGTATTCCTAAAATTGCCACCTCTGTCTAAAACAAAAATGATCCTTGTGCTTCACAGGAGTTTCTCTGATGATAAAAACAGAGGACACTACTTGTTAACTCTACAAATGCTTTAATTAAATCTGGCATGGTGCTGTGACCTTCTCTCCTATTCGAAGCATGCCGGGAAATTCAAAGATAAAAGTTTCCTTGAAGGCTGGCGAATGTTACAGAAGCAACATCCCTCATTGCTCTTTCTTATGCCCCAGAGTTCTTAGTTACTTGTAAGTTCTAGACTACGGTTTCTGCCAAGAAAAGATCCCTCCGTGTCCTGCCTCTTGCTCCACACTGTCGCCAAGGAGAATGACTTCACTGGGTCATTCATTTCCTCTGGCTTCGGCCCTTCCCTTCTCCCCCCCCCCCCCCCCGACCCAATTTCCTAGCTATGAGACAAGAGTCTGGTCCTGCACCCATTTT
>NW_006921610.1:18222617-18239824 GCF_000298275.1 Orycteropus afer afer
ACATTGGAGATCAGGAAGTGTTAACCAGAGTCAGTTGGTCTTTCACAGAATACTTTTGTTGGGACAGAGCCTTCTATTAGAGGCATCATTTGACATAAGCTTTGAGCTATTTGCGCCAAAATGAGTGTGTGATCCCCTGGTACCTTCCCCCACAGGAAATGCATTGAAAATGCAAAGGGTATGCTGAGCAGATCTGAGAATACAGTATGTCATCTACAGAGCTAAGGAATCAGGGATAGTAGAGCGGTTTGTCCTCACAAATGCTGACAGACAGCTGCAGTTTGCAGCTGGCAGTGAGCTTATGCTCGCTAAACAAAGATCTAGCTGGAGCCCGCTGAATACTTGGCTGGAAAGCAATAATCATAATTCATAACATACATTTCTGGAAAAGAACTAGGAAAAGACCCTTAGACATAAAATATTCTGATACTTGATGTGGTGGTCAGAATATCACCTACTTTATTTGTTGTCCATTTTGAACTCTATCTGGGGTGTTTTATTGAGACGGCACTCACCATATCTGCAACAAACAAAACTGTTTTCTGCTTTCCAGCAAGATCTACAGATTAGTTCTTCCTTCCGTTAAAAAAAGAAAAAAGTGGTAGGAGATTTGCCTTTGCCAAAAACCAATTCTTATCACAAATACTTTATTTCTTTTCTTAAATGACTTAATTGTAATCAAATTGCCAAAGTTTTTGCTGTTTCTGAGCGTCAGATAATGTCATTCTTGGGCACAATTCATGTTAGAGTCACAGACATACGACATTAAATCTGGAGTGAGCATTAGGTAACACAGAATAAATGTCCCTAGCTTTTGAGATGAGGAAATGACACTGAAATTGCTTAAGTGACTTGCCAAGGCCACATAGTAAGAAACAGAGCAAAAATCAACCCCAAATTTCTCAATCATAATTTCTGAGTTTATGTCAGCACATCCCTATGGTTCTCTAACCCCAGGTTTAATTTATTAGAAAAACTCTTCCTAAATCCAGAAGAATGTTCCAGAGGAGAGAGTTGTGCTGCTCTAGGCGCCCACTACTGGCCCACTCTTTCCAGTAACAAGGAATTTTAGATTGAAATCTACATGCAGTAATTGGCATCAATTAATTCTGTTTTATTTTACATATTTAGAATTAGGGAGTTTTGAGTATTATGTAGAAATATATTTAAATTTATATGTGTAATTATGCATAATAATATGAAAAATACATGCCCCAAGGGGGGAAATTACAGTAGCCTTTCTTTTGACATGTAGCAATGCTAAGTGCTTTGCTATTATCCTCTCCTCTAACTTTTGGTAACCTGAAATCTGTAACAGATTATTATTTGGGGTTTTGAGCCTTCCCTTCCCTGGGGGAAAAGGATTCGGTTGTGGAATGCCAGGACACTCCTCCAGATACAGATGTCACTGAGTGGAGTGCTCGGCTGGATATGCTTTCCATGTGTTTCAGCCTAAACGAGGAGGGAATATAGAGAAGATTGAGCTACGGATGGGAAAACGCATTTCACCAAGTTCCAGCCCCTCTGAAATTCTAACTTTTGGACTATTGAATAGTCTGAGATCTTGGTTTTCTTCAGGCTTGTTTACTCTCGACAAAATGGAACTTCTCGTCTTGGAAAAACGTCTCTGGGTTTTAAAGGTCTCCAAAAGCTTCTTGAGACATTAAGTACCTCTTACATAAAATAACACTGTTATGATTTAAGGCCAGAGGAATTGGAAATGCACGGATTAAATGATCTTTAAAATGCACATAGATTTAAAATCAAAAGGAAATTGCACTTAGCAAAAAATCATTTGGGATTTATTCTAAAATATGATTGGAAACATTAAGGAAACTCAAAATGAGGCAGCACACATGCATCCTCATTTTGACTTAAAAATCTTTAAATAACACAACAAATGCAGTCATCAACATCTATTCCAACAGGGACACTAGGAATGGTGAGAGAGATACAGTAAGGCTTGGGTAATAATAAGAACTACTGTCATTGTTATCCTTTAATGCTTCAAATTGTCCAAACAAAACCAAGTGTCAAAGAGAAATATTCTGGTTGGATTTGACTCCCTCTTAGTTTTTGTCAAGCAGTTCAATTTGGAAATTTCCATCAGGAAATAGTCCCTTAAACTAGTCATCAGAACTCCATGGCACAAGAGAAAAAGTAAAACAAACAAACAAAAACACCTGTGGACTTTAGCCTGAAAACACTCCTGACAACACAAACAGGTACTGGTTTATGTAATGGTTGAGGAAACAGAGAGGGACAGAATGGTGAATCATGGGTGGGCCCTTGCAAAGGAAAATTGAACTTAATTGGTCCATTGTGAGGAAAGAGCTAACTGAGAACTGTGCAGGTCACAGAACAGTTTGGGAACACACACACACACACACACACACACACACATATATATTCCCAGTTTTGTGAAAACATGAAAAAATGACTACTGGAATACATACGAAGTTGTGCATGAGAGTAGGGTGAAGGAGTTCTTAACATTATAGTTTGGAATTTAATGGTGTCACCTACACTGTCATCAAGCTTGGCACACAATCAGTGGTCAGTAAGTAAATATTTGATCACTGTATAGTGTCTGAACAAGACGTGTGGTGAAAAGTATACAGGTTTTATGTTAAAAGTTCTGATTTTTAGTTCCACCTCAACCACTTAGAAAGTGTGAGATTTAGCCTCCCTACATTTCAATTACCTTACTTGTACTGGTGGTGGAAGTGGTTTGATTTGCTTCCGTAAATACTGCAGCCAAGAAAACCCTATGATGCTCAATTCTATTCTGTAACACATGGGGTCAGCATGAGTTGTAATCGACTAGACAGCAATGAGTTTATTTTATTTTTTCTGTTTTATAACAAAGATGAAAGTATCTTGATGTGTTGGTGTAAGGGTTAGATGCTATGCTGTGTAAGATCACAATGTTGTGTATGTGTACAAATAGATTACTATCATTATCCTCTCTCTCCTCTTCTTTCTCATTAGCATCAGTCTTACCATCATCATTATAATTTACAGCTTGCACTAGACTCTGTAAAGTAATTTGAATAGAGATGGTCTTTGGATATTAAGAGCTAATAATCAAAAATCACAATACTGATATCTCTAAACAAAAAAAGGATATGGATAATTTAAGAAACTGGAAATAAGTATGCAAAAATTAAATAAAGCTTACATTATCATTAACTGTAAGTAAAGAGGTATGTCCATATTACATAGGAAGCTCCCTAAGAATTGCTTGTTGAGCAGAGTACATTTTTTCACATTTTGAATACATTTCATACCAAATTCTCCAACTTCATGTACTGATTTTCTAATTTGGCTTTGATGACAATAAATGCAGCAGCAGCATAAATCTCCCCAGGTGAATGTGTGGTGTAGGTTACTACTACTAGTCCTGCTAATAAGCATTATAACTTTAAAAATAACAACATACCTTAATTTAAGACTTAAATCTGGTATCTACCCAAGTACAAATGGCAAGAGTTCTGTTTTGATAAACAAGGCAGCAAAGTAACCTTACGTAATGATAATTGTTATCAGAATTGCATCAGAAGTACATTCCATGCCATGCACAAATGTGTGCTTTAATATTCGCAGCTAAAACATCTTTTACATATTACAAACTTTTTTTTTTCTAAGTTACTTAACACTTGATTAATCACAGATGGAACTTTGGTGCTGAGAAAATCTACAGATCCATGGAGCTGTATTGTGTGTGGTGAGAGTGAGGGAATAGTCTAGTGGGCAGAAGACCCTTGGCTTTGCTGCTGCATGTCACAGAGCAATAGTCACAACTTTCAAGGTAGCTCTGACAAACAGAGTAAAGAAGGCTTCTCAGACTGAGTGTCTCCCTGGTAAGCTTCCACTCAAAAGGAGATGATCAGTCACTAATTCTACTCTAGACAGTGTTCTTCTTGCTCATTTTATGTACTACTTGCCCCAGGGCCTTTGTATATGCTGCTTTCTCCTATTTTCTTTACTTCCTTCAGGTCTGTCCTCTGAATGTCACCTTGTCATGGATTCTCTCTATGTATTTAAAATTACTTTCCCGCTCAGGTGTTTCCTATCTCACTTCCTTGTTTGTTTTTTAAGATCTTTATGCCACAATTGGATTAATCCATATTTTAACTAATTTTTAACTTCTTTCTCTCCTTTTTTTTTTTCCCAGCTAGAATGTTAGCTCAATAAGAGAAAGATTTTTGCCTGTATTTTATTTTGATTTGTTTTTCAGCAACTCTAGTCCCAGTGCCTAGAGCAAATGGTAAGTGTTCAATGTATGCTTGTTTAATGAATGAAAGAATAGCCTCAATATCTTTTTCAGAAAAGGTGAAAGAACTCAGTTTCTTGTTTTCAATATTTTTAACATTTATGGGTAAAGCAAGGAACTCTGGTGGTGCAGTGGTTAAAGCATTCATTTGCTAACCAAAAGGTCAATGGTTCAAACCCACCAGTTGCTCCACAGGAGAAAGATCAGGCAGTCTGCTTCCAGAAAGATTTATAGCCTTGGAGACCCTTTGGGCAGTTATACTCTGTTCTACAGGGTCACTATGAGTTGCAATTGACTCAGTGGCAGTGGGTTTCATCTTTTTTTGGATGGACATAGCTTCTTGTAAAGAAGTATGAAAAAAAGTAAACCTTATATGAACGTTTTATGAAGAAGGAAAATGATAATTGGTAATTATCACTGAAAGACAATGTGAGTTTATAATCACACCAGGTTTGAGAAGAGAAATATATCCCAGTTTTCAGGCCCTCATCTTCAAAACTTGAAAATCTAGACAAAAAAAAAAAAAAAAAAAACCAACAACAACCATAATATATATATATAATTATATATATATATATATATATATATAATATGTGTACCATATCCCAAGGATTTTATAATAAAGTAAACTATCCATTATGGCATTGAATTCAAGCAAAGCTGATACTGAAAAAGCACTTTGATTAGTCAAACATTAATAATCAATATTTGTTTCTAAAAAGTACATGAAACCCTGGAACCTGTTTATCAAACCAAAGCCGTGTTCACCTTATGCTCACAAATGATTTTCAGCTGAGGCTTTGCAGATTCAGCTTTATTTTTTTCCCTTCAATAATTTTTGTCCTTACAGCAAATAGTCATCAGAGATCATTTAAACATGTTCATCTTTAAAGGTCCCTAAAGGAAAAGTTGAATACAAAATGAATTTCACTTTAGTTTTAACAACAAAAGTATATCTTAAATATGATGAATAAGATGGAAATGTAGCTGAGGACACACACACACACAAAATAAACTAGTTCTCATTCCCCTTGAAATTTTTAGTGTGTATACAAAGTACTTAAAATATAAACTATGTAGCAATTGACACAGTGAAGCAATACATAATCAAACAAGACACTATGAGGCAGATTGCAAACTTCCCTTGATCACGTCTCTCCAGCTGTAAAGAAGCAAAGGTCTAATAAACATGAACTTGAACCACAATGAACATACTCAAATCATCCTTAAAAGATAGGTATTTACAACAACAAAGTAGTACTGTAATGGCAAAGATAGATGAACTAGGCTTAGATCTGTGCAATATAAAAAAGAAACAATGATTATATAGTACAAATAATTTTGCTGTAATATGACAGCCTAATGACTTAAGTGCCCAATATCGTCATTATGGTTCTGAACCCATGTGCATTAGCAATAAAGATTCAATAAAACTACTATATAATTCATATTTTTACATGAAAGTCTTGTTCTTCTTTTAAAATAGTTGCATCTAAAGATCTCTAAGCCTAAATGGAGAGAGTTAATAATTTGAATTGTGTATTCTGTCTATGCTATAATCCAAAGTTATTCTCAGGAAAGTTTCTAACCAATCCTATGATAGAGTTAAACAGTGTTCAGCACCTTTTCATACTTTAGGACTTTTTAAGCTAGCAAGGAACATCCATCGTAGTATATTGGTACATTAACTTATTGTGCATGCAATTCTCTGATTATTATTTAATCCAAAGTCAACTACTATTACTTATGTGATCAATGAATTTTAATTTTCTGGAAATAATAAATAATATAATGTCTAATAAGTATTTAAAGCATTCATTTTTATTCAATATTCACACCCAAATAATTATTAGTTTAACACATTTTCTCAGGTAAGGTAAGAGAACAGTATACTCATTGTAAAGACTACGTAGGGTAGTGGTCAAACAAAACAGCCCTTTTCCCCAAAAAAATCATGGAATAATTGAACAGTATGACAAGGCATAATTTCACATTTTCAGATTATCTTCCTTAGATTCCTCAGTCTATATGTTTACTGGAAATTTTCCCTTTGTTATAATACAGAGAGAAACAGTGCATAAGAGTGTAATAAGAGTAGATATTTCAGGCCACTGAGCCTTATATCACTAAGCTATTTTTCTATAAGATACCACAAAACATGAGAAAGTAAAGATTTCATTATCTTTAATTTTTCCTTTTAATGCTTGCAAGGGAGCAACTGTACCCACTTCTAAGAACAAAAGGAAACCATATCAATTTTACTCATTTTTGTGTTTGGAACAAACATAGAATAAGTACATTTGGCCATTGCTAAATGGGGAGATGTGACAATAATTGTAACTATTATTGTTTTGTGTACCTGCTAAACTGGTCCTCCTTGCTCAAAATATGGTCTTGTAGGGTGGCATCAACCATCTGGTAGCAAAGAATGAGAGTTTTACAAAGAAATTTCTTGGATATCTAAAATGATGTGAGGATAGACAAGTACCTCAAGGGTGTCTGAACAGATGCAAATCACTTACATTTGCAAGTGTGTGCACAGAAGAGAGGAGGGAATTATGATGAAAATAGCTCCTCTCAATTACCTGTTTTTTGCCTGAACATGCTTGATTTATGAGTATGGTCAAGGACTTAGGAACTTAAAGAACTAAATGAAAAGACAAAGCCCATCTTGTAAGATTCACTTTCCGCTAACACTCAAAATGCAACATATGAATGCTTGCACAAATATATATATATATATATATATATATCGTAGATTTATACAATCAACTCTTTTTCATCATAAGAAAAAATTGGGGGAAAAAAATCAACCAAGCTGTCTATTCCATGAGACTTTGGAAATTGCATAATTTAAAAAGAAAAAGTAGCTTGATTTTTACAATTTTTTAATGGATATGGAAAGAATAATTATGCCCATAAAAGCCAATTGTTTCCACACATATTATACTGTTTGCCCTACATAATCTGTCCTCCTATATGGAAGTTGAGATATAATCCATACTGAAGGCTGTAATCTTTGATCTTCACCAGTAAGTGCTTCAATTCTTCTTCCCTTTCAGCAAGCAGTATTGTTTCATATGCTTATCTAAAGTCTTTCTCCAAAGCCTGATGCATAAGGAAAACAAAAATCCTCACGAGTGGACCAATAACCAACAGCATGATAAATGGAGAAAACATTGAAGTTGTCACAAATTTCATTTTACTTGGATCCACAATCAGTGCCAGGGAAACACCAGTCAAGAAATCAAATGACTTTGCATTGGGCAAAACTGCTGCAAAAGACCTCCCTAAAGAGTTTAAAAGTAAAGATATCCCTTTGAGAACTAAGGTGAGCCTGACACAACCCATGGTATTTTCAATCACCTCAGATGCATGGGAAAGCTGGGCAATGAATAAGGAAGACTGAAGACTAGATGCCTTTGAATTATGATTTTGGAAAAGTATATTAAATTTGCCAGGGACTGCCAGAAAAATGAGCAAATCTGTATTGGAAGAAATGCAGCCAGAATACTCCTTAGGCATTAAGGTGGGGAGACTTCTCACATACTTTGTACATGTTACGGGAGAGACCAGTCCCTAGAGAAGGAGACCATGAATAGTAAAGTAGAGGTCAGCAGATGGGGACGACTCTCAAGGAGATGGATTGACACAATGGCCACAAGAATGGGCTCAAATAGAAGAGTAATTTTTAGGATGGTACAAGACCACAAGAGCAGACAGTGTTTTGTTCTGATGTATATAGGGTCATTATACATTATGACCAACCTAACAACACCTAACAACAGGATCATACGGAAGCTGGGAACCATGACAAACTGAAAATATAATACCAAACCAAATAAAAATTCTAATTGGGAATAATTTCACCATCCTGAGGGTATTTGCTGATTCTACCCACCCCCACCCACTGCCATGGAGTCAGATCACAAACCACAGAGAAAACAACAACAAAACCAATTTGGAATGAAGGGATAAAAAGGAAGAAGTCAATTTCCATATTAAGTCATCACTGCTCACAGAACCAGTTTGTTGACTGGCAAACATTGGGGTATTTGGAAAATAGGGCCTGAAAGAGACATGATGGTGTATGCAAATCATTTAAGAGATTTTCTGTCATTTTTTTGGATGGAACTGGAGAGATAATGTGAGCTTATGAAAAGTTTCACACCAAAGCCTGAATGGAGGTTGTAAAGCTAATTAAAAATGTCACTGCTGTTAATATCACAAAAGGTGACCTTTAGTTAATTTTTTTTATGCTGAGATGTCAAAAAGTAGCAATGCAAAGAAAAACATATATTTTTTCTCACTTGATTATTGTCTAAACAGCAATTATATTTTCAAACATTTTGTTTTTTTATATGTAATATATCAGCAGCATTTGTGTTTTTAAATTAGAAAACATATGAAGCATTAGCTTTCTGCTAAAATGAATGTAAATGGGAATTTTAAAATGTTGTGTCCTTCATACCCTAAAAGATGCAGATAGCAGCACAGTAAAGACCTCCAGTGACTAGATTTTTTTGTACTTGTAATAGCCTATATTCATAACATTGAAAGAGACAGATTATAACACTAATCTGTGATTCAAGTATTGTGGAATTCTTAATACCAAGAGTTTTACTATGCTGTGATTTGCTCACCTTAGTAAATGCTGTGAAATTTAGGTTCAACCTGGAAACTAAGAGTCAGCTGAAGAAATTAGTTTAAAACAAGCAGCAATGCCAAGCTGTTGCATTTTTCCTCCTTCTTTTCTCCCTCTCACTTCCTTTGGCCCTGCCTATTCATCATTGGTCCTTTGGTTAGTGCTCATTAACATGTAGTGATGCTATAGTTAAGTTCTTGGCAGCTAACTTATAGGTCAGTGGTTCAAACCCACTAGCCACTGAGTGGGAGAAACATGTGGCAACCTGCATCTGTAAAGATTATAGCTTTGGAAACCCTATGGGGCAGTCCTACTCTGTCCTATAGGGTGGCTATGAGTCAGAATTGGCACACAGCTACAACATTAAAATGTGTAAGAAATATTAATGGACAGCCTTGTTGTTAGGTGCAATCTAGTCAGTTCTGACTCAGTGACCCGACGTACAACAGAAGGAAACACTGCTTGGTCCTGCACTATCCTCACAATTATTGCTATGTTTGTGTCCATCAACACAGCCACTGTGTCAATTCATCTCGTTGAGTGTCTTTTCCTTTTTCACTGATGCTCTATTTTACCAAGCATGACATCCTTCTACATGAACTGGTCCCAACTAACAATATGACTAAAGTACATGAAACAAAGTTTGGCCATTCTTTCTTCTAAGGAGCACTCTAGAGGAGTTTCTTCCAGGACAGATTTGTTTGTTCTTTTGGCAAAACTATGGGGAGCCTTAGAAGATCAAAAATAGGAGAATGAAAGGAAGAAAGAAATAAGGAAGAGGAAAATAGAATAGTATACTGGGTTAAAAGGAAGGGAAAGTTGAATCACTCAAGAGGAAATGATGGGAGGAAAGATTTATCTCAAGATTTAAAGGTAAAATAAGTCCATTAATCTAAGTAAATATTACTTTAAAATATGTGTGTGCACAAAGCAAAGGAGGAATTTCAGAGAATATGGCTTCCCTAAATCACCTACTTTGTGCCTGAAAATGTTTGAAAATAAAAATATGCTTGAAAATAAAATTAACTTATTACTCAATTGTGAAAATGACACATTGCTTTATATGAGATGAAAAGAATTTTCTTATGAGATAAAGAAAAATTTTCCAATAAAAAGTTTTAAGTTGATGTACAAATCTATACAAAGAAGAATACGGCTTTAGATATCATGATTACCTATACTATGGGGGAAATTAAGGACTAAGTAGCATTTGCTTATATAGACATGGCTATACATACTCATTAGGAGCTCTGGTAGCATAGTGGCTAAGACACTTGCCTGCTAACCAGACGGCTGGCGGTTCAAACCCACCAGCCACTCCTCGGAAGGAAGGTTGGGCAATCCTACTTCCGTAGTGATACTGCCTCGGAAACCCAAGGAGGGGTCGCTATGAGTCGGGGCCGACTCGACGGCACATAACAACAACAACAACAACATACATACTCATTAGGAGCTCTGGGGATGCAATTTTGACTGCTAAGTCAAGACATTTGACTGCTAACCAGAAGGTTGGCAGTTCAAACCTACTAGCAATTCAGTGGAAGGAAGACTGGGCAATCTACTCTTGTAAAGATTTATCACCTCATAACTCAATGGGGGTCACTTTAGTCAGAATTGACTCAGTGGCAGCGGGTTTGGTTTTGGTTTTTGTACATATTCATAGAGCCTCTGGATGGTGCAGTTGTTAATATGGTAAGTTGCTAACCAAGGTTAGATTTTCCAGTCTGTTCAGAGATGCCTAGGAAGAAAGGTATGGAGATCTACTTCAGAATACTCAGTCACTAAAACCCTAGGGAGCACAGTTCTACTCAGACACACATGGGGTCACTATCAGTTAGAATCTACATGATAGCAACTGGCACAGATATACACACACCCCTCACTTATTGACATTGTTAACTTTCAGAGATCAGGTCATTATGCAAAATTGGCATTACATGAAAGTCAAACACAGTCTTTGGCTTAGGTGTATCTCCTAACCCTTGTCACTCACCACCCATAGGGTACCTCCAGTGCATCTCAGGATGCCCGTTATCATAGATCCCACAGGGATTGGGGCTGGTGGTGGTAATGGTCAGCTGTTGCCTGCTTTCCACTTCCTGATGCTTACCCTAGGCAGGACCCCATTAATCCTCCATCTGCCTTAACCCTGAAGCCATATGTATCTCCTTTCCTTCTCTCCTTTTCCTGCCTCTTTCCACTGACCTTCCTAGCTCTTCTGGGTCCTTTCTTGTCCAGCCACCCCCGGCCCTTGAATCATTCTGCTGTCACCTCTGCCCTCTGTGGCCAGACCGAGGCAACATAAACAGAAGACCAGTTGGCCTCCTTCACCCCTCGTGTGGCCCAGTTGTTGCTGGGGCCTCTGGTATATCCTTTGGCGTGGCCTGCAGGTAGCCCAGACCCTCACAGGCACCAGCCTGAAAGTTTTTTCAAAGTTGTGGTAAGTGGGAAATATTGGATAACGAGATGGTAAATGAGGAGTAACTGTATATGCCCATATATTACAGGGTGTGACCTCTAATCCCAAACCTAACCAAACCCACTGCTGTCAAGTCTATTTTGACTCAGAACAACCCTATAGGACAGAGTAGAAATGCCTCATAGGGTTTCCAAGGTTGTAAATATTTAAGGAAGCAGACTGACACATCTTTCTTCTGCAGAGTTGCTGGTAAGTTCCAACCACAAATCTTTCAGTTAGCAGCTAAAAGCTGTAACCACTGCACCACCAGGACCCCAACTTGGTAGAACACTTAGGGAACTAATTGTCAGTTGTGTGACATCCAACAAGTAAATGTGCCTGTGATGGCTTTTTAATGTGTCACCATAGCTAGGCTGAACCATCTCACTGCTATCAAGTTGACTCCACTCCCAATGACCTGCACTGGGTTTCCAAGACTGTAAATCTTTACAGAGGTAGGTTGCCTCATCTTCCTCCCACGGAGTAGCTGGTAGGTTTAGAACCCCAGACTCTGTGGCTAGTAGTCAAATATGTTACCTACTATGCCACCAGAGCTCCTTAGACTGAACTATTTAAAAAACAAAACAAACAAACAAACAAAAAATCTCCACTGCCATCGAATTGATTCCAACTCATAGCTACCCCTATTGGGTTTCCAAGGCTGTAAATCTTTACGTAAGTAGATTGCCCAGTCTTGCTTCTGAGGAGTGGCTGTGGGTTTGAACTACCAACCTTCTGGTTAGCAGTCAGATGCCTTAGTCACGGTGCTACCAGAGCTCCTTCAGGCTAAACTATAGACCCTAGTTATTCAAACTAAAGACTAATCTAGACTGGAGCAAAGGATTTTGCAGAGGAAATTAAAGGCTCTAATCAATTGGCTTTAAATTAATCAGAAGGGATTAGGTCATAGTGGGACTGATTTAATCAAGTTAACCTTTTAAAAGAGGCTTAGACCTCCCTTAATTCAGACTCAAAATAGTCTCTGCCGGGAGAATTCCATCATGCTCCTAATTTTCCCTCCCTACATACGTATGGACAAAGAGCTTCAGGCCATGTTGTAAAATTCCAGCCTCCCTTTGTGATTGCTTGTCTCATTGCATGTTCTTCAGAGTTGCTTAGTCAGACTCAATTGTGTAAGTTTGTTATCCATTCTCCCATTCATTCATACGCATATCCATATATTCATCCACCCATTCACCAGCCTCTCTGTCTCTGGTTGAACCCTAGATGAAACAATGCCTCTTGGGGCTAAGTTTTTGTGTATGTGTTGAAAAAGTGGAAGATTGGTTAGCTGTGGCCTCAGTTACTTTCCAGTCTTAAACACACATCACTCTGATTTTAGGGCCAGGATCCCTTACATGAAATGAGCTCTGGTGGTGTAGTGTCTAAGGCATTTGACTGCTAATCAGAAGGCTGGCAGTTCAAAAAGGAAGACTAAGCAATCTACTTCCATAGAGATACTGCTTCAGAAACCCAAAAGGGGTTGCTATGAGTCAGAATTGACTGGATGGCAGTGAGGTTTTTTGTTTGTTTTTTTTTTAATCCCCTACATGAGGGACATTTTTAGATAATGGAGGCTCATCTATTTTGCTCACTATTATATCCTCAGTGCATAGATAGTGTCTAGTAGATTGAATGAATGGAAGAATGGATGTATGGCACTATATGTTCTCTCTAAGTTTTTACTGGAAACATGAGGTGTCTCTAACAGTCAGTGAGACTTTGCATTTTCCTATCTTGCACTTTCTAACAAATCTGCCCTAGAAGAATTGTAGCCAGAATGCTCCTTGGAAGCGAGAATGGCCAGACTTTGTCTCATCTACTTTGGTCATGTTGTCAGAAGGGATCATTCTGTGAAGAAAGATATCATGTTTGGTAAAGTGGAGGGTCAATGAAAAAGGAGATGGCCCTCAACAAGATGGATTGACACTGGCTGCAACGATGGCCTCAAGTATAGCAAGGATCTTGGGGCTGACGCAAGACCTCTCAGTGTTTTGTTGCTATGAGTCAGAGACAACTCTACGCCACCTACCAACAATGACAACAATCATGTACTTGCAGAAAACTTAATGATCAAGAAATATTTCTTTGCAGAATTTTAATTTTCCCCCAGAGTTAAAAACTTTAAGCTGTTATTCTTGTAGAGACAAACTTCTACCACAAAACAAGAAAGTAAAAAAAAAAAAAAACCAAGCAAAAATCCCTGACAGAATGAAGATGTCATGTTAATTCCAGCTTATATTATACATTTTACCACAATCAATTTTACATATCAAGTGCACCTCCAGATAAGTTTATTTTCAATGATGAGTTTTCTGTCCCATTGAAACTAGTGATAACACTTAACTGTTTAATTTCTGTGCAGAAAAGGATTCATATTTACAGATAATTTCAGAAGTAGAATTAACTAGGACATTCGGTTTTGCAAATGACTGAATTTTCCTTTATAAACAAGGGTGTTCTTAGTTATTCTTATGAAAGTGGATTCAGAAAAATAGTTGACATTTTTTGGGCACAGTTTCAATTTTTTTCCTGATTATTATACTGATCTTATGTTTATAGGTAGATTCCATTATTTTGATTTTCTTCCTTTGGATGATGAAAATAAACATAATTTTCTCTCAATTTTTTCTTAGCAAAAGTAAGGTCATCTAAAACCAAAGCCAAATTCACTGCCACTGAGTCAATTCTGACTCATAGCGACCTACTTTAGTTCTGAGGCAGTAAATCTTTACAGAGATAGATTGTCCAGTCTTCCTTTGCAGAGTGGCTGGTGGGTTTGAACTGCCAACTTTCTGGTTATCAGTCAAGGTCATCTAGCTTTACATTATTCTTAAATGATTACTTCAAATGAAGAAATGTTACACATCTGTGCTCCTTGGGAGTAGCTTTGAATTCAGGAAAATGAATAGCTCACATCACTACTTCACTGCACCACAGGTATTGGCCAAAAGTGAAAAAAGTAGTCTCATATAACAATTCTGAAGAAAATGTTCCAGGATTTTAATTTAAAAGTGACTTGACTCTTCTACACTGAGTAAGCGATGTCTGAAGAAATTTAACTATTACTAATCTTTTACTCCAAATCAAAGGATAATTTTTCTGTCAGAAAGGGCCTCTCTCTCCAAATTGATATCAGGTAAGTTATGTATGTGCTGTGTGTCTGTTCCCTTCTGACAGTGATGGCTGAAGTATTCATGGGAAACTGCCAGCCTTTCTGGCTCAGATATATATAGCATTTGTCCCTAAATAATGACACATGCAGAGAAGCAATTGAGGCCACCTGTACTCTGAGTGCCGTTCCTGAGTTTCCTCTAAAATGGTAATATTTTAGCTTTCTCCTCATTCTCCCATTTTATTCTTGTCAAAGGGAGTAGAAATCACACACACACACACACACAGATATATAAAATTAAAAAGGATCAAGTTTTTGGCAAATCTTTCTAGTAAATTGTATCACTTCTTGAATACAATTCAGCTGAGAGAAAAAAGTAATAATAACTCTGACAAAATTATAGTACTAAGCAACAAATCAAAATTTACACTTCATATCTGAGGTCTGTTTAGTATAAAATAGTCTCTAAAATTTAACGTCATTCAAAACCTTTATATTTTAGTTCTTTGATAATCCTTTGTTTTCAATCTCTGAGTATTTTTACAGACATGTGTCAGTCATGCCTTCATACATGCAGAGGATAAAATGAAAGAAATAAAACTTGGAGCAAAGTGTATTAGCTATATTCATATGTCAGGGGCTAGTGACTGATATTTGGTGGAAAAAAAAATTGTGTGAGGAGACCTGAGGATTTCTAATTTGAGTAAAGAAACAAATACTCATAAACACAACATAGCAGGCACTTTGTAAAATTCGTTTCCTGTAATAATGTTGTCCATTTTTCTATAATTATGCCATCTTTTCATAATTTTTTCTGATTTTTTTAAACTAACACATATTTATTATGGAAAATTTAGAAAATAAACAACGGAACAAAAAAATGAAAAAAAAGCAATGATAATTTTATTACTTAATGCTAATCATGATTGCTATTGCTATTTTGGTATTTTCTTTTTAATCACAAATTCATTTGGCTATTTAACAAATATTTAATGAGCTCTTACTTACTGCCAGGGATACATCTCTGAACAAGTAGATAAGGTTCCTCCTTTCATATTTTTTATCAAACAAGTTTTGTGTCTTGTTTTTTTTTTTTCTCCCTCACTTTACATTATGCCATGAACATTTGTTCTCTTGGAAAATATAAATTTGCATTGGTTAATACGTCATCATATGGATGTAACGATTTATTTAACCAATTCCCACTGTTGATAGATTATTTCAATTTTTTTTTTCTATGAACATGGAACACTTTAACTCATTCTTTTAGTTTATTTTTAATTATTTTATTTGAATAGATTTTTAGAATTGAAATTAAGTTTGAAGAGCTCAGGAAGTTTTAAGGCTCTCAGGGCACATTTCCATAGTGCCTTTGATGGAAACTTACATGTACAATAGAAATAGAGTATGCTTCTCAATTAGCATAATCATGATGCACTGATGTGTACTGGTTAAACCCATAGACTCTGGAACTGTACTGCCAGGTTTCAAATTATAGATATGCAACTTACTATCTATGTGACTTTGTTAACGTTCACCCTGTGTATAGTGAGGATAACACTGAACATATTTCATAGGGTTATTATGAGTCAGAAATAAGTTAATGCATGTTAAAATCTTGGAGTGATGTCTGACACATACATACTTTCAATTCACATTAGCTATTTTGTCCATTGTAACATTAAGCACATATTTTAAATTTGATCATTAGATTTATGAAAAATATAATTTGTAACTAACTTAATTTTATTTTTAAATGATAGAGCTGAATTCTATGATTTTTTTCCATCTCTATTCTTAGAGACATTACAGAGAAAGATGGAGACCCATGGTAAAGCAAACTCTTTTTCTTGTCACTTAATCGTATGCAGCATCTCAGGATTTTAAATACATGCACTTACTTTGATTCCTTGACTTGGACAGGAAGCTGTTAAAACAAATCTTTGGAACTTGGAAATATTCCTCTACAACTACTCAAAGCATCCTTATTCCTATATACATTGTGAACTCTGAGACAACATTGCCTGTGACTTTGTTTACATCTCTAAGTCTTAATTTGATACCTCTGGTTAAGGCAAGAAATAGGCTATTGAAAGCTGTCTCCCTCTTAGGTAACCCAGACAACTAGCATTACTAAAACCCATTGCATTGCTATATAACAATATGAAACTGTGTCTCCAAGCATTGAAATCATGGTAGCAGGGTCCCCTTTCAGAGAATTAGCTTGCCAAGGCTAAAAATCCCAGCCAATTGCTTTCATGGAAAAAAAAAAAAAAAAAGGTATACTTAATAGTTTTAAGAGCCATATTTAAGAGCTCAGGCAACCCTGATTCTCCTGACTAGTTTGTTGATATTATTTGCATACATTATTTAAAACTGATCATAGATCTTTAACCATTATTCAAATAAAATAAAATAAAATAAAACCCCCTGCTTTATTTTACCATATTCAGTTGCTATGAGGGGTCAAAGAAAACCTCTTAAGGTAGAAGACATAAAGAAGAAGAGAATAAATCTCCTACCTCCTAAATCTTTTTATTCATCAAATTGATAGCTGTCTCCATGACTTTAATTGATAAAATCTAGAGTTCTGATTTAGTTCAGTAAATCTACTGAAACAAGGCGGTCTTGTGCTTACTCACTGATCTGCACTGAACACGTTCCCTTGTTACCCTACCGAGAGGGACCAGGTCTTCGGGAGCAAGGTAAGCAC
>NW_006921610.1:18244096-18256707 GCF_000298275.1 Orycteropus afer afer
GCACTTAACAACAGAGTTCTAAATTTCCTGATCCCAGGAGTCCATTTTCAAGACCATTGTCAAGGTGAAGAAGAGCATGGAGATGTGTCTTCCCTATTGCCCATTATAGCCAACCCTTTAATAGGAACCACCTTCCCCTACTGCTGGTAGTGTTTGAGGAGTAACACAGGTTTCTCCATCTGTTTCCCTTCAGGAACTTCTTAGAAAACCAAGGTGGAGACTCTGGTTTTACTTGGGCTCCATGTCCTTGTGAGGAGCTCCAGTGGTGTAGTAGTTAAGGCAGTGGGCTGCTAACCAAACCGTGGAAAAAAGTTAAGGCGGTCTGCTTCCATAAAAATTTACAGCCTTGGTGCATAGTGCAGGTCACTATGGGTCAGAATCAACTCAATGGCAGTGGGTTTGGTTTTGGTTTATGAATGGTATGAAAATTACTTGTTTTGAAAATTAAAATCACTCTAGTATCTTTCAGATATTGTATTTTTTCCCTAATTTGTTGCTTTTTCCATAAAAATCTACTTCATCAATTTCTCAATCAATCAGAGTAACATTTTATGTTACTTTCTTGAAATTTCTTGCTTTCTGCATCTGCTATACATTTTAAATTGTAGTTAATCATGTTTTATGTTCTTTTAAATTAGATTTTTCGAAGTTATTTTTATTTTAATTATAATAAGACCACTGCCGTTAGACAAATCCGACTCATAGAGACTCCTTCTTGGGTTTCTGAGGCGATATCTCTATGGAAGTAGATTGCCTAACCTTTCTTCCGAGGAGTAGCTGGTGGGTTTGCACCGCCAATCTTCTGGTTAGCAGTCAAATGCCTTAGGCAGTATGCCACCAGAGATCCCATTTTTCAAAGATGTACCTATTAATTCAATAATGACTTATTTTTTAAAAATTGTTTTCTCTTTTTAGTTTTATCATTTCTATTTTCAGAAACCTTTAGTTTTATTTCTCACAAAACAGCTCTTACTTAACTACAGAATTATTTTACTTTTATTCTTTTTAATACTGAAAACATTTAATGCTATGCATTTATCTCTGAATATTTCTTTGATTGTATACTATTAAATTTGCTATATATTAGATTCCTCCTTAAGACAAAAGTAATTGAAGAGAATGTTACCATAATTAAGAAGAGATTTGGGATATTTTGCTTATTTTTTTGTTATCAATTTCAAGCCATATTTTATTCAGAACAAGTTTCTGTATAATTTCTGTATAATTTATTTCTTTTGCAAATTCCGTGGTATTAGCATATGACCAATGATAATAAATCCTGTATGAAATTTAAAAAAATAATGTGTAACATCTGTATTTAGGGTATAAAGTTTAATACATATTTATTAACCAACAATGCTTAATATGTAAAATGTATCTTTTACAGCTGTTATGATCATATGAATAGGTATGTAGAATTAAATTTTATATTCTGATACTGAATATTACATATTTTAAAACAGGATCTGTTAAATAAAGGAAGTAATTTATTTAGGAACTTAAAGGCTAGAACATCTTTTTTAAAAATAGAACTAGAAAATAACAAACTTCTGAACAAGTTAATGAAATAATCTCAATAATTTTCAAAATTAAATTAGATTTAAGATATTGTTTTTACTTTCTACTCACCTTCTGTTAAATCAATAAATGCTATGCTTTACATTTTGTTATTATATCCTAATTTCTAAATCAACTTTCCTTGACATTTGTACTTTTTCCATCTGCCAATATGATCTTTAAAATTTATTTTTATAAACTATATACATACATGTATACACACACACATTTATATTTGCATGAAGATCTCTTTATCTTTCAAAACATGTACAAAAATCATTTAGCAATATAATTATTTATACATAGTAACTACTAAAAGTTAAGAAAGGTAAGAAAAATAAAATTATGCAAAGCCTATCTAAGGAAGCATGTAGTCTCAGTGAGACTAATACAGTTATAATTTGGGATCCAAAATAAATATTTTTATTTCCTCCTTTGTAAGTAAGTATAAAGTCATTCTCAATGTATAGGGCCTTGTGAAGATAAAATGAGAAAATACATACCAAGTGCTCAGAACAGTGCATGCACATATTGTTTATATTTTCATTATTAATATGTAAGTATTGATGAACATTCTTATACCGTGGGAGAAAAATGCTTGAACTTTTTAGAAGTAAATTTGATTATATAACTTTACATCTTTGTTTATTATTTCCTAATATATTTAATCTTTTATTTATTTATTTATTTATTGCGATTTGGGTGAAAATTTACAGAGCAGATCACTTTCCATACAGCAGTTCACATACACTGTGTCATTGACTACCATTTACCCCAATGCAACAGTTCCCCTTCCACTTCCTCCCAATAGTTACCTCTTCCCTGTGTCAATCCCTCCGTGCACTCCTGCCCCCTGAGCCTGTCTCCCTGTGCATAAGGAGCCCTTCTTTCTCCCTAAGGTATTTAATTTTAATACAAGATAAACAATGTAAAATTCAAAATTATTATTTCATTTTTAATGATTTTAAATATTTTTGTACACCTTCAAATTAATTTGCCACTCTGTTGTTCATATACTTTTATTTTGTTTTTAAAATTATACATACTACCATATTTATTTGTTCTAACAGAAGCCTCTAATATTAATAGCTAACATTTAATTAACGCTTACTGTATTCCAGGTAGCGTAGTGCCTAAGGCACTTGACTGCTAACCAGAAGGCTGGCGGTTCAAGCCCACCAGCCACTCTTCGGAAGGAAGATGGGGCAATCTACTTCCATAGTGATACTGCCTCGGCAACCCAAAGAGGGGTCGCTATGAGTCGGGTCCGACTTGATGGCACATAACAACAACAACAACAACAACAACAACATATCCCAGGCAGTATTCTAAGTACTTTTAGGGGTTAAATGTTTTAGCCACCACAACAATTCTATAAGGAGATGTTATCTAAGTCACAAGGAGTTAAGCCCAGGCCATTTGGTTGTAGCACACATACTCTTCATCACTGTACTGCAGCTGAACATCCAGGTGAGAGGCTCTAACTTGAATTGAGACAAGTGGTAGCACTTACTAATAAAGGCTGGGGTCTATATCATTTAATAGTCTTTCTGTTACCAAAAAATGACAGATCTTCCTTTCTAGGGTAAGCTAGGAAACAATTCCAGCTTCTGAGGGGTTAGGGATGAAAACAAACAAACAAAATTACCAGCACTCAAGAACCTTCTTGATGCTTCTTAATACTCCGTAGGTAAGAGTTTGTCCTTAAAGGTGAACGGACAATTTCTAATAAATTCAGTGTGAGATATAAGTATAAATTTGAGTAAAACCTTTTGCCCAAAATACATCTAACAAGTTATTGTTGCACTCATTTTGTTGGTAAAATTGAGCAGGTATATTTTAATATTTCATGTATAAGTTCAACTTTAAATAAAATCATCTTGGTAGAGAATAGGAGTTCTGGTGGTATAGTGGTTAAGGCATTTGGCTGCTAAGCACCACCAAAAGGTTGGTGCTTCAAACCCACCATCTGCTCAGTTGAAGACAGATGGGGCAGTCTGTTTTCGTAAAGATGTATAGCCTTGGAAACTCAATGGAAGTCACTATGAATTGGAATTGATTTGATTGCAGTGAGGATTTTTTTTTTTCTTTTAATAGAGAATAGAAAATATTTACTTAAAAATGTGACCATAAGCACTATTTTGTCAACATGGAATTGAGAACATTGGGAACCTCTTTAAACCCAGTGCTTGAAACAGTGCATGAAGCAAAGCAAGGTTTCATAAATGACTGTGCAGTGAATGGGATACTGAGTGTTTATTTCCACAGTTCCAGCTTTTAGGATTTATACCATTTTTTTCTTAGTCCCCAGCTATAGAGCTTGGCTTTCAGAGCCTATTTTATCTTTCCTCAGGCCCCAGATATAGATAACTTTGATCTGAGTTAACCCATATTTATCATGGACATGTTACAATATGGAGAAATTATTAATCCTTCTATACTATGAACATAACAAAAATGTGAGCAGGATCAATCTTTGCAACTTGTTTTTTTCTTTTTCTGTTTTTTTTTTTTTTTGTTGTTGTTGTTGTTTCCAGAATTGATTGGCTGATCTCTCTGGTTAGTCTGGGGTCCCATTCCTTTATTCCATTCTAAGTCCTTTCCTTACCTATCTGCTTATGCAAGAAGAGCAAGGCTCAAGAGTAGACGGGGAACTTCACCCCTCTGTTAGGGCTTCCAAATAAACAAACAAGCAAAGAGATAATAATTGCTGATCAGCCCATTTTCCTCATCAAATAAAGCATACTGTAGTTGTATGAAATATCTGATTCTGGTTTAATCACAAGGATCTTCCTAGCATATCAGAAGGGTAAAAGCATGTGCATATGATCTGCTCTTGAGTTACAATACGGTTGGCCTAACAGTAAAAGACTAGTGAAAGACTGACTAGTAAAATAAGAAATCCAACTAACTTTAAAATAGCAGTTGTCTTTAGTACTCCAGCATGAAGTCTAGCTATCAACTACTAACACATAAAAGACCTGAGAGTCTCTCAATGACAGTAATTACAAAGGATGACTTCTGGAACACCCTTTCTACCCAACTTTGAAAGGATCAATTTGTTTTCTTTTTCATTTGTTTGCTATTCCCCATCAAGAAAGGTGATAAGTTCTTTTCAGTTAAATTCCTTCCACTTCATTGAACTTTATAAATTCACATTCTATTGCCAAAGTTTAACCCTCCAAATATGACCATCTAAGCTATTTAATTATACTGTTGTTGTTGTTGTTTGCCGTTGAGTCGGCCCCGACTCATAGTGACCCCTCCTTGGGTTTCCGAGGCAGTATCACTACGGAAGTAGGATTGCTCAACCTTCCTTCCGAGGAGTGGCTGGTAGGTTTGAACCGCCAGCCTTCTGGTTAGCAGTCAAGTGCCTTAGGCACAATGCTACCAGAGCTCCTTACTAGCTCATTGAATTTTTTGCTCTCTTGTGAAGCAAGGCAAATGCACTGAACCATAGATTCTTTCAGATTTGGTATGAAAGGTCTGTCTCTAGAAATGAAGACACTGATCTTCATTATCCCTCTACGATTGGATAAATGTGTTTTCACTAAGTAAGCTAATATGATAAATTTATGTCAATTGTGAATCGAGATTTTTATAAATGGAAAAAGATTAAGCATAGACTTCTAACTCAGTTCAGGAAGTTTATAGCTTTCTCTAAATCACTCCATATACAATTTTTTCTCCACAATTCCAAAAGGCTTTTTTGGAAATATGCTAATATATAGAGATTGCAATAATTTATCTTTAAGGTAAAATTTTCTTAACTAAATTAGTGGGAATTTAAAAACTAAGAAAGCAAAAAAATATTTGTACTAATGTTGTTATTATGTCATTTATTGAGTGTTTACATTGTGCCAAACATTATAGTTATCTTCACAAACATAATCTAATTTATGGTTCCAAACAACTTACTGAGGTAGGTACCATTATTATTGACATTTTCATGCCTCACTCTAGAACCCAATGACCTCACAGAAGAGTGGTTAAGGCTTCAGACTGTAAGGTCCAACTGCTTGGTTTGAAATTCTAAATGTACCAAGTCTTAGTTGTGCAACCTTGGACACAATGATGATTAACCTTTCTGTGCCTCAGTTACTCAGTTTTGTAAAATGGGGGTAATAATACCATCACATCTCATAGGACTATTGAGAGGATTGCAGTTGAAGATGAGGGAGAGCAAGAGAGAACCTCAGGGAGATAGGTTGGCAAAGTAGCAGCAATAATGGATTTGAACTTGATGGTGATCATGAGGATGATGCAGGACTGTCCAGCATTTCCTTCTGTTGTATATAAAGTTATTGTGTATCAGAGTCTACTCAAGGACAATTATGTATCTGTTGAGAAGATTAAATGAGAGAATACATGTAAAGTGCTTAAAACAGTGCCTACAGCCTGGTAGGCACTCCAGAAACATTAGTAATTTCTACACCATGCTATTGTAGTCTGGAGGGCATGACAGCTTCATTTTACAATACTGTTCACAAATTTGACATAATAACGTCCTTCGGTGTGACTCAGCCTTGGGTGTGATTACTTCCGTGCTTCAGAATGGTCAGATATTTTCACAATGGAAAATCTTATATATATTTCTAATTTACAATATTGCCCCAACAGTCTCCTGTAATCAATCAAAACCAAACCCATTACCCTTGAGCCAATTCCAAATCATAGGGACCCTGTAGGACAGAGTAGGAGCTCTGGTAGCATGGTGCCTGAAGCACTTGACTTCTAACCAGAAGACTGGCGGTTCAAACCCACCAGCCACTCCTCGGAAGGAAGGTTGGGCAATCTACTTCTGTAGTGATAACACCTCAGAAACCCAAGGAGGTGTCACTATGAGTCGGGACAGACTCCAAGGCACATAACAACAAGATAAGACAGAGTAGAACTGCCCATAGGGTTTCCAACGCTCTAAATCTTTACCAAACCAGACTGCCACATCTTTACACTATGGAATGGCCAGTGGGTTAAAACCACCAAGCTTTCAGTTAGCAACCAAATGCTTAACAACTGTGCCTAGTCATTTCTTATAACCACCTGACAAATTAGATGAAAAAATGCTAAAAGATTAGAAATATACAGAACCATTGGGAGAGGTCTAATTGTATATCTATTTATTTTTTCCTGCTCATCTCCTCTTCCCAGGATTGAATGGGCCCTTCCATTTTTGCTAAGGCATCAAGGAGGAAAAAACAAAAAAAAACAAAAAAACAAAGGGGCCATAGTTGAGGACTCTTCCTACAAGGGTGCATCTCAGCATACCAAATGTTACACACCCATCTTTTACATACTTATTCTTAAACTGTTTATCTGGCACATCAACAGGCAGCTGGTGGAACAAATAGGAAATCCTGGGAAGCACATTCATTTTTAAAGTGTTAATGCGCCCAATCCAAGAGGCAGTAATGTGCTTCCATCCGTTAAGATCCCCTTTAATGTTTCAGATTGGAAGGCCATAATTTAAATGAAATGCATTATCCAACCTGGAAGGTATTCCACATCCTAAATATTTAATTGATTTCTCCATCAGGGAAAGATGAGCCTACACAAAAGCAGATCCTCTCTATATCTAAGTGTCTGATTAATAGTGTCTCTAATTTAGGGTAATTTAGGAGTTTACAACTTATAAAATGGCTATGTCTTCCACATTCCTCCCAAAGTACCACGAGGACTGTGTCTGGATTAATTGCAAACAACAGACAATCCTCTGTGTGTAATGAAAACCCAGAGTCAGCATCATCCAGCCATGCACCTATAATTTGAGATCTCATCTGAATATTTTTCACCAGGGGCTTCACATCCAATGTAAATTGAAGTGGTAAAGGAGGAAAGTTGTAATTGTTGAGTCTCCCCATTAAAAAAGTTTAACAAGTCAAGTTCATTCCTGCTGATTTTTACTTAGTTGGGTCTTAGCTAACTGAGTGAGGAAGATAAATCAAGCTACTTGCAGATTTTCCTAATGGTGCAAAGTTTGGCACCCTGAGGACTGTGGAAATGTGTACTACTACACTTGTAAAGAATGGAAGTGGAACAAGACTGTGGGTGGCTGGATCCATATGAGTGATTTATTACCTCTGAATCTACTTAGTCATTTCCGGGTAAGCACTTAAGAGCCAAAAGTTTATGGTCATTTTCAGTTTAAGAAAAGAAAAGGGCACATCTTACATACAAAACAGATATATTATTTTGGAGAAAATCTGTATTTGTAGGGGTTTACCAGTTAATCACAAAATTTGACCTTATAAACGTAAAAGTAAAGTTGAACTTTACACAGACACACATACACACACATATACATACTTCTGATTTTATGAGGTTCTTTCAATTACATTTTTAAAGAAAATATACGTGAATGTTTTACTGCTAAATATTATTTTAGGATTTGAGGTCTAATAAACAAATTAAAAAAATAGTGCATACCAGGTATATAATTTTGTAATGTTACTATTACTTTTTCTGTGGCAGTTTTGCTCTGTCTTCCTGAGGAGCTACACTGTAGACAGCTTAATTTTTGTTCAAATATAAACCAGAATCAATTTTCCTGGGAAAAATAATCAGTATAGCTCCTGTTCTCCACAACAAAGAAAATGCATTTGTAGACATATTCTGGAAATTTAAATCCCTCACTGCTCTTTTGAACAAGTCCAAGGAGATTTGAAGACTGACATTTTGTACTTTGCTATTCCCAAGAGGCACATGTCTGATCATCTTTACTGAGGTTTGCTCCCCTCCCTGCTGAATTAATATGCATTTTCATTAACTAATCTTGAAACAACAGGAATAAAGTTTATCCAGGTCTTTTATACCTCAGAGAACAAAACAAATACTACAAATCTTTAGGGAGAAAGGATATACAAAAGGGCTTGAGGTGAATATTTCAAAGCAAATACTCTTTAAATGATGTGCAAATTATTTCAGCTCTTGAGCATGATTTATGAAAGGGGATTAGTCCACTGAAATAGGAACCAAGTTTAAACTGTTGGGTTTCAAAGTCAAAGATGAGAAGTAGTTACAAGAAAAGGAAGGAGAAAAACAATAATGATTTAAAAGAAGGATTTCTGATTTTGTTTTCCCCTTAACTGATTCACCTGAAAGTATCATTGATTGTTATCTTAACTGAAATGAAAAATATTACATATCATCTCTAGTTTTCTATAAAGAGTATAATGAATGTTAAAAGTTAATATATCAAAGCTAACAGATGATACTGGAATTTTTATTGCAGCAACAACATCTCTATTTACCATAAAAAAACAAAACAAAATGAAACAAAGTACAAACTGTGTTAAACGATTAAAACCATTCAAACTGGAGAGGATAACTGCTAGGAGTTTTGAGTCAGAGAACATTTTTTCAATTCACAAGTCAGAGCTATAAGAACACAGCATAATAATACATTCTAATATTCCAACTTGCTCTTCAAGTAATAGTTAAAAGCTTCTTGTAAGACTTATGAAAATGATTGCTTTTATTAATTGTAAAGATTAAGTGAGTTCGTGTCTTCTGATTCCATAATGACCTGCTGTACTAGAAGGTAAAGGAAATTTTAATGATTCCACTCACATTTGATTAATATCTAATGCTTCTTGAGTAAAATTCTGAATTTTTTCAATAAAAATAGGTTAAGTGAAAATTCTTTGAGTTCTTAGCCAAATCTTTCTGTGGAAATTAGTTATTTTAAAATAAGGCATGGAATCTCAATTAAAAAAAAAAAAAAAAAAAAACCTTGGTACTGATTAGGGAAAAAGAGGTGATTAATTATTCTTATGCAACTTGTCTTGGAGTAATAAAGCGAAATAGTGAAGAGAACCCAGGCACTTCTGAAATTTTCAGGAAACTTTTCAAATTGCCTCTTTACTGTTCAAAAACGTTTTTAAAAGACTAGACTTTGGTGCTGAATTTGTGAGCAAGATTATTATTGAGAAAAAGATTAGCATTCATCCATTTCAGTTTCCATTTCCTAGAAGAGATAAAAGTAGACCTGAGAAAATGAGAAATGCTTTATTTCAAAAATAGTCATTATAACTTCTTCCTAGTGAATCAAATCTCGTTACTAGAAGAATTAATCAGACTTTATTTTGAATTTATCCTCTAGTTTTTGATATCTTAATTGTGATCCTACTTTTGTTTTCTTTGCAATATTTTGAAACGATTTGACTACAAAGTAGCTTGGTAGGCCTTGATCGTTTGGCAAAACTCACTGCCGTGGAGTCTGACCCAACTCATAGTGATCCCTGCTTGGGTTTCCCACACAGTATCACTACAGAAGTAGATTGCCCAACCTTCCTGATTGTTTGGCAGGTACAAAAAATAGGCATATCCTATGAGGGAAACAGCTAAATTGTATCTCTTTCAGAATTATGACAAATAACCAGAAATGTCTATGGAAAATGAATTTAAGTAACTAAGAACAACATAAAATTAAAGACATTTCAGCAATAAAATACTATTCTTGCATTTGGAGAAGAGAAGTAATCACAAAACGTTACATGTGAGATTTTATGTTCCCAGAAAAAGAGTCAAGCAGAAAATAAAAGGTAAATAACATTTGAGGTGGCTATTACTCATGAGTGTATCCAGGGAGGGAGCTCTGGTGGCATAGTGCCTAAGGCATTTGACTGCTAACTAGAAAGCTGTCCACTCAAACCCACCAGCCACTCCACAAAAGGAAAGTTGGGCAATCACTTCCATAGTGACATGCCTCCAAAACCCAAGGAAGGGTCACTATGAGTTGGATTCAACTCGATGGCAGTGAGTTTGTTTGTTTTTTTTTTTTAATCCAGGGAATTCATGGATTATTTCCAGCTAATTTCTTTGAGTTTTGGTTATTGTTTGTTTATTTTGGTGAGAGTGGCTGATTCCTAGACTAATTTATTTTTTGTCATTGTCCTATTAAGGCTGGAACTATTGACATTTTGATATGGGCAGTTCAGAGTTCATGACTTGGGTGTGGTACTGGCAAAAGTTATACAGGAATTGTAAATATAGGTTCTGCCCCAATTTGTAATTCTGGGTTGAAAGTTTTTGAGAGATTAAATCGATATTCACCATCCAATATTACGCATTGTTATGTCATGGCTAATATGATAATAACCATATACAGGTATTTTACACAAAGACAGAGTAGACGTCTCATCTACACAAATTAAGACTTGCCAAAGGGCTAAAAGCAACCAAATATCCACTCAGAAAAATTGTTTCTAATCCTGTTGGCTTTGATTTTAATATTATTTACATTGAGAAATCTCTCTTGGTTAAGATAATAGAGATAGAATTATTAAATACAAATGCCTAACTATATTTATATGATGTGTACAGGAAGATAAGATATGAACTTATAATTCCTTTTCAACAAATACAGTACTTTACTACCCTACTGTCATTCCTGACATTTCATACTCAGTTTGTTGTTATTTTGACAGCAAACCCCAAATTCTATTATTTTCATTTTTAAAACAAGGTTAAAAGAATATATTTTTTAAATTTATTATGACATTAAATTTATATTTATTGTTTACTATCTATTTTCCTTTCCCCTCTTTTTTTTTAGTGAAGGATTTATTTATATCTTTTTCAATAGTGAAATTTCAATATTTTGGAATTTGAAGAGGACAAGTTTTGAGGGATATCATTGTTAATGTCACATGGATCTTGGCTGAAAGTAACAAATAATAGAAAGATGTTTACCTGTGTTTTATTGACTATGAAAAGGCATTTGACTGTATGGATCATAACAAATTAAGGATAACATTGTGAAGAATGGTAAGTAATGATTGTGCTCATTTAGAACCTGAACATAGACAAAGAGGCAGTCATTCAAACAGAAAAAGGGGATACTGCATGGTTTAAAATCAGGAAAGGCATGCTTCAGGTTTGTATCCTTTCATTGCACTTATTCAATCTGTATGCTGGGCAAATAATCTGAGAAGCTGGACTATATGAAGAAGAAAGGGCCATCAGGATTGGAGGGAGACTCATTAACAACCTGCAATATGCATATGACACAATCTTGTTTGTTGAAAGTAAGAAGAACTTGAAGTACTTTGTGATGAAGATCATAAACTATAACCTTCTCTACGGTGTTAAAAAAAAAAAGCCAAACTCACTGCTATTGAGTAGGATCCAACTTATAGTGACCCCTCCTTGGGTTTCTGAGGCACTATCACTAAGGAAGTAGATTGCCCAACCTTCCTTTCAAGAAGTGACTGGTGGGTTTGAAATGCCAGTGTTCTGGTTAGCAGTCACATGCCTTAGGTACTATGCCACTAGAGCTCTCATAATCAACATAAAGAAAACAAAAATCCACACAAGTGGATTAGTTTGCAATGTCAAGATAAACAGAGAAAATATTGAGGTTGTCAAGGATTTCATTTTACTGGCACTGACAATGAGTTCATGCAAGTAGCAATGAGGAAATCAAATGATGTATTGCATTGAGCAAATCTGGTGCAAAAGACCTCTTTAATGTATTAAAAGAGAAAGATGTCACTTTAATGACTAAGATACACCTGACTCAAGCTATGGTATTTTCAATTGCCCCATAGGCATGTAAAAGCTGGACAGTGAATAAGAAATCCCAAAGAAGAACTGATGTCTTTGAATTATGGTGTTGGCAAAGAATATTAAATATACCACAGCCTTTCAGAAGAATGAAATATGTGTCTTAAGAGTATAGCTAGAAGTTCTATTAGAAGTAAGGATGGTGACACTTCATTTCATGTAATATAGACATGTTATTAGGAGGGACCAGTCCCTTAGAAGGACATCATGCTTGGAAAAGTAGAGGATGATCTCCAACAAGATGAACTGACACAGTATCTGCAACAATGGGCTGGAACATGGTAACAATTGTGAAGATGGCATGGGACTCGGCATCTGTTGCACATGGGGTCACTATGTGTTGGAACTAGCTCAATAACATCTAACAACAATTGTGAAAACAAAAGATCTATACTTGTTAACTAAAGATTGATATCCTCGGCATTAGTGAGCTGAAATGGACTGGTTTTGGCCATTTTGAATCAGACAACCATATGATCTACTATGCC
>NW_006921610.1:18259341-18292360 GCF_000298275.1 Orycteropus afer afer
AGGGTTGACGAAAGAGGGGGAGGCCTTCAATGAGATGGATTGATACGGTGGCTGCGATGATGGGATCAAGTATAGCAGGGATTGTGGGGCTGGCATGGGATCGGGCAGTGTTTCGTTCTGCTGTGCATGGGGTCGCTATGAGTCGGAAATGACTCGACTGCACTTAACAACAACAACAACATACTTGTTAACACCCTCTTCTGAGCTTTACACTTTAATTTGGGGGCACATTTCACACCTAAAGATAACAACTCTTCTTCCATCATTGATTCAGTTTAGTAGACAGTTCAGATTACCTATAGGTACATATTTCAGCCAAATTCCACATAAAAAAGGAGCCAACACTTCCTATCAATTACACCCACCCACACACACACACACACCCCACATCATGATTTTATTTTTTTCAAATCACAGAAGCAGTGAAATGTTTGGGAACTACCAAGAATTCTTCTAATACATGTCAAGAAAACTCTCAGAAATCTCTGGATCTCTCCTCTTCTCCCACTCCTACTGATTAGTTTAGCCCTGCACCGTATGTTGTTTGGTTTTCTGTGATAGTTTCCTGATCTCTTTACCTCCAGTCTCTCACTTTTCTGTGTTAGCCAGCTCTTTGCTATTCTTCACATTTGTACCACAATTGTTACTCTAAAAATCAGATTGTTAATGTCTTTTTCCTGCATACAAGTCTTTTATTAGACAACCATTATTTAGGGGATAAAGCCCATATTTCTCAGTATTCCATGTAAGACCTCTGCCAATGGTTCTCTCCTCATTTCCAACATCAGCTCCAGTTGTTCCCCAATTACTTTTAGATTCAGCAATCAATTGTTCTACACATTATACACTAGTAAGAGTCTTTCTTGTCTATCCTAATATGTACTCATTGTGATCTCTGGCATTCCTCCCTTCCTCATCTAAAAAACTCTTAGAATTCTGTAGCAGAATTAAGCTCCAGTTACCTCTATTTTCTCTTATTGTCTGTTTTCTCTTCTTGCTCCTCTACCTTTTCTCCTATCATCATTTACCAAATATACTAGCCACACTCAAATTCTTGTCTCAAAGTTGTTTCTGAAGAAAACTAAAACCCCATCAAAGAGGTCAAACCAAACTAAAGCCAAGCTCACTGTCATTGAGTCCATCCCAACTCATAGCGACCCCCTCCTTGGGTTTTCCAGGCAGTATCTCTATGGAACTAGATTACCCAGTCTTCCTTCCAAAGAGTGGCTGCTGGGTTTGAACCACCAGCCTTTTGGTTAGCAGTCAAATGTCTTAGGCACTACACCAGAGCTCCAATCAAAGAGGTCAGTGCCCCACAATTCAGATTTTCCTCCTTCTTACATGCATACAAATCGTAATTGGGCTTTTATTTCCATGATCTTTATCTTATTCACTCATTTATTTATTTACTTACTCATTCAGCCATATAAGATTGATCACCACTAAGTGCCAGTATGGAAGCTCTGGTGGCGTAGTGCCTAAGGCATTTGACTGCTAACCAGAAGGCTGGCGATTCAAACCCACTAGCCACTCCTAGGAAGAAAGACTGGGTAATCTACTTCCCTAGATATACCACTTCGGAAACCCACGGAGGGTTTGCTATGAGTGGAAATCTACTTGATGGCAGTGAGTTTGGTTTTTGGTAAGTACCAGTATTTGTTCTAGGTAATGGGGGAGAGGAGGTTGCACTCATGAAAAGGTCTTAGTTTCTGCCCTCCAGGCACTCAGAGTCAAATGCATGAAGTTGTTCTGGTTTAAATAAATGAAACATGCCATAGTCATTTAGTATTGCCTCTCCCAAATATGATAATGCCTTCATAAAGATAGAATGGACATGGTAGGCAGCCAGGCATGTTTGGCAACCAGTCAATAGTGTGCTTTGGTGAGGACAGATTTGTAGCATTTTTCAGGTCACTCCTTATAAGTAGCGGGTCTATACCCAATAAGTCAGTTATTTTTAATTCAATCAGAAAAAGTCCTCTTTTTTTTATCACCAGATGTTTTATGATATCTGGCTCAATTCTGTTACAATTCTATTAAATATGATTAAACAAACAAAAAAAATCATTCTTTCTTTAAAGTGAAGTGATATAACATCAAAATTCTCCCATTGTGTTATCTTCCTATTTTTTACATTAAAAAAGGCAACTGATACTTGAGAAGTTTCATCTCTAGAGATGGCTATAACACCAGGCTCACGCACAGGAACAGCAAAACTGAGCATTTTATTTCTCATGACACTTAGAATTCCTTTAGGAAACTACAGGTAGAAGTATACATGCTACCTTGATTCAGTACAATAATAAAGATCTTTTTTAAAAGGTCTTTGGGAAATTATGCATTTGTTTATTCCGTATTTTGGCAACTGTTTAAATCAGTAGCCAAAGTACATTTTTACTATGCTTCTAAAGGGAGAAACTGATTGATTTATAGTACATAAGAAAATCAAAGACATGATTACTTTACTCAGAGTTTATACATGTGGAAATCATTCGTAGCATAGTGCCTAAGGCATTTGACTGCTAACCAGAAGGCTGGCGGTTCAAACCCACCAGCCATTCCTCACAAGGAAGATGGGGCAATCTACTTCAGTAGTGATACTTCCTCGGAAATCCAAGGAGGGGTCGCTATGAGTCGGAGCTGACTTGATGGCATATAACAACAACAACAAAGTATATCTCAATATATTATAATACATAAACTATAAGGCACTTGGATATATTTTAGATTTACATCATCCTTAACTCTGATACATATATTATCTTCTTAGATCATATACATATTTATGTTATATTGTATAGGAATTCTCCTTTACAAGTACATGGAAATTGAGACTTGGAAAACTTATCCCAATCATAGCTAGTATATCATTTAGGTAAGACTTATACTCAAATTTTCTGACTCTTAGCCCTAAATTTCTTACCTAATCCCATATAAGCTTTTGATAGGGAGTCTGAAGGCCAAAATTTCTGTGTTAAACTGGACTTTCGTAAATAAGCTGACCTTAAGAAAAATACACTTTGAAGATAAAGTGCTCCTAGCTCAAGTCATGGTATTTTTAATCACCTCATTAGCACGTAAAAGCTGGATAATGAATAAGGAAGGCTGAGGGAGAATTGATGCCTTTGAATTATGAATACTGGCTAAGAATCCTGGAAACACCATGGACTGCCAGAAGAATGAACAAATATGTCCTGGATGAAGTGCAGCCAAGAATGCTCCCTGGAAGCCAGACTGGCCAGACTTTGTATCACCTACGTTAGTCATTGTCAGAAGGGACCATTCCCTGGAGAAGGCTATCATGCTTGGTAAAGTAGATGGTCAGAGAAGGTAAAGACCCTCAACAAGCTGAGCTGACATAGTGGCTGCAACAATGGGTTTAAGTATAACAAGGACCGTGAGGAGGGTGTAGGACTGGGCAGTGTTTCATACTATTGTGCATAGGGTCACTATGAATTTGAATTGATTTAATGGCACCTAACAAGAACAACAACAGAGAAAATTATCCTCTGACTTTCCTAAAAAAATCACCACCACTGTTACTATTTTTGGTACATTACAGAATTGGGTTTCTCTTCTTTCTTGCCTCCAATAGACACTTGAAAATTCCAACTCACAGCGCATAAGAGAGCCTTAAGAGAAGTATGGATCAGAGTAATTTTCACAAATTACATAGGGTGTTGAATAGATGACAGAAATACTTCCCCAGGTCAAAAGATGTCAAGACAGCAGCAACTTAAGCAAAAGAGTTAGAATTTTCTCTTATACATCCCCAAGATTTTAATCATTTTTATCCTTATTGTATAGTAAAGCACTTATTTGTATGTGATTTTGTGAACCACAGTACATATGACCTGCATAAAATTTACCACTGCTCTTAGATTAACTGTTCTATGGGAAAATTGAGAATGATATATAAAGAGTAACCTTAAAAATCGAACCAGTAGAAGTAGACAGGAAGAAGTAATAATCCAGAAGTTTACTTTAACAAGTTTTAGGAATTCCATCTTTTAGCACAGAATGTAAACATATCGATGAGGGTCATTTGAATGTTTTCATTCATTCATTTTTGAATTTATTATCACTGCACAGTTGTCAGTTCTCTCAAATATAGAGATAATTTGCTATTTGTATTATAATACAATTTTCCAATTGCAATGATAGAGACATGTATTGAGCATTATAGGAAAACCATGGAGGATCACTTAACCCATTAATGAGGTCTGGGAAAGTTTTCTGGAGAAGATGTGGCCTGAACTGAGTCTTAAGAGCCATTGCTTTCCCAAACAGCTTGAGGTAAAAGTACAAACATTCTGTTATTTATCTGGAGTTATAAGCATTATTTCCCTGGAAGTTAAATTGTGGGTCGAGTGGTGGGAAAAAAGCTGGAGTAGGGGGCACAAGTCATAAAGCACTTTCTATTGAGAAACTTGGATTTGAGTCATTCCAAAACAGTAATTTGACTAGAAATTGTTCCTTTCTTTGACATTGGCTTTGGAGGGCAACACATCTGAGGCAATTCTACATTTTCTAGTGGCTCACTGCACCTCTTATTTTGCTTCTACTTTACTAGGCCAACTTATTTTATATAAACATAAGGTATATTCATTTACTTTAGGGAAATCAGATAGCAAGCAGTATAATTGGATTTCAGGTACTATTTAAATCAGAGGAAGATGAGTCAGCACACTGACTTAGTGTTTCCAAGTCATTCCTAAGCCATTTCCTGAAGGAAGCTAAGAGATCTAATGCTATGTATCACCATTTATTGAATTTGAATAAAAATATCTGATACTTATGGATACATCTCATACTTTCGGATGAAAGCAACATTTGATTTTGCTTACATGGGTATGGGTTTTCCTAGGAGCAATAAGAAGTAAACAAATGTACCTCACCAAGAAAATCCCATAGATTGTATGTTTACAATGAAATATTTTTTGCTAAACACACCACTAGGACAATTTGGCAAATTAATTTTATTGAGAATTGTGTAGAAAATTAACATAAATTCCTTCCTACATTTCACAAACAAGGAGTAGATTAAATAAATCCTGTATACGAAAAAGATAATTACTTGCATTCAAAATAATGTTTTTCTCTGTATAGCTATCTAATGTAAGAATGCCTTAAATATCATGCTTATGTAATGTACTTTAAACTTGATACAGCAATCATGTACAAATATTGTATGTCTACCTTTATAAGAAAATGCTAATATATCTCTATTCTGGAACAAAGGAATAGAAGAAAACTTTTAGAGATCAAAGAACATTTTTATTCTGTTGTTTACCATCACAGTAGTGTATTAATGCTAAGAAAATATTGCTTGTGAGTTAGAGCAAAGAGCCCTCTGGATTGGCCTATTATTGAAAGGAAGATGCCATTTGACCTAATGAAATCAGAAATTGATTAAACACAGTTCATCTAAGGGGAAATATGGGGTGATCTAGTGCTTGAGTGCTGATAGGGTTAGATACACTTTTACTGATGCTACAAGATACATGACAATGGATGCCCACGGGTCAGAGGGCAGGATCAACCCCTTGCATGGGAAGGAAGAGATTAATCAGAACATTCTTTGCTCAGCTCATAACTAAGTCTTCTTATCAAATGATTCATTGAGAACTGAATGTTTTGAAAAAACTGCAATCTATGGGTCCCAGGAAAGTTGAGATTGCTGTTAACCATCTTAGGAACACACATCAGAATGATGTTTGAGGTCATACAGTGCCAAAGTGAAGCCCTGGAACTTTCGTGAATAATGCTGTTTCTGACTAATTAATTTGGATGCCTGATTAACAACTGTATCTAATCTTTAATTTTGTTTTCTCTCACAATATCTGAATCCTCTATCTTTAACAGTATAAATTTTCATTAAAATTTTTCCATTTCTCTTCACCCATCTAGAATATTTTTAAATTAAAAGAAACTCTTAATGCATGGAAAACAATCAAGAGAATTGTCACCAAGCTCTTCCTTAGATGCATGTCTTATGACTACAGTAAAATATAATTATTTTTATTTTCATATTTTAGTTCAGTAGTTCTTTTTCTCAAGTGAATATTGAATAAAACTGGTGGAGTGTGGCAACATTTATTTATTTATTTATTTTAAAAAAGAATCAGGTGATTGACCATCTTACCCAAATTGAAAACCTTTATCTCCCTGACAATAAAATAACCCTAAAATTCTACCCAAATATTATGATGTTTTTGATTGCTTACAGGTAAGATATTTTCTGTTTCATCAGAGCTAGATATAATTTATTTGTGCAATGTTAATATTGTTTTAATTTTCTTGGCAGATGGCTTGTTCATCTTATTATTTTCATGCATTGCCAAGGTTAGGTTGTTTAATACAAAATTCTTAATAGGAAGAAACTTAAAAATATGTATTTATATGAGTCTCCAGAACAGGCTTCTCAATATGTGTTTTAAACAATTGCTAATTACATATTTATCCAAGAAACTAGTATGACTTTTCCATTTTGGGTAAATAATAAACATTCTACAAATTTTCTTAATTACATAGTTACCAGAAAGAGCACAATGGTCACAAGAAGAAAATACATTGTTTTTTGGAAGAAAAGGAAAATAACAGGTTATCAATGTTTTATTTATAGAGATATTAATGTAACTCATATTCAGAACATTTCTTTAAAACTTTTCAATATGTAATTAGAAAATATTGAATTATGAATAGAGGCAATGCCTAACTTTATGTGGTATATGTGTGTGGGAGTTTAGACCAGTCTTTAAATTATGAAACTTTTCTAACATGCAGAAAAGAGTGAACAGTAATGATCATAATGATTACCATATAGTCACTACCTAGATTCATCAAATGTTAATACTTAGGGCAATGCTTAACCTAATTTTTCATTGCATGCATTTCTTACAAATATCTTCTATCCTTACTGAGGACTCACTTTCCTGCCCATGCTGCAAAATCTTCCTCTCCAGCTGTCTGATCTCTCCTTTGTCCACTATTTCTTCTGGCTTGTTGTTGTTGTTATGTGCTGTCGAGTCGGCCCCGACTCATAGCGACCCCTCCTTGGGTTTCCGAGGCCACTACGGAAGTAGGATTGCCCAACCTTCCTTCCGAGGAGTGGCTGGTGGGTTTGAACCGCCAGCCGTCTGGTTAGCAGGCAAGTGTCTTAGCCACTATGCTACCAGAGCTCCTTAGAGGCTCCATATTCCCTCCCTACCTCCACTGGGAAATTTCAGGGTCCAAGATTCTCCTAGTCAAAGCCACTCTGAGAACCCTAAATGTGCTGGAGGAGTTGGTACGTGAGTGGGAGAGGAGGAAAAGGAAAACCAGATGGAAAGCAATACTACTGGGAAGTCTGAGCTCCCATGACCAGAGGTTCAGCCTTCTCAGAATGAGCTGTTCCCTAGAAACAGCATTCTAAAGGATTGCTTAAGGTTCCAGTGTAGTCTTGTGGTACTTTTTTTTTTTTTTTTTTTTAATGACAAAGTACTGAGGTGTAACCAACCAGTTTACAATGGGATTTTGAGAACATAGCCTACTTACAGTTGCGGATGGCCAGTATTATGATTACTTAGATTAGTCCAAAAAACAACTGCCATCTCTATGAAACTTTTTTTTTTTTCCTCTCAGCATTATCGTGCTTACTTTTCAGGCAAATGTTTATGCAAAGATAACATTAAAGATCTGCAAGCATTTTCATTTCTACATTTTATAAATATCTCAAGTAAGTTTTTTATTTCTATCTTTTCTCCTGTAGCCTTGCATACACACCCTTTATGTACAAATCACTAGAGGATATGGAATTGGGAAATTCATGTCTAAATAAGTTTAGGATTTCACCCAGAACACATTTATTTTTTATGGTAATTTAATCATCAGATGTTAAAGGGAAATCCATTTCCTTCAGTTCTTTGAACTTATTACATTATTCTTCTAACTCAAGATGTACATATTTATAATACCCAAAACTGATAGTTTTACATAAAAATTATGTAGCATCTCCACAGTTATGGAGTTTAGAGTCTAGTTAATTTAGATTAACATGGAAATATATTACTACCAAAAGCATAGCACAAATACAAGAATACATTTTAAAAAATTCAAAGAATAGATTGTGGAGTCAAGATTTTATATATATACTTTTAGTTATGTTTGTTAATAAAAACAAAAGAATATGTGTATGAATAAATGAACTAGAGCTTTGTCTAAAGTAATTCTGAAATGACTGGAAACTGATTTAGTTCCATCAACCAGAACTTCTTAATGACATGCTTTTCTGGGCATAAAAGAGTCAAGAGTATCTTTTGGCTCCCGTTTATCATTTTCTTGTGTGCCGCTCCCAAGAATGCCCTGGCTGCCATTTTCACCTGGGGAGTAGCCAGGGGAAAGACCAGCCGCCCATAGTTAGCTTTTTGCAGCTATGACTCCCACATCCAAATCTGGTTCCTTCCCCCTGTTTTCTCTACTCTAGGGGAGTAAGATGTCAAGTGTATATATATGCTTTGCTCCAGTCTTGCATCAGACATCACCCTTGGCTTAGGCCCCATTTTGGTGCCATCTGCTTGGGGACATGGAGGATAATAATAAGAGCTTCTATTTATTGAGTGCCTGCTGTGAGCTAAGTATTTACATATCAGATTTGAAAATCTCACACAGTCCTACAAGGACAGTATCAGACCCATTTTTATAGATCTGCAACGTAAAGTTCAGAAAAGATAAAAATTCTTCTCCGAAGCTATCTGATGCATTTGGGTCTTTCTTCTTTTGCCCTCAACAGAAGACACTTTCCTTTTCTTGGAGAAATATGTTAACATCTTCTTTGATGGATTCTCTACTTTCCAGAACAGCTCTCCCTGGAGAGCTGCTCTCTTATTCTCATCCCATGCTGGTGTCCTGAATTTCCCACAGTGATTTGGCCCTTGCAATGAATTTTCTGGCTTCTTGTCTGTTACATTCAACTGATATCTCAAAACATCTGATTAGTACTTAATAGTGTTGGCAGGTTAGAATCATATTTTAAAAAAGGAAAAGTATATTTGAGCAAGACTTTAAGTTCACTCATTTAGAGTACATATTTTTTCCCATGTCCTTACAAAAAAATGAACAAGGAAATGACCACCTGTTTACTGTTAATGATGTTTGCATGCCTTTTGAAAAAGTAATTCTGGCTTTATCTGCCTACGATCTTGGAGACAAAACTCTTGGGAACATCAAGGGCACAGGAAGCCAAAGGAAGCAAAACTGACAATAAAGTTTGTGCTTAGACTACTAATCAGGAAGGAGACACTGTGAATCTCTAATTCCATGTAATTATTTAATCTCAAGAGGGTGAAATAAACCCAAATGCATGTTTTAAGAAACCTAAGTTTGGGTGTTCAAACATAGGATGAGGTCACAGGGATTTCACACAGTGCATTTCATACTTAAAAAATCTGTATTTTAAAAGCATCAAATACAAAATATGCCAATCACTATGTCAAATGCTTAGTCTAACTGGATTTTGTGTGGGTGGATCAATCATTATGCCTTCCAAATGAAAAGGAATACATAAATACTGAATGAACTAAATTTAAAGCAATAGATGGATATTAACTGTATCCTACACTGCAAAAGATATACTAGTCCTAAAACAGAACAAAACCTTAGAACTATACATATCCACAAAGGTATAGAATAGATACATTTTCTAAAATTAGGGCTTGGATCCAAGACCTCTCTATTTTAATAATGGAATCAAGGTCTGAAGAGAACAACTAACATGTTTTTTATTATTTTTTTTGGGGGGGGGATGCTTATTTAAGTTACTGATGTCTATGGATTTCATTTTTAAAGTAATATTTCTATCTAACTACATGGTTTATATAAACTAAGCTTATCTTTTATTTCTGGACTTTACTATAGGGTAATGGTTAAAAGCACAGGTTCTTGGGTTTAAATCATGGCTCCAAAATTTGCCTTGCAGCAGGTTGACTTCACTTTTTGTATCTCTGTTTCCTCATCCATAACATAAGGTTAATAACAATAATTATTACCAGGGTTGGTGGCAGAATTAAATGAGTTGATACAGAAAAGCACTTAGCGCAATGTGTATAGTAAGTGCTCAATATTTGCTAGCTATCATTCTTTTTTAACTGCAAAGAAAAAGATGACTGAGATTATTGCACAATTAAGTATATTTTGAAATGAGTAGAGTAAATCATACTTCTCTTCCCTTGTCTTTAGGTAGGCCCAAATTTAAGCCTAAAGTATACATTATTGATTTTCCTAATTAAAAATACTAAAGAGAAATAGCCTGTCTTATATTTGTAGGATGTTTTTCACAATATCATCCTAAAACACTTCAAGTGACTACTGTTGAATACAGAATCCATTAGCCTCAATGTTTCTCAAGCGCATTTTTAAAAACCTTTATTTTCTCCATAGCTTTAGGTTTTAGAAGCATGTTAAGGTCTCTTGCAAACCAGCAATTATATCTGAGATTCAATATCTACTGTTCATTGCCTCATATATTCTTTTTATACCTATGGAAAATGTCTATATAATTAACATTAAGTATACACTCATAATTGAATCATAATTGTAATATTTTATATCATGTCTTATCTCATATAAAATAAAAGGGAAAATGTCCAGAAATTAAAGGGAAAAGTTGCAAATATGCCTCTAACATTTGTTGGGAGTCCAAAAAATTCAAATGGTTAATGTGCTTGACTGCCTACTGAAAGGTTTGAGGTTCAAGTCCACCCTGAGGTCCCTTGGAAGAAAGACCTGGGGATCTGCATCCAAAAAATTAACCATTGAAAACTTTATGGATCACAGTTCTATTCTGATACACATGAGATCACCATGAGTTGGGATCAACTCAATGGAAACTGGTGGTAATAGTTAGGATTTGTTGAAAATTATAGTGTGGTTCTTTAAATAATTGCTAAATTGCAAAAAGACACTTGTACTCTAAGTTCTCATGCTATTTCTAGATTTGTAGGCTGCCAATAATTCAGTCTTGGAAGATAGGTCACACATAATTAGCTTTCTTTTCTTTCTCCTGTGTGTGCATGTGTGTGTGTGTGTAGATTTTCATATATACACATATAGTCCTCTAACATATATACATATGTGCACACACATATATTCCTTGGGAAGACCACCTCTACTTACTGATTTCTCCTTAAATTCAAAAAGCCAAGATGCAACTATACTGATCTTTGTTCAGAGGAAAATATCAGACAAAAAAAATGGTAAAATATCAAAAGAAGATTAGAGATAGCTCTAGGAAAAACACTATAATTTCTGAGACTTTGGGAATTGTGTGTCTGTCTTTAACTCCAAAAATACCTACTTGCTTTTTTAGGAGGGTGAGATGCAAATCACTTTTGTGAGATAGATGGGACATGTTTCAATGACCCACTTTTGACAGGAAGAAGCAGGTTGAGAAGGCTTAATGATAGACCCAAGATCACTATGTAAATGATGTAACTGAATCTTTTTACTTCAAATTCAGTTCTTTTACAATGTTAGAAAGAGATGTGACCAAGCTCTAGAGAGCTCATTTCCAACTCTTTCTGGTGATCTGAAAGTGTGTAAGTTTGAGCAGTCTGTTGGCCTATGTTGAGCTAACTGTAGTGGTCATTGATATGTCTTTTTTATGGATGGAAATCAAACAGCGTACCAAACTTTGGGGGTGCTTGACATTTCCCATTTTCAAAATTGATCACCAATCTGAACGTTATGCAGATTACTCAGAGATTCAGAGGTTTGCTGTAAGCAGAGCTCATGACTTTGAAACAAGTATGTTTTAAAAAGGCATTACCAACAATGACATGAGAAAAGTGCTCAGATTGCCTCACACTGTACAAATCCCTGCCTGAGAAATGGCTACGAATCTTCCATGAGGAGAATAACTTTGGCTCAAATCTCATTTCACTGCATTTATATTTCATAAGCACTGCATTTAGACAAAGTAAAAATGAGCAAGTCAAAGAAAACACTTACTTAAAGATTTTCTGTGCTCCGGTTTCTGTTCTTTTATCTCACCATCATAGTGACTTAGCAATTCAGTACTGGAGGATCTCTGGATTTTGAACAATTCCAGGCTTCTTGACGGACAGTTTGGATCTTTTGGCTGGAAATAACAATTAGGCTGAATCATTTTATTAGGACAAAAGGATTCACCAAGTGGTTAATGTTTTGTGGAATATTTTATAGATTTAAAGGAAAGCTTGAGATCAGAGAATTATTTGGGGATATTGCTAAACTCAATGCTTAAATTTAATAATAATTTTATATATGTATATAGTGCTTACTAAGTGCTGTGCATTATTCCAAGAATGCTACATACAATAACTCAATCATTTGCCACAGTTCTATGAGGTAGGTAATATTAATATTATCCTTATTTTCCAGATGAGGAAACTTAAGCCAAAAAGATTAAATAATTTGCCTAAGGCCACCCAGCTAGTAATAATAGAACCAGGAATTAAACTCTTGCAGTCTGGCTCCAAAGTCCATTCTTAATAACAACACAATACTAATGTGTGTGTGTGTGTGTGGGGGGGTATCTAAGGGGATTTTATCGATGAGGGGAAAAGTCAAATTGTATTTTATGTTTTAAAAAATTGTAGTACCATGACAACATAATGAAAAACTGCAGTTAAATATTGATAAAACCTCACAAAACAGGTGATTTTTCCTATTGTATACCTTATTAAAAGTTCTCAATAATATTTTTTCCTCAAGATTTTCTAAATATTTTTGTTACAAAATTATGTATTTGTTCTGAAGTCAGGATAAAATGAGTAGTCTTAAAGAATTTGATTCTTTAAAAACTTTCTCTGAATGTGTGATGTAGGGTATTTTCAGGAAATTCTAGGTATGTAATTTTCATAAGAAGAATAATCTAGCTTAGCTAGAGGAAAAATAAGAATCAGTTACAAAGGACTATTATTTACTGGTATAACAGTGAGCACAGGCTTGAATACCCAGATATTATTTTCAAGAATATGTATTATAGGTTGCAGAAACTGAAAATGTACAAATTCAGTAGTTATTAAGCACTTGTGTGCATTTTATAGCCTCCAGGAAATGAATGTCCATGTTATTTCAGAAAAAAATGAATGCACCATATTTTTGAAAAAAAGAAATAAAACGGCATTTATTTCTACAAATTCTATCTGCTGAAATGGTTTTCAGTGGACTCTGTTAAAACCCTAAGGAACTTAACGTAATAGCTCCCATATTATACATAGTATCCATTTAAATGTGTGTGTACTATATGTCTAAGAACAAGATTTAAGTGACTACATTTTAATTAATAAAGGTAACAGCCCAAACAAATACATACCAATCTGTCAATTGCATTTTTGATAGCGTGGAACCAATCCAATATGATGAAGTCAATATCTGACTGTAGAAGAAACTCATTTCCTGATACTGTTGTAATCTGAAACAAAACAAAGCAAAACAAACAAACAAAAAGACAGGTAAGCAAACCATATGAGATAGATCTCTTACATTATATATTAAAAATGCTTTTTTAAAAATACACTTTAGTACACTGAAATATTGTATTCCAGTAATTGTCTTTCTGGGAACTGGGAGGCTAGAATAATTTTGAACTGCTCTCTCTCTAAAAACTGTTTTCTCATTTCAAAACAAATACATTATTGTTTTAATAATGGAATAATTAACTCAGAGTAGGGCTAAAGCTGAATTACTCCAGCTCAAGAAGAAGTAAGCCAGTAAGTTCAAAGCAATGCATACAGAAAACACTTAAGTCAGAACCCTCAGAAAAATGCACGAGGGTGTGTCGGAATTCATTCTGCAGTTTTAGCTCTTTCCTGTTTGTCTTTTTTCAAATCTAATAGTATGTCTATATTTGATTTCCTTTTATAGAGGGCTCTAAAACAGATTATTTACCAAAGACACTAATGCAGACATTTCAAAAAGGTCATTCAAATGAATAACATTTGGCTATTTCTACCTTCCTATCATAAAGATCAATCGGAAAGTTATAAAGGCCCAATTTCCCCATAAAAGAACTTTATTAGAATAAAAATTAAATATTCAACCCCTTCATGGAGAGTATTTATCACATGAACAAACCGGTTCCCAACTTACAATGCTGCTAAGCATTCAGTAATATTTAGCAGGTAACTATGTATTTTATATTACAGTGAATTTTTTTCTCCCCAGAGTTGTGAGAAAAGGATGTGGCCTTATAGAAAGAGAGCAATGCTCTTGATTTCACACATAAAGGGCTACTTAGAGAAAAATTTGACTAGAGTGGGTGTAGAAGAGTGTTCTGTATAAGGCCATCAATCTGAACTGTGAAGATTTTTCCCTTTTATTATTGACTTTTTGCTTCAACAGGAATGTCCAACATTTCCTGGCTAGTGTCACACATCAAGCAAGACTTCAGAGGTTTAGACGACTGACATTTCAAGATGCTCATTCAGAAGCCAGTCTACTCTTTTCAGTCTTATTGCTCTAAATAGGAGGTGAAGGTTGGAATGTGGCACAAGTTCTGATTATCATAAATCATACTTCATTATGTTTACATAATTCTATCCTAAAAGTGGCAATTATTACTCCAAAGAGCTCACTCTGAAGGTTCAGTGGTTCTTACGGCAACCTTCAGTGACAATGATCCTAAAGTTTTTAAGAGACCTTTGATGATACACATGCATATATATCCATTTGTTGATTATTTCTAGAAAAACTGTCTAGAGATACATCTTCGTTCAGTAGTACAATGCAAACATTCTTGAGTGAGATGGATTTCCATACCAAGATTGTATTTTTTAGGACTGCAAGGAGAGAAATTATCCAAATATCCAGTTTTGCTCCCAGATTCCTAACAGACAAAAACCATGTGTCATAATGAATGTTTATTGCTTTAAGTCAAAACTAAAAATAAATACCAACAACAAAAGTATATCCAATTATAAAAAGCAAAAGTTTGAGAAATAGTAAGAATTTAATTACTTTCACTAGTATTTGACTCTGGTAGCATAGTGGCTAAGGCACTTGACTGCTCACCAGATGGCTGGCGGTTCAAATCCATCAGCCACTCCTCGGAAGGAAGGTTGGGCAATCCTACTTCCATAGTGATACTGCCTCGGAAACCCAAGGAGGGGGTCGCTATGAGTCAGGGCTGACTCGACGGCACATAACAACAACAACAAGTATTTGACAGATTACTGTGGCCAGTAATTCTCTTTTTTTATATAAAACAACATGTGAGATTTGGAATATCTCTTTATCTGATATTTCACATTTAGGACTACTTTGAAAAAATTCCCAGGTGGCACCCCCAATTGTCCAGGTCTCACAGGAGACCGTGGCCAGGCCTTGGGTGCTCTCCTCAGGCCTTGCCACATGATTCACAGGAGACTCTGGTTATGACCAGACCACACAAGGGACTAGACTCATCTGTTGTGGGATGGTTTCTCTAGTTCATCTGCAATCACTTGGTCCTGCCATGGGGAGGGGGCAATGGTGGGATGATATAAGGCCAGAGGTGGGCAAGTAGAGGTCAAGTGAGGGCCCAAAGATACTGAGGAGGACAGTGGAGGGTGGCAGGAAGAGCATGAGGGAGAATAGGTCCCTGTGGGGCTGCAGGGCCAAGGCAGAAAGAAGACGAGTGGGGTCCCTGTCCCAGGGTAGGCATGGGAGGTGGCGGGCAGCAGGCAACACTTGACCACCACCCCAACCACACCTAGCACCTGCATGGGCTCTGTGGTGGTGGAGAAGGTGTGGTGTGAAAAGGGGGCCTGCTGTGACAGGCACTGCACAACACATGCTGGGAGCACCTGACAGGCTGTGAGTGAAGAGGAGGGGATACCAGCAGTGATGGCAGAGTGAGGCCCCTTGGCTCTTGCATAACACTGATTCCTCACAGTGACCAAGTCTTTGGAACCTAATCATGTTGGTAAGTGAGGAGTAGGTGTAATATTCCTGATCTCTACCTCTATCTTAATACATATTCAAATATTTTTATTATGAATGTACTAGGTAACATCACAATTTGTTAACATACACAAAGAAAACTGACTTATACCAAGCACAATGTACAATTTAGTACAATATTTCCTGCCAGTGTGAACAACCATTATTAAAATTATAAAAAGGAATAACATCTTCAAAGTTAGAGAAACAAAAATAATTAGATTTACTGTATTCTGAGGGTTTACAAAAGAAACAGCAGAGTTCAGTTTTCAGTGTAGTAAATTCAAACAGTGACAAAATATAAGTACTTCAGTGACACATTGTCACTTTTGGTGCACACTATACAATGCAAAGGGGATCTTTTACTTAGCAGTAAAAGTAACACAATCAAAATCAAAATATGTCTTAAAAGTGTCTTTGTCAAAATACATTACTGTATTAATTATACATAATCAGTGATTTACAAATTTATTTCTGAAAGCCAGATCAGAGAACTATATGAATACGATTCATTCAAAACGTACTATCGGAGAGATACAGTTCATATCCTCTGTCTTCCCACTAGTCTTTCAAGTTACCAGGCAGTCTGGAGAAGACTGCTGCTGCTCTCTACAGTTTAAATGCATCCACTTCTTAATTACAGTCAGTAATTGACTTTGTTCTGCTCCATTCCAGTCACTCACAGGGAAGAAGTCTTTGACTGGTAAAGCCCATATAATTCAAGTTTCTCATTTCACTTTTTTACATTACCTCTTTAGGGTTTCTGATAAATGGTTTGCTGAATCATATTTGCAGTCTGAACAATCGAATTTTCAACACTCTTGGGGGAAAAGACTTCAGCAAAAAAATGCTTGCTTTGACTAAACCTTTTGATTGAACAACTCATGACAACAATCTAAAGTGATGTACAATGAATAACAGATGTAAAAGATTTTATATTAAGCCATGTTAATGTACTCTTTCTATGTACGGCCTAAGTGATATCAGAAGCTTAGGTGAAAGGAATGAAGGAAGAATTTACAGAAAATATGACCAGTTTAGGCAAGAGATGGTGAACTCCCTTTTGTTTAGATGCCCACTGTAGACAAATGACCCTTAACAGTAGCATCACTGTTCAAGGGGTTCAAGGGGTGCAGACCACACCAGCTGATAATGTAGAAGTGGTGAAAACAAAATGACTGAATACAAAATTTTTGTGCAGTGTTTCAGCAGAAATTTATTATTTTCTATGAAAAAATCCCTATAGTTAGTTACAACAACAAAAACATTTTTCATAAGCCTAACTCATATATATCAATACACTGATAAGGCTAAAATTCTTTGCTAATTTATCAGAACTGTCATTATTACCCAATTACAAGGTGACACTTTAAATCACATAGCTTCATCTACATGCATTACAAGCACATGCTATTGTTGGTGGTGGTGGGGTGTCTTTTTTAGTTCTTCTGAATTTTCTTTTTAAAACTGTAATTTGGGTGAAAGTTTACAAAGCAAAATGGTTTTCCATTCAACAATCTATATGCATTCTGTTTAGTGACATTTACTGCAATCCCCACTCTGTAACAGCATTCTTCCGGCTGCTTCCCTGTATATAACCCTTCCCTTCATCCTTCCTTCCTAGCTCTAACCAAAGAAAAAAAAACCTCACAGTCATTGAGTAGATTCTGACTCATAGAGACCCCCACTGGATTTCTGAGGCAGTAAATTTTTACAGAAGTAGATTGCTCAATCTTCCTTCTACGGAGTAGCTGGTGGATTTGAACCCCCAACCTTCTGTTTAGCAGTCAAATGTCTTAGGCACTATGCCACAAGAACTCCTTTTCCTAGCTCTATCCCTCGGCAGATGCTTTCCTCTTGATCTCATATGCTTGTTTGTTCTAATGATTTCATACCCTACTGATAATACTTACAGGCCTTGGCTGCCAGTTGAGTAACAGGTATTAAGTTCTGTTCCTAGTTTGATGGCAGTCTAAGGGTCATAGTCTCCAGGTCCCACCAGTCTTTATCAGACCAATAAGCCCAGTCTTTTTTATGATTTTGGCTTTTGCTCCACATTTCCCCCCCATTCTATCTGGGTTCTCTTATTGTGATCCCCTTCAGAGCAGTCAACAGTGATAGCCAGGCACCATCTAATTCTCCTGGTCTCAGGGACATGAATGCTGGGGTTCATGTGCTCCATTAGTCCTACTGTTGTTTTTATAGTCATTGATTTTCTCAAATTTTCTGGTGTTTCAGCTACAATATTGTGTCAATTAGCATTTGTGAACCTATATCAATAATGTTTTAAGAATGAAGTAGTAATTAAAGTTTCCTTTAGGAGCAAAATCAAAAAGACTTCCTCTCAGTTATTAATAAGATTGTAACTTATAATGTAATTCAATGAAGAAAGATTTTACCAAACAATTTTGTTGTTAATGTTTACATAATTAGCAAATATTCCATTTAGGCAATTTATAACTATTTCTATCACATATTATTCTATGATTAAAATTGATAGTAAACATTACTAAGGATTCTCTATGATCTAGTATGGGAGGATGTCCATGGACGGGTGACACCATGAGTTACTACACTGGGTGACACCAACCTTAGTGATGCCACTCTCCCTTAAAATCCAACCTCAACACAAAGTTGTATTTTAAAGGGATATATGTGGCACCAAGAAATCCTAATGAAGTGTATTAGTGCTGTCAATTATGGACATCTTGAAGCAGGTGTTTAGGATCATTTACCTCAAACTTTTTCACACTGAATAAGGGTCCGTCTGAATGCTCAGAAATTATATAAGCATGCCCACCAAGCAGCACGCAAAGCAGACACATCCCTTACAAATTTTTGACATTAATTCAACAATGGTTTTTCCTTGGGCTAGGAACCTGGTTCTATTTCTTTGATGTGGTTGCTCTGAAGGTAGAGGCAGGTATATACAAGCTCCAACTTTTACTGATGAGACAAGAAGAAAAGGAAAAATTTGCATTTTTTAGGCTTTAATTAACAAATGGAGGATTACCATGCTAATTTAAAACATATTACAAGAGTTTTAAGGAGTTGCATTTATGTTTATTTAAGTATTGCCATTTTCCCAATTTAGGTATGTATCAGGAAACATCATCTTCATCTAGTAGTGAAGTTTTCTGATGATAGATTTTCATTTAAATGAGAAATTTATATTTAGAATAACATTTATACTGTTAAAAATTTCCATAACTTCATTCACCAGAATAGAAACAATAACTTTTCATAACTCTCCATTTCTTTCAGATTATAAATATAATACTAATTTACTGTGGAGAATTTGGAAAAAATAAAGGTAATGATTTGACTCACAGCAACCCCTCCTTGGGATTCCAAGGTGATATCTCTACAGAAGTAGATTGCCCAATCTTCCTTCCAAGGAGTGGCTGGTGGGTTTGAACAGCCAGCCTTCTTGTTAGCAGTCAATGCCTTAGGCACTATGCCACCAGAGCTCTTATATTTTAACTTAGTCTATTATAAATACTTATCAGGTTATTATGGCAATGACCAATGGATAACGTTACGCTACAGATATATCTCTCATCAGTAAAACATAGTTGATGATTAAGTATTTTTGGTTCTTTCTGTTCCAAACCTTGAGCACACATTGGGAGACTATCAAAGAAGCAAGAGATAATGAATAACATTGTGTTCCCCTCCCTTTGATAGTACCACTTTTCCAATTTCAGAATAAGTCTCACAAACAATTCTATATTCAGGAGACCGAGAGGATGGAACACCCTGATAATCCTTAACAGGCACGACCTAAACATCCACTTGGTGGAAGGCACATTGCTAGAAGCTAGGGAAACACAGCCCCTATCAAGAGCTCACAGTCTGTTAGAATAAATAGGTCACATGCATATAAAGATAAATAACAATAGAAAATGGCTTATACCAAGTTCCAGTGTAAGTGGCACAGACAATGCTCATGTCAAGATTTCAGAGGAGGGAGTAATTACTGCAGATACATTTACATCATGGAATTACGCATAAATTGTTGATTATGATATGCTGTTCTTCAAAGGTTGATTGTATCAGAATGTTAGTATATTAAAGATATGAATACTACCACTTGGTATGCAAAATGATATCGGCTTTAATGATCTCAAAGCACATAATAAACATTCTTCAAATGCAGCTTCCCTCCACTATCATAAAGTAATTTTGCAAATGAAGAAAATGAAGCAAATGAGGAAAATGAGAATGCTATTCTATCAAATTGGCGTCATTTAAATGAGAGAATTAAGAGATTACAAAGATTTCCATTTCTAGTTCACTAGTCCTCAGTAAACAGTTGTACACAGCCAAGGACTATATGCATGTGTGAGTATGAGCACAAGGGGCCATGATTTAGTTTCAGTTGTGAAATTTAGAGCATACCATAGACAGAATTTCCCCGATTCCATACCTGTACACTAAAGAGTGCAATTTGAACCCACCCTTGTGCTTCCAACCAAGCAAAAGACAGGCATTTGAGCTGAACATTTACATTAGGTAGATAGACTCCTTGGAGAGATCAATCATGGGAGAATAGAAGGGCTGTGTATACACAGGGAGACAGCTCAGGAGCAGGAGTGCATGTGAGGGAAGGACACAGGGAGGAGGTAACTATGGGGAGGAAGTAGAAGGGGAGCTGTTGCATTGTGGGAAACTGCAGTCAATATCATGAGACAAAGCTACGCAAGTTGCTGTAGGGAAAGTGAATTTGCTCTGTAAACTTTCACCCAAATCACAATGAAAAATAAAGAGTGCAATTTTAAAAGATCACCCCAAATCCTAACTTGGATATTTTATGCCAAAAACTAGCAATCTTTTGTTATGAAAAATATAAATAAAATAGAATTGAGGCATCCAAATAACTCCATCAGGTTCTAGAAAGGACTGAAAAAAAAATCATATGGTTAAATATTTTTCACATTTTTTCTTAGAAGTGGTCTTTGACTAAGGACCTAAAGAGTGTTTATTCCATCTTAATGAAGCTGAAATTGTATCTAGCAAATGTGTAATAAAATATGCCAAATATCCAAAGAGTCCTAACACATGTTAAGTGATATGACTAGAGCGGTTCTAGAAGTAACTGGATTAACCATTTAAGAGGAATGGAATTTAATTATTATTAAATTTGGAAACACTTTTGATTTCATGATGAAATTGTATTTACTTAAATTATAGTTGAATGAAATTAAGTAGAAACAAAAAGTTGTGTCAAAATACTATAAATTTATTTGTAGGAAGGATGAATTATTTACTTTGTGATACTAATTTTGGCCCTGTTTTTATTGATTACTAACAGCATAAAATACTTGGGCTACATTGTCATGATCTATCAAGACCTAAAATTGAAGTAATGCTGCTTAGAAAACAAAACATAACAAAAGAAAGACCAGATTCAGTCATGTTTTATTCATCTTACATTACACTCCACATTTGATATTGCTGATCAAATGAAGGTTGTCATGGTTATACTAATAGTTAAATTACTCGATCTCAAAGGTGTTTATGACCACCAAAGAAATTACATTATCAGGCTGCAAGTCTGTCTCAAATTTCAGTCTGGCTTGAGTAACTCCTAACATTTTTCTTGACATGTTGCGCAAAGTTAACATAAAACTAAGGGTAAAATATCAGTTAGAAGTAAAAGGTCTTCAATTTGTCTTTCCAAAAATGTTACTTGTTAAAACATTTTGTGAGAAAGTATCTGCCTTGTGTTCCCAATGTTGCTAGATGTTAAGTAAATATATGCTGATTACCAAAAAAAAAAAAAAAAAAGTTGCCTTGGCAACTCTCTTATTAAAATGCATTTGTAACCCCCATCTGTCATGAAAGTTTTGAAAAGTTTGTTTACTTTGGATAGCAGCCTTATCCAGGGTTACCCTAGCAAACAATGATAGCAGTCTTCAGAAGTTGTGTGAGGAACAAGTCACTAGGGATCCATTTTTGTTTTAATTGGCACACACAAACACTTTTCTGGTCTGTCAAGAAGATCAAGCTAATATGCATGGAGGGTGTTATATTCTCAGCTTTGGGGAGCAGTAAAGCTCCCTTTATTTAAGTAATTTAAATGATAGACTGCAAAAACTTTGCAAGTCAGAAAAATGTTTTATACTTTCTTTGGGAATATTTGTTTTAAGCAACAAAAATGTTCTACATATCTAAAGATGTTGAACCTTATGTTATAATTACGCTGTTTCTTCTGACTCTGTAAAATGTTCCTAAATCCACATGCTACTAAATAAGCCAGGCCACCAATGGATCCTGCATTTCCACAACTCCCCCTGTGTTAACAAATGTGCGTTCATTAGTTTCCAGATGTTTATTGGATATGTCTTCAATGTGTTGGGGTTGATTGATTTGCACGTACATTTATTGGAACCCTCAGTGGTGTCATCATATCAAAATAACCTACCCATGTAAGCAATTTCTTATTTAATGGAAAGTAAACAAATGTAAGGCTATATATATATGACAGATCTCAAGTGCATTCTGAAATCTAAGGTTTAAGGCCAACCTTTAAGAAACAGTGCTTTTTAATTAAAATTGAGCTGTACCTTTGGCTCCCAAATAATTTTGTCCATGCATTCTTACAGCACAGATTTTTCTGCATGATAAAATCACCTCACATCACCTGCCTACTCTTTCTGTTTATTAGCAAAATACCTGAACCAGAAATTCATTTCAAAGGGAAAACCTGATATCATTTTCCTTCCATCATTCATTTATCAAACAAACAAAACACAAACAAAAGAATAAGTAAAAATTGGTGCTCATTCTTTTATCTGCAGTAAAATATTTTTAAGTATGGAGAAAAAGTTCTCAATATTTGTGAAAGAATATTACCCAAATACTTAGTAGATTAGCAGTGTCCACTGTTTTGCAGTCAGCAATATAAAAAGTTTTTCTTGTGGTGCTTATATGAAAAAGACCGAAAAAGTGACTAATTGAAGTAGTTGGTATCTAAAGACATCAACTTAGAAGTTTTATTGCTTTTAAAGTCAATTCAAACTCAGAGGAGTAGTTGCCTGCCTGTACCCACCAGTCACTCATTGCCAACCACACCCACTCTCTACTCTGAGCTGTATAAGTTATGCTCCAATTACTCATGTAGTCACATAACATTTGGGAATCAACTGTCCCTACTGCTTTGAAATTAATTTTTTTTTAATTATTTCTCTCATTAAATCCAGTCTTTCTTTTTCCAATCCATACCCAAAATACATCTAAATTGATCTCCCTGACATTTGGATCTGATCATATCATTCCTCTACTTTACCCATCCTGAGATTCCTCACTGTTGTCACACTACAGGGCAAACTCTTCAATTTGGTATCCAAGGTTCTCCTCATTATACATTTCCGTCTGCATCTCTGTGATCCAGTCAGAATGAAATTTGTTTTTGTTATTCAGATATTGTATACTAATTCTCATTTCGTCCATTACAGCAAGGAGTTCTGGTGGCATAGTGCTAAGGCATTTGATGGCTAACCAGAAGCCTGGTGGTTCAAACCCCCAGAAGCCTGGTGGTTCAAACCCACCAGCCACTCCTCAGAAGGAAGTTTGGGCAATATACTTCTGTAGTGATACCACCTTGGAAACCCTACAGAAAAAATTTCTTAGAAATAGATTTATACCTACTATTTGCTCTGGTAATATACTAAAACCTCCTTTGTCATAACTCGTATTGTTCTTCATTCTAACATTCTATACAACTACTAGATTATAACCTCTCAGAAGCCAAAACAATTGTCTACCATGGGCCCAGCTGAGTAACCCAAACATACTGGGTACTAAATAATAAGTAGATAAACCATATCTACCCTGTTCATTTCAGTGGATGGATAGTATTTCATTGCTTGATATATTATATTTAATTCTTCTTTTATTTTAATATTATGTTGAAGGTTGAAATACACACGGACTCTTTCAAGTAACATAATTAGTTATATCAGAGCAGAGTAGGAAATTCTTTTGCAGGCTTAGAACAACTGTCTAAAGATTATGCCTTTCTATTGATCATCTTGTCCTAGACTGCAGGCAATAAGACCAACTTGGAGGGATCAGAAAACACCAGAAGTATATCTTATCTGTATTTTGATGCATAATCCTAGAATAGAATGTTCTCCATGATTATGTTCTAAAGCCACTCATGCATTTTTTGAAAATAATCTATACTAAACCCATTGATATAATTTCAAAGCATTAATTTCAAAGCAGTAGGGACAGTTGATTCCCAAATGCTATGTGACTACATGAGTAATTGGAGCATAGCTTAGACAGCTCAGAGTAGAGGTTGGGTATGGTTGGCAATGAGTGACTGGTGGGTACAGTCATTGAGTGCCATTACACTGCCATTGAGTGGATTCCAACTCCCAGGGTCCTTATAGGACAGAGTAGAACTTCCCCCACAGAGTTTTCAAGGCTATAAGTATTGGCTAAAACACTTGCCTGCTAACCAGACGGCTGGCGGTTCAAACCCACCAGCCACTCCTCGGAAGGAAGGTTGGGCAATCCTACTTCTGTAGTGATACTGCCTCGGAAACCCAAGGAGGGGTCGCTATGAGTCAGGCCGACTCGACGGCACATAACAACAACAACAAGTATTTACAGAAGCAGGATGCTTCTTTATCTCGTGGAGCAGCTGGTGGGTTAAACTTCTGACCTTTTGGTTAGCAGCCAAATGCTTTACCTGCTGCACCACAAGAGCTCCTTAATCTATAAAAAATCATCCCAAAATCTCAACCTATGTGTGGATCTTCCTAATTGAAAGTTGATAGGGTGGGAAAGTGGAACCAAGTTCATGATTTTCAAGGGTTAATAATTGGTAGAGTCAAGTGTTTAGAGACCTTCAATGATGCAAAGGTGCTCACAGCTGGACCATTAATGTTGTAGCCATTAATTTTACAGAAATATACTTAACATTAATAAGGAAGCAAACTGTAGGACAGGTGGCAGTAGTTATGTTTCTAAACTTTTTACTTAGAAACACTTGTTAATTTTAAGATACAGTGTCTTAAGTAGAAGCAGGTATTGTTGTCACTAGTTTATTACTCACACATGCCTCCTATTAATAAGTGCTGAGATTGCACAACAAGAATAAATGATGTTGAAGTATGTAAGTGTCTCTGTGCTATTGTAACATATTTGGCCATGATTATGAGTGTTTATAAAACATTCAAGAATTGTTCCATGTCTACTTACATTAATGAGAACACCTGTTAACTTTAGTGCTATACAGACTTATTTGCATTAGATTCAGTTTTTTGCATACTGTACATCACTTTCTGAAACAATTAGATGCTTATAGAGAAATATAGCTGAGTGAAAAACAGCAGCTTGAATGCCTTCCGGCACAAGGCAATTCAGCTCCAGGTTTCAGTGAAAAACAGAAATCTGCTGAATTACAATACTGCCAGTTAGAAGTGAATGTAGGTGTATTTTATATTTTTTACATTCAGAGAACAGAAGATACATATAAAAGTTTGTGCTTTAATCTTCAAGTAAAATTATAGCCAACTGAGATTCCTTCCAGACAAGTATGTCAACAAGAAAGGGATGGCAATCCCATCATAAAGTAGATCTTCAGTGGTCTTGGGGACTGTCTACCCAAAGTCAGACTCTTTACTAGATACAAGCTGGACAACTCCAGATCTCTGACTTTATGAAGAAATCTGGCAAACACTTCCTTATCTTTTATTGTTTCCAAATCTTTGCATACAGCCCTTTCAATGTGAGGACAGAGCTGAAAGGAACAACGAAGCTGAGGACTCCCTCTGAGTCACTCACTTCTGGGGCTGCTGGTCAGAGTATAGCTAGAACCTACCAATCTAGATAATACTTCTTGATCCCTTATAGAAACCAACATGTCTGTCTCTTTCATTGCTCAGAGAATACAGTCACAACTTTCATAGGTCCCTCTCTATTGACACATCTGTCTGCCACTTTCCATAGACGTTAACGCTTCTCTGGTTTAAATATTTTCAGTTATTGAAAGGGAGCCCTCGAGTAAATCTGTAGATTCACAACCTCTATTATCATCATTATATTTAAGAGGTGCAATATTTACATCAAAATGACTCAGTTGGTGATATATTCTAAAGATAAATATGTATTTATAATCTGAAAGAAAAGTGTGATTTATAACTGTTTTGTCAGACATAAACAGAGTGCCTCTGTGCTATACTAGTAAACACAGATTGGCCAGGCCACAGATGAACTATTCCCACAGAGATTTATGCCACTTTGTCATGGAAAATGAGGGAACTGGGAATTGCCCTTGGAGAGGATGTGGAGAACAAGAAAGAATGATATCTAATTCCTTCTCTGCTGTCTAGCTATATAGGCTGGGCAGATGAACAAACATTAGGTGAGGATTTGGGGATCAACTAGTACAGTTTTATTGCCTGGAATCAAAACTAGATAATTAAAGAAGTAAAGTTAATACTATAGTAAAACTTTGGAAGTTCTACTTAAGTAACAGGTTGAAGATTAGACTTTGCTTTCTATAAAGCAGGAGTATCATTCATTAAGGGTGACAGATTGGTTGTATACATAGTCAGGAAAGTGGTGAATAAGAGGAAATTTCTCCATTTCAATGAATTATAGGATTAAATACTGGAAATGTTGGAAAAATTCCTGAAAATGTGTGACGAATTCTATAAATCTGATTATTAAGGGAAAAAAAATCTCTGTTTAAACAGCAACAATCTAAAATTATAATTTAGTTAATGGTACTTTTAAAACAAACCACTTATGGATGTATAATAGACAATGAAATCTGTCAACGGAGTAACAGCTTACATACTTAATATTGACAAGTTTGAATAACACACCACTTCATGGTACTGTTCTTAGTTTCCATCAAGTTAATTTCTGACCCATAGAGTCCAAACTCACTACCATCAAGCTGATTCCACTCATAGCGACCCCTCCTTGGATTTCCGAGGCTGTATCTCTACTGGAGTAGATTGCCCAGTCTTCCTTCCAAGGAGTGGCTGGTGGATTTGAACTGCCAGCCTTCTGGTTAGCAGTCAAATGCCTTAGGCACTATGCCACCAGAGCTCCCTTCTGAGCCATACATGTTTGCAAAGCCACTTAACACATCTGACTCCACACACAAAATGATATTTGTATTGGAAATAGAACCATTTAAAAAATAATAGACTTAAAAATATTGGTTGAATTATCAGTAAAGTAGTACATAATTTATCCCCCAAACTGTGTTAATTTGTAAGGTAAAAAGGCACATTACTCGTAATCACAAGAGGACAATAGGTGCCAATGAAGTATCTTCTGAAAATATTGGGATATATTCATACAAAACACTGAAAAGTCATTCAGTAACCATTGATCTCTGGATGCCTAGTGAATATCTACTGTGGGTCCAATTTTAAGAAGTATGAAGTATAAAGAAAGAGTTTACTATGACCTTAGCTCTTAAGAAACCTATAATCTTGTATGACATGCAAGAGCAACATAGAAAACAACAATTAAATAATGATTTAAGATAGGTCACTGTGATAGTTGGAGCTGTGTGCCAACTTGGCTGGACCCCAGTTCTCTGTGGTTGTTCCCATGATGGGATCATATGACTGTGTTCTGAGTGGCCAGTCTGCCCAAGGGGAGTTTCCCTAGGGGTGTGGCCTGCTTCCAAGATATCCAGGGACATCCTGGGAAGAGACACATTCTTTTGAGGGATTGGAACCCTGGTGTGCGGACTACAAACTTCTGTGAGTGCGCAGCCCACCGCTCGGCCTGGAGATTTTGGATTCATCTTTCGTTGGAGTCAACAACCAGTGTACTGCCTGCCAGCCTTGAATTTCTCAGCCCCCTGCGCTTACAGAAGCTAAGGCTGCTGCCAGCCCGTTTCCTCCAGAGACTTGGACTTGCCGGCTTCTATACATTTGTGAGCCATTTTCCTAAGATAAATATCTCTCTCTCTCTCTCTCTCTCTCTCTCTCTCTCTCTCTCTCTATATATATATATATATATATATACACTTTGCTGGTCTTTGTGTTTCTCTAGAGAACCCAATCTAACACAGTCACATATATTAATTTTTATATAACAAACCAAAATTTCTCTATGGGTAAACTGGGACACTTAGGGAAGCCTGGTTAGGGAAGGATTTTACATGGACTCTTGAGATTTCTTGGAAGGGAAGGAGGGGAGGAGGATAACACAGGGGAAGGGAGCAGGCTGTAACAGTTCAGAGGTAAGGAAGACTATACATCTCTAGAGGACAGTAAGAAGTCCTCTCCAAGCTCTTTTCCCTTTAGTCATCCCTTAAATGTAGGTTTCTTAGAATTTTCTCATATGCATGATTCCTCTCACTTAGAGATATACTCCTGAATGATATTATCTACTCTAAAATTTTAAAATCAGTTATAAACTGAGAAATTCCTAACTTACATTTCTAGTTCAGATGTCTCTTTTGGCCTAATTCCAATTCAGGCCACCATCATTTCTGGTCTAATCTGACTACTGTCACTTTTGTGTTATTAAAATCTATTCTTTGACTCTACTCATTAATGAATTCCTAATTTGATTGATACCAGAATCATTCCTCGGGATCTCTATAAATACAGATTTCTGTGCTCACTGGAACCTAAAAAATCAGACACTGGAGTTGAGGTTTTGAAATCTGTTTGCAGGCTCCACAGGTGACTTGAAAGTTATTCTGTGTTAGGGTCTGCTTTTCTAGACTACAGAGAGACATTCTATCTAAACCCATATCCATCAACCATCATTTAAAAGTCACTGAATGGATCCTGGTTGTTCTCAAGATAAAATCTAAATTCCAAGGACCCGTCTTGTTCTCTAACTTTTTGTCTTCAATTCTTCTACTTATTAGACTATATAACTTTGAGCAAGTTATTTAAAATTTTTGTGTTTCAACATCCTCACCTATAATTTGAGGAAAATAATAGTACATAAAGCATAGACCCATTTTGCATATTATATGAGTTATAACTTAGGGAAAAATTTAGCATAGTGCTTAGCACATAGTAAGTACTCAAGAATATTGTTATTATTATTATTATTGTCATTTGGTTGGTTAACTGACTGATTGATTTATCTCCTGGGTCTTTACAAACTCTTCCTTCAGGAAAGAACTCAGAAACCATTTTTTCCAGCACAAGCTTTTTTAAGCTCTGGAATTAAAAAAAAGAGGTGTCCCTTCCAAATGCTTTTCCTCAGTCGACGATTGCATGTATCTCACTATTGTACTTATGTACATTCTTGTCAAACCCTTGTTACACCCTCAGTTCCCTGGCAACCAAAACGACATCTCCTTGGCACTTAGCTGAGCACCCAGAACACCACAGCCTTCCCATAAAAGTTTATGGAATGAGTAATAGCTCAGTTGTTTTAGGAATATAGGAGTCATGTTAGCCTATATAATAAAAAGCTTTGGAGTTTAGAAAACATAAGTTTGATTTGGTCTACTAGCTAAGAGGAAAATGGTTTTAGGTCCCTGAGCAGATGTATCATCCATAAGGTAGATTCATACCTTACCATAGTGTCAGAGCAGAGGAGAAGAAGCGTCCTGTTAAAGCTGGGTCTGTACGGAAATTTTCCAGTCAACATAGCGCTTGGCTTGTGCGAAAGGGTTGTGCCAATACATCAGTTCTGAAAAGAAGGTTCACTACTTTCACCTGATATAGAGTGTCCCTTCCACGGTCTTCTGGAGTTTGTTAGGCTCTTCTAGTTCCAAGCCTTTTGCCCTCCTTTCCACACAGCTCAGGTACCTTGTTTCTCTGCCATTGAATTCAGATGGTAGGCTTTTGATGATCTTAACTCACCCCTAGATGACCTGACACTATCTTGGGTCCTGGTAGTTGATAATGCATGTGGTCCTCAATACCTTGTCTTCATCAGTTCTCAGTTCTGTAACTGTATCTTCATCTTGTTTCCTGACTCATAATTCCCTATTCTGCTGGCTGGCCCAATACACCAGACCCTCTTAGCTGGCGGGGGTCCTTTGATTGTCTTCTATCAGGGATTGGTGATGCTAAGAATCACTCTGATCTTCAATTCCCTTCCCTTCCCTTTGTACATTAACTCTACTTTCCATCTGCCTCACAAACCTAAATTACTAGACATGAAAATATCAAACAATAATCCATACTTGCATTCAAGGCATTATCTGGAAATTAACCATTTCAGCATAACAAGTGATCATCACCTTGGCTTGTTAAAACATCTGTATTTAAATTTGGGACTCACACACTAATTCTATATCCATTCTAATATTTTATTATCTTACTTTTGGAGTGCTGTATTCTCTCCAGTAGACCCACTTACTTCCAACATTATCAGTTCAAACTTTTCCTTAAGCATCTGCCCCTATTATAATTGTATTCTGGCTTCATCAAGATGGCTATGTTACCATTGTCTGGATTATTCCTCATCTGAAGTAAAAATCCCAATTCCTAAATAAATATATAAAAACCATCAATACTTTGAGTTCCTCCCCTGAATTCCGAGGCTCATTATGAGCTATTGTACAATTTATCCCTGGCTAGGGTGTTAAGGAAGGACTCTGGTTGTGTAGTGGTTTGAACCCAGCAGCTGCTCTGCAGAAGAAAGATGAGGCTTCGGTAAAGATTTAATGCCTTGCAAAGGATTGCTGTGCATCAGAACCAACTCAGTGGTGGGGAGTTTGGTTTTGGTTTGGAGGATATTAAGAAGGAGGACATTAAGGAGAAAATTTTTCCATCATGAGAACCAATGTTGGGTTTATAATTTGCTACCCTTGATAAAAGGCTCATGGCCTTGAGATCCAAATCTTATTGAATGGTCTCTACAAAGTTTTCTAAAAATGTTTGAGATATAATTAGATTAGATTTATGTGGAAGTTTGTGAGTTTACCTGAAAGCAGATGGGGGAGGCACTAAGAAAAAATTTATGTCCAAAGCCACTGCCCTGGAGGTGTAGTCTGCAGATGGCTTTCAAATTTGTTCGGGAAGAAATACATTTTACATTGCCAACTAATACACATCACACATACATGCACATATACCTGTTTCTATCAACATCTCTAATATTCAATACATTTGTGTGTGTATCATATAATTGAATCAAAATTTTCATGAAACAATACATCTCCTTATGGTATATAATGTGGGAGCTCTGGTAGCGTAGTGGCTAAGGCACTTGACTGCTAACCAGAAGTCTGGTGGTTCAAACCCACCAGCCACTCCTCGGAAGGAAGGTTGGGCAATCCTACTTCCGTAGTGATACTGCCTCAGAAACCCAAGGAGGGGTCGCTATGAGTCAGGGCTGACTCGATGGCACATAACAACAACAACAACAACAACATGGTATATAATGTAGTCTGATATTTCTACTCTGGTCTATTCTTTCTTTAATTGATTCCATTAACAAGTGCTGGTTCTAGCTCACTAAATTGATTCCATGACCCAATAATGGGTCTTGAATACAACTTGAAAAACACTGGCCTAGGGAGCTCTGGTAGCATAGTGGCTAAAGCACTTGACTGCTAACCAGAAGGCTGGTGGTTCAAACCCACCAGCCACTCCTCGGAAGGAAGGTTGGGCAATCCTACTTCCGTTGTGATACTGCCTCGGAAACCCAAGGAGGGGTTGCTATGAGTCAGGGTCAACTCCACGGCACATAACAACAACAACTACAGGGAGTGATGAAAGATTCAGTCTTCAAGCTTTGTCCATTGGCTTTTTTCTCTCTCTCTTCTGGGTTATAAGATGTTTCAAGTGTCCCTATGTATAATATTAAAATTATATATTCCAGTGTATGGAAGGCCTCCAGAATATTTGTCATGTTTTTGACAATTAGACCTGGGTGATCAATAAGCCCGTGTGGGGTATTCTACACTGTTAAGTCATTTCCTGCTGTTTGAAAATAGAATTAGGATGTGGTTCTTTGGAATTTGGCTTAGTCCCTGGCTTTTCTAAATATACCTTAAAGGAAAAGTTTCTTTACAGAAGAAGAAACAAAGACTTGGAGTAATGTGCTGTTTGGAATACATTTGAGATACCTCACCATGATCTGAAGAGGAAAAACCAAAGAAGTTAAAAGCCTGGCAAACTATCAGAGAGAGAGATGGCAGCTATTTGTTTTTAAGTCCTTGTATCGAAACAGTGAGTGCTCTCCAAGTTGCATCCTGCAGCTCCATGATACAAGGTCTGGGAGTAGTTATTAGCATGTGTCTGTGTGATGAGAGAGAGAAAGCTAAACATTTTAATAGTGTTATGGCCTCTCCTTCTCAAGTTCCCATTAACGCAAATACAGCACATGTGGTTTAAGTCCCAAGAGCCATGTAGGACACAAATCACAGATGTGGAATAAACACTATCAGAGAATATGGCTCCATGATCTCCTTGCCATCAACGGATGCCCTTATGCTCCCATGAAGTCAGGCAGATATCTGATATGATAATTTGAGAAAAATCACAGAAAGTCAGGATCCTCAGAGGGCCCACAATACAAAGGTTTGAAAGTAGACTCCAAAGACTTCTTGGGAAATTATGGTGGAGGCTCAGATTACATCAGAAGTGTCAGAGAACAAACCCTAGCCAGTATGAGTACTAAATATAGTCGACATACTCTCCTTACTGAACCACCAAAACTACTAGAAAACTATGCTCCTTGTGTTTGTGAAAAGTGTTTCTGTAATGCAACCCAGACAATTTCATAGCAGAAGGAACCCCAAATGGATCTGGTATGTTTCCAATATCAAGTTGTTTTCCCCACACCTATTTTGATTCTTCCATGCCATCTTCCATAATACTATGGTTCAGGCTTATCACTACACTAAGATTGGACTCACAATCAGCATCACAATAAATAGAGAGAAGATTGAGATTGTCAAATAATTCACGTTGCTTGGTTCTACAATCGATGCCAACGGAAGCAGCAGTCAGGACATTAGACGACATGTAGCATTGGGAAAGTCAACTGTGAAGGAACTGTTTCAAGTGCTGCGGAGCAAGGATATCTCCTTGAGGACTAAGGTGCACCTGACACAAGCCATGATATTTCCAATCGCCTCGTATGCATGTGAGAGCTGGACAATGAATAA
>NW_006921610.1:18292775-18351585 GCF_000298275.1 Orycteropus afer afer
AAAAAATGGTTAGTAAATAGAGTTTCTTCTACAAACTCAGTTACCATTATCTTATTTTAAAACTGCCATTATGTTTGAGAAATGCTACACATTACATGTGAATCTCCTCACATATTGATGAGCTGCATTTTTCCACATTTCCCGTAAGTGAGATTTCGGTATCCATATGCTGACCTGACCTTAAAACTTACATTGGCAGTATTATCAATTGCCATGTAGTGTGATTCTAAGAGCATTAAGAAGTCTTTTTTGCCTGACAAACTAATTCTCCGGACCTGCTGTTTAAGGTCTGGAATTTTAATTATCATGTTGCTCCTTCAGATGAAGAGTTTTAAACTTTTAAAGGGAGAGAGAATATTTCTTTATAATGATTTGTTCAGATTTTAGTATAATATTACTTTTTCTGAGAAAATACATTAAAACAAATTATATTTTGTTTCTGATTATAAACAGAGTATATGAATACATTAAAATATATAAAATTAAAATATATAAAATGAAAATTGAAAGTCACTTCTAATTACATTACTCATAGATAGCATTGTTAATATTTAATGTGTTTCCCTCTAGACTTTTTAATGCATATGTTATATTTATATGTTTGAATATATATGTGCATTCATATATAGGTCAGATGAAATACACAATATTGTGTATCTTGCTTTTTATTTTTCTAATATTAAATCTTTAGCGTTTTTCCATAGCATTATTCTGACAGCATCAGTTTAATGCCTTCATACTATTCTGTCATAGAAATTTACCGTAATAGCTTAACTGTTTTCCTTTTCCTTCCATAATTTAGTTGTTTTCACTTTTGTTATTACAAATAAGGCTGCACTGAGTGTCAATAAACATGACTTTTTGTTAAAATTTTGATTTTTTTTTCCTTAGAGAATTGCTATGCCAAAACACGCAATTTGAATTGCATTACTAATTACTTTCTAGAAAGATTGTTCCAAATTTTATTATATCACTAACAATTTTAGAATGGGCCCATTTCAATTCATATTTTCCCCCAAGTACTATAATTTTGTATACTTTGCAAATTTTGTGTTAAAAATACTATATTTTTGTATAGTTTTCATTTCTTTTATAATTTGCCTTTTGAATTTTTCTCCTCTTGGAATTGATTGCTAGCAGTCTTTTACAGTTTTCAATTATAGTGTTTTTAAGCTTTCCCTGAAAGAGGACTTCAATAAGTATTTTTCACCTTGATCATATTATTACAAATATATTCCCCAATTATTGTTTAAATGGTATTTTTAATAAGAAAATCACATAAAACGTGTTATTTTAAAATTTATGCATTAAAATTTAACCTCTGCTCTTTTGCAATTTTTCCAATTTGTATTATACTGCTTAGAAATTCCTTACCTATGCAGATACCAGCCTTTAACCATCTTTTTCCAGTAATTGTTACCTATACATTCTTTACATTTGCATCAGTAAGCCTTTTTGGATCTATTTCATTATATGGGTAGATAAGAAGCTCTGGTGGCCTAGTGCCTAAGGCATTTGACTGCTAACCAGAAGGCTGGTGGTACAAAACCACCAACCACTCCTTAGAAGGAAGGTTGGGCAACCTACTTCCATAGTGATACTGCCTCAGGAACCCAAGGCAGTGAATTTGGTTTTGGTATGGGTAAGATGGGGAGCTCTGGTACCATAGTGCCTAAGGCACTTGACTGCTAACCGGAAGGCTGGCGGTTCAGAGCCACTCCTTGGAAGGAAGATGGTAGTGATACCCCCCTCAAGGAGGGGTCCCTATAAGTCTGGTCCGACTCGGCGGCATATAACAACAACAACAACAACATGGGTAAGATGAGAATCTACTGTTTTTTTTTTTTTTTTTTTTCCCTAATTAATTAACCTGTTATCCAACACCTTTTATTGACTATTTCCTTTCTCTACTGGTTTGTGATTGCCCTATTATCCTCTAGATGCCACAGTCTTTTTGTGGGTTTTCTATGTAGTTTTATGGTCTTTCATTTTATTTATGTAAATTAATTCTTTTGTAATTGTTATTTTAGATTTTTTTCTGTGTCTCTTAGGGCATGTGTCTCTACCCCACCTCATGCCCCCCACCCTTGCTACTCTTTTGTCAAGATTTTTAAAACTATCCTTGACTCTAATTCTTTCAATTGAAATTTAAATATTTCTCCTAATTCTCAAAAAAAAAAAAAAAAAAAATCCCACTGGGATTTTTTAAAATTGTATCTGCATTAATTCTTTATTAATTTGGAAAGAATTTAAAACTTGCAAATAGTAAGACTTTCTCCCCTGAAATAAAGTATGCCTCTAATTATTTTTTGTCTTTAATTTCCATAACAAAAATAAAAAGATAGTTCTCTTCAAAGCATCAATTGGAAAAAAAATCTCCCATATTGTAATTTTCTTATTTCCTTAAAAATAAGAATTTGGGACATAAACTTGCTAGTTACTATTATTTTAAAAATCATTATGTGTATATATATATACAAATGTATATATTTTTATATATATTTCAATATTTTTTACTTGTACAATTCACTGACAATTATATTTGTCATGTTGTGAAATCATTGCAACTTTATTTTTTTTATTTCTTCTTTTTCTTTCTTTCTTTTTTTTTTTTTTGTTTGAAAAACAACTTCCTATTGCCCTCTCCTCAAAGGTGTATTTGCCTAGTCTAGGTATTTTGTACAACTACAATCATACAATATTTTTCCATTTGTATCTGACTTATTGCACTTGGCATAATGCTGTCAAGGTGTTGGATCCCCTTGATGGCACCTATCACCAACATCAAGGTGGTAGCATGTATAGGAACTTTATTTTTCTTTATAATTGAATAAGTTTCTTGCTATCATAAGGTTTTGATTACATCTTAGTAGGCTTTTACAGTTTTACACATATTACAGTATTCTTAGTCCTAGGTATCTGAAACAGAATTTTGATGGATGGAAAAAAAAATTAGGGTGATACATATCTGAGAACAAAGCAGAAAATATGATTTCAAAGAAACAAAATGCTCAGAATAAGCAGACAGGGAGCATTTTTTGACTGCACAGTTCAGCATGAGGCCCACCATTTCAGTCCTGTGGCCTGAGGATTCCTGGGAAGCCTCTACCACTATTCTCATCATCTGGCCTGCAGCAAGCAATTTTCATAGGCCTGAAAGTGACTAGTGTCCTTATAAGTGATTTATTCAAAAACACACTTTAATAAGAAAAAATTAGCATTGTTAATACCCAAACTGTACCATTTCTTGGGTCTGTCTTTCTTCCATAAATCATGGCAGATAAAACCCCACCCATCATCAGCAGGAAAAACTTTCATCTAATTTTGAGTCCAGGCCTCTGCTTTTCTCCAAAGATCTATTTCCCATGTTACTGTAAACTCCTCCTAAACAATCTCTTTGTGATCACATAATATTTCATTATTTGGGTATATCATTTTCCAGTCTCCAATTTATGGAATACAGCTTTAATTTCTTTTGTATTTTGATAGTGTCTACCAAAATAAGTGCCTATAACTTTAAGCATAAATGTAGAACCTAAAATTGTTTATACTTCAGAATATAACTTAGTTCAAAATATACAAAGAGGGGAAGAGAGATAGATGGACAGACAGATTCACTATAAAGAAAAAAATTAAATTGTTAACATACTTTATTTTCTGTTTTAGGAATACGGGCACAATTTTTCTTGCTTTTACTTGAACCATTGTCTGTAATCAACAGTTGAAGCCAGCTAAAATTGGAAGGACAAGTGTGATGATTATCACACTGAGCTGAGCCATTCACTGAGACATGTATACTTGGATCATTAAATAGTCTTAGCATTACTATTGATACTAAGTTTAATCACTAGCCTAAATATGAATATCTTAATTTTTCTTTAAAAGAGATTTAGGGTGAGTATTTAAAATAATAATTTGCTAAGTATGTAGAATAAAGCTTGACTTGGACTTCAGATGGAAAATTTGGTTCAGATCACTATAGAACATTCTAGTATTGAATGATCACAAATGGTTATTCCTTATTGACTCATAGGTTAATTTTATTATGAGTTTGATTTCTATTGGTACCTATGAATCAATAGGATTGTATCAGTTAAGTATTTTCAAGTAAGGCAGAGTAAAGGATATTCAAAGCAGTTTAAAATTATTCTATATAAAATATGAAATAGCAGTCCTTGGATGGTACAAATGGTTAAGCATTTGATCACTAGCTGAAAACTTGGTGGTTCTAACCCACCCAGAAGCAACTTGGAAGACAGGCCTGCCTATCTGGTCCCAAAAAGTTACAATTATGAAAACCTATAAAGCAATTATACTCTGTCTTTATGAGTAGCAATTGACTCGACAGTAACCAACAACCATAAGAAATTATAAAATGGATTTTTAGGCACTTTCATGGAAGCCTTCTAATGTGACTGAAAAATTAAGAATCCAAGCAGAAATCTTATGTTCTGGTAAAGTTTATTTCTAGAACTTAATTTCCCCCACATTGTTATATCCATCATCTGATGATCATTGCTACTTTCAAGTGCCCAGCTCTACAACTATTCTCTCCCCTGATTTTTACTGGTAGCCTCACTTTGTTCCTACAGGCCTGAGGGTAGTAGGATAGCAGGTCTGGGTTCCTGAACCTCATGGTTTTCCTACACCCTCACTTTTGTATTTAGTACTTTAAAAAAGAAATTTCCTTAAATTAATCTAATTTGAATATGCCATCTGTTCCCTACTAGGACATTGACAGATACACTCTCTTTTCCAAACCCGTTCTTTACAGATTAGAAAACTAAGGCCTAGCTTATTTAGCCCAGAAAGACTAAAATATAGATATAGATACAGACATTAAATATAGATATATAGATATGCATACATATCTGAAAACCATGCCTAGAAAGAATATATCCAGAGTTTGATTCCTTGCTTTGCCACTGGTGCTTTTCAAAAGTATACCAATGAGTCCTAGGCCTTTCAGTGGCCCTCCTCAGAGTATCCCATAGGCCTCAAAGGACCCAGAGGGCTGTGGGGTTGAGGTGATCAGGAAACAGATTTCAGATAAAAGCACCTACCTTTTACGTATTTCAGATCTAGTCTGCTTCAGTTTATTTGGGAAAAATAATTCCAAGGCAAATCAAACAAAGAAATAGCTGAATCATAAAAAAGTTGAAAACCACTACAGTAGACAACCAAGACATTTATTTGAATTGTCTCTGTGCACTATGTTAGGCTTTGAGATAGTATAGCTCAAATTTAAACATATAGGCGCTGCAGATAACAATGTCTGGCTTTGCCATTCACAAGCTTGAGTGTTGAACAAATAACTTCACTACATTTTGCTTCAATCTCGCCTACAAAATCTGGACAAAAAGAGTAGCTACCTCATAGAATTGTTGTGATAATTGAATGTAATCCATGAAAAGCTGATGGCAAAGTGCCTGACAAAAAGAGCATTTGCTATTATTGTAATTATCCATATTAGGCACAAACAGTAAACTCCTCATCCCATCCTCTCTCCTCCAAAAGATCCTAGGTATTTAATTGTGAAGAAAATAAACACACTTCAACTTAATGGTCAGGCAAATGGGGAAATCCATGTATATCCATTTACACATATGTATAAACATGTGTGATATATCTCCATAATCTGTGTGCATAACTGTTATGTACTGAGAAGTTAAAACACGTGATTATAGAAGATGTCAGAATTAATGAGTAGATCACTGTGAGGCGCAAAAATTAACTCCTGTATAGGTTCCCTGGTAGCAGAGTGGTTAAGTGCTTAATTGCTAGCCAAAATGTTGGTAGTTCAAACCCGGCGGCTGCTCCACAGGAGAAAGATGTGGCAGTCTGCTTCTGTAAAGATTATAGCCCTGGAAACCCTATGAAGCATTTGTACTCAGTCCTATAAAATCACCATGAGTCAGAATCAAATCAATGGCAACAGAGCTAGGTACAAAGAGGCCTGGTTTAAGATTTCAGAGACCCAGGTTCTGTTCCATGTTTCATGTACTCAAAGCACCATATTCTTTTATTTTCTATAGCACGTTTTCCAAAAACATTGTCACCATCAGAACTTCAAATAAACGCACAACAATGAAAGGAACACCACAGCCATGGAGATTTTTCCAGAATCATAATTAGATTGAAGATATCTTTTGGGATCTCTGAGAAAGACATTAGTGCTCCTGACCCTTGTTCAAAGAATAAACCTATGTGAAGAGGCCCTCTTTGCCTTGGTGCTAAGCTTCCAGTGTGGTTATGGTGGTTGACAGCGACTGGGAGTAGCTGGCAAGGCAGCAAGAGCTAACACCCTATTCTTTTTTTCTTCTAATCCTTGGAAACCACTAATAAACTTTTGTCTCAGTACATTTGCCTTTTCTAAATACTTCAATAAGTGGTATCATACAATATTTATTCTTTGTGCCTGACTTATGTCACTATCCTAATGTTTTCAAGTTTTATTCATGTTGTAGCATGCATCAGAATTTCATTTTTCCTTATGGTGATGTAGTGGGTAAAGCATTTGACTGCAAACCAGAAGGTCAGTGGCTCAAACCCACCAGCTGGTCCATGGAAGAAAGATGAGGCAATCTATTTCCCTAAAGATTTACGGTCTTAAAAACCCAATGGGGGTAGCTATGAGTCAGAATTGACTCAGTGGCAGTAGGTATGTATGGATAGACAACATTTTTTTTAATCCATTCATCTATTGATGGTCATTTAGTTGTTTCCCCCTTTTGGCTATTATGAATACTGCTGCAATAAACATCGAAATACAAACATCAGTTTGAGTCCCTGCTTTAAAATCTTTTGGATATTTACCTGGAAGTTAATTTCTGGGTCACATGGTAATTCTACATTCATCTTTCTGAGGAACAACCAAACTTTCCCACAGAGGCTGTGGAAAATTTGTCAGCAGTGCATGAAACCCAAACCCACTGCCACTGAGTCAATCCAATTCATAATGATCCTATAGGACAGAGTAGAACTGCCCCATAGGGTTCTCAAGGCTGTAAATCTCTAAAGAAGCAGATTGCCCCATCTTTTCCCCCCACCCCCAGAGTGGCTGGTGGGTTCTAACTGCTGACCTTTTTGTTAGTGGCCATATGCTTTAATCACTGAGCCACTAGAGATCCTTAGTAATGCTTGAGGGCTTCAATTCTCCTACAGTAATTGATTTTTGATTCCACTAAAATTATGTCCACTTTAACCTGATTTATCAGCAGCTTTAAACAAATTAACCCTCTATCATGAACAATCTCTTTTCCTGATTAACTCCTTCTCAATCATCTTTGCTATTCCTATAAACATTTAAATGCTTCATAGTGCCTAAGGCATTTGACTGCTAATCAGAAGGCTGATGGTTCAAACTCACCAGCTACTCCTCAGAAGGAAGACTGGGCAATCTACTTCCATAGTGATAACTGCCTGGGAAACCCAAGGAGGGGTAGCTATGAGTCAGATTTGACTCCACAGCAGTTTGGTTTGGTTTGGTTTAGTTACTTCTAGGTGCCTGCACTCCTCAGAAGGAAGGTTGGGCAATCTACTTCCTTAGTGATACTGCCTCAGCAACCCAAGCAGGGGTCACTGTGAGTCGGGGCCCGACTCGACGGCACATAACAACAACAGGTGCCTGCAAGATCTCCCAATTTTTGTATAGTACAAACATATTTACAATGATTTCCTCATATATATACCATTCTTTCTAACCACTGTTTAGTTTTTCCTGTAATATATATGCCTTAATTTATTTACTACTTTCCTATAAATATATTTTAAAATGTTTTCTCTATTATAAAAAGCAAATACTGCACACAACAACTTGTACATATGTTTATTTACACAGGTGCAAGTATGATAGATTCCTAAAAGGATCAAAGGTAACACATATTTAATTTTAATAGATTGTATCAGATTTTTCTATAAAATTGCAATTCTATAACAAGTAATCAGAATGTTTTCCCCCAACATTCATTCAATAATGAACATTATCAATCTTTTTAATATTTATCAGTCTCATGGGTAAAAATGATGTCCCATACACAGCTTCAATTCCCTGATTATTAGTGAAATAAAATTTTTCTAAACATTTATTACCAACTTTTAATTAATTGCTTTCAATAGTTTTTCTTAGTTATCTATTTAGGCTTTTTAATATTTGGAATGGCTTTCTTTATATTCGATTGGTAGCTTTTACAAATATTTTTTCCCTATGCCTATTTTTTTTTCTTTCTACTTTGTTTTAGGTGTCTTTAGCTTTATAGACATTTTTTATTTTATGTATTCCTATATGCCACACTTTTTATGCTAAAGAAATTTATTTCTATTACTGTCAAACTTATTTTTTTATTAAATTCTATAAAAAAGTTTCTTTTCTAAACATTTAATGAAATAATCATGTGGTTTTTCTACTTTAATATGCTATAATAAGATGTTCAAAAATGGCTAATCCTGAGGTGGATACTTGCACTCCTGGGACAAGTATTTTATTTGGTCAATTAGATTTGATTGCTAATGTTATATTTAAAAATCATACCATTTTATTCATCAAGAAGAGACTGCAGTTAACACTGCAGTGTTGTTATCCTTGTTTAATTTTGTCTGCAGGTTATGCCAGCTTTGTAAAATGAGTTGGAAGTTTTCCATATTTTCTGTTGAAGAGTTTACGTAACATGAGGATCACCTATTTTATGAAGGCTTGATGAAACTCATCTATAAAAAAATGTAGTTCTGGTACATTTCAGATATAGACTTTTGACTACATTTTCAAATTATTTGGCAATAATTTTTCCATTTAAGTTTTTTCACTTAAGTCAATGTTGCAGATTTAAATTTTCCTTAAAAATGATCCTTTTATTTAGATATTCTGTCATTAACTATGTTCTATGAAAATTTTCTTGCATGTTATCCTTATTTGTAGTCATTTTTCTTAATTTGTATTGTGATTTGTGTATATTTCATTTTCTTTTGTTTATAATTATGAAATTTTGTCAAATTTATTAATATTTCTTTTTAAGGGACTAGGTTTTTGTTATACTGATAAAACCTGCTTATTTTCTCATTTTCTCTTCATAATTTTCTGCGTTTATCTTTATTTCATTCTCAATTAAAGTTTCTTTGAATTTATTTTCATTTTTTATAACTTCAGGCTTTTCAATATTTGTTGTTATATATTTACATATATTATTTCTAATATATACATTAAGATGGTAAATATTTCTCTAACAACTGCTTGGTATTTTGCCATTGATTTTGATTACTGATCAAGAATTTCAAGTGATGGCTGACTAATATCAGATCAATTTTCTGCCAGAGAAAAACACTCACACACACACACACACACTATTAGAATTTGAAAGCATTGAAGATATAACAAGGCATAGAAAACTTGTGGACCAAGATCTTAAATGCAAAGAAAGCCCAGGAAGGTGAGATCACCATTTGGTTTTCTTTGTGCCTTAAATCATTCTGGATGTAAAAGATATGGGTGATAGGTGGAAAAGCTCATCAGAAGCTTGAGGATCAATGTTTGAGTTTAAGTTTTGGAAATGTGGACACCTTTTCAGTCAGGACCCTGAAGAATTGCACTCTAGACAAACAAGTGAACCAGTTATAGACCAGCCTTTACAAACACAGACAATTGATCATGGGATTGGCTCAATCTCTAATTGAATTAAGGTGATAAGTACCTACCTGAACTAAAAATAAAAAAAATTATCTCTAGAAGAAAATATCATAATCCAGATTCTTAAATTATCTCTACATTTTTTTCATACACAATGTCCTGCACATTATTACAGGAAACATAAGTTTGCAAATAAGTAAGAAATAACTGACAAGAAGAGAAAACATAACGGAAATAGACCCAAAAGAAATATAGATAATTCAGCTATTAGACGTGAGTTAATATTTTCAAGCAATAAATTAGAAGATCACAGGTTTTGGCAGAGAACTTGAAGCCATAAATTTTCTAAAAAATGAATTTTTAGAACTAAAATAAATAACTGGAATTAAGATAAATTTTATAATAGATTAAACAGAGTTAGAGAGAAAAATGACCAGAAATGATGTTAGAATAAAATATGCATACTAAAGCACAGAGAAACAAAATAACAGAAAATACTGAAAAGAGTATAAGATAATAAGAAAAAGTCTAAGATATATGTAATTAGGGATTATACAATAGGAAGAAACTGCATTTAAAGTTAATCACTGAGAATTTTCTGAAGTTGGTGAAATACATTAAGCCACTGATTCAAGAATCACTACAAATTTCAAGGAGGATAAATGCAAAGAATATAACCCTTGCTATATCATAATTGGGAGGTCTGGTGATGTATGCCTAAGGCATTTAACTGCTAACCAGAAGGCTGGCAGTTCAAACTCATCAGCCACTCCTTGGAAGGAAGATTGGTCAATCTACTTCCATAGAGATACCATCTCAGAAACCCAAGGAGAGGTCTCTATGAGTCAGAACCAACTCAATAGCAGTGATTTTTTTTTTAATATCATAATTAAATAGCTAAATACTAAGAACAAAAAATCTTAGAACTCAGGAAAAAAAATGGTACTAATTTAAAGAAGCAATAATAAATTACAAGTTACTGCTAACAAGTAAAATTGATTCCTGTAAGAAACATATGAGCAAATTGTACACATGGTTATTAACCAGTCCTTGATATTTATTCTGAATATTTTGCTTTTATATAAGAAATTTTTGTTAAAAATGCCAAACATCTTAAGAATGAAATTCAAATATGAGCATTTTCTTTATCAACATAGTTACTTGAAAACATGTGCTTGAAAAGTCTAACAAGATGTTTACGAAGTTTCCATTTGTACTATCATATTCAATAAGTTTCTATTTCATTTCTAACCATTTTTTACTTCCATTACCCTAGACTAATACAGTAATCACCTTTCATCTGTGTGACAAGAGTCCCTTACTATCATCCTCTTTGGTTCCATTCCTAATCCTCTAACAGAGTGATCTTTAAAATATATTACTAGGATCATGTCACTTCTTTGCTTAAAGAACTCTGACGGTTGAAATTTGAACTGTTATATGATGATCTACAAGGCTTACATGACTTGAGCACTGCTTATTGTGTTGACCTCTCTCCTACCACACTCACCTCTTAGCTCTGACCCACCCACATTAGTCTACTGTTGCCAGTGAGCCTTTGAACTTTTCATTCCCTCTTCCAGAAATGTTCCCCTCTTCCACGTTTCTGCTTAAATACCATCTCTTCAGAGAAGTGTTCCTGGATCATCCTATCACTCTCTCTCCTTCCTCTATTTTATTTTTCTCCTAATATAGTTTAGACATATTATGTGCTTATTTTATTTTCTGCTGGCATGTAAACTTCATGAGTTCAGGAATTTTTTCTGTCTTACTCATTGGTATATCTCCAATTCTTAAAATAGCTGTATCTGAAAAAATATGCTTTGAATAAATCAATTTATTCAACAGTAATAATAAATAAGTATTATGCATCAGTCCATTTTTGTCCAAAGGATAAAAAAAGGGTATTATATTTAAGAATAATACGATTCTTAATAATATTTTTTTTTATTTTAAATCCAAGCTTTTACAATATGCTTAAACTGAAATTCTAATAATAATAATCAAATAATAATTAATGTGATAAATATAATAAAGAAACATAAAAAGTATGTCTGTATACAGTGATTGGAAGTTTTTTTCCATGTGTGTGTGCACGTGTGTGATCAAAATGAAACTGATTAATTTATCTGTCTTCAAACAGGTAATTGGTGATTACCCTATATATATGTATCAAGATAAGCATTTTCTGTAAATTTTAGTGAATATAGACTTAAACGTTATGCTTCTTAAACTAAGTCACTTTGGTAGCATTGTGGTAAGGCTTTCAGCTGCTAACCAGAAAGTAGGCAGTTTGAACCCATCAGCTTCACCACAAGAGAAATATGAGTCAGTCTGCTTCTGTAAAGATTTACAGCCTTGGAAATCCTATGGGAGTTGCTGTTCATTGGAATTGACTCAATGACAGTGAGTTTGGTTTCTTAAAATATTAATCATGCCCTTCAAAATATATAATTATAAAACATTTTCTAATTAGTACAGTGCTTTGCAATAGATTATCATTTTATTGTTACTATGATTGAAACTATCACAATCATATAAATAATTTTTATCATCAAATTTAACCCTAAACTTAATTAACTCTACCTCCTTCTTTGGCCATGCAATTTAAGTTTCCAGTATTTGCTCTCTGATTTGCCTCATCAACATCTAATGTGCTACACATTTTAATTATTATTTTATTCAGCTTCACCAAGCTAGAATGTAAAATCCGCAAGAGTAGGACTTTTTTTCTTTCCCCAATACCTAGCTCAGTGGTTGGCATATACACATTGCAATGCTTGACACAAAGTTTGTGTTCATTCAAATTTGTGAAATGAATAATTACATAGTTCCACACATTTTAATATTGCCTTCAGAAAATATTGACATAGAAAAACACTGGTTATAATAGATAATCACACAGGATGCTGTTGATCAATGGATATAGAAATAAATATTTTTCCATTATTCCCAAAAAATAAAATTATGATTATATTTTTGTGTATATGCATGTTGGTAGTCTATAAAACCTCATATGAATTTTCAGACTTATACAATCAAATAATAAATTAGAAGATTTATATGTTACAAAGGATGTTCCATTTTATATGATAATTCATTGTGATTTTTATTTTAAATCCAAGCTTTTACAATAGGCTTAAATTGAAATTCTAATAACTTTTTTAAAATAGATTACTTTTTAAACTAATGTGTACCAAACTGGTTTCAAAATTATTTTTGGTTGGATAAAAATAATATTTTAATTTCATTTATTTTTATATGCAAGGCAAAAGCAACCATTGCTGTGGAGTGGGATCCGACCCATAGCGACCCCTCCTTGGGTTTCTGAGACAGTGTCACTATGGAAGTAGATTATAAAAATGAAATAATTGAGCTTTTTGAGTTAGAAGAAGGGATGAAAAGATGGCCCTATAATTCCAAAGCATGATTCCTTATGATTGGAGATAATTATAATCCATGTCTTCAAGGCGCTTACATTATGATATAGGAATTACCTTAAATCAAGTCACTATAACGTGAAGCTCCGTAAGTTTGATTAAATAAGTGGCCAAGCCTAGTTAAAGAATCATTGAAGACATTCCCTTGTGGAATTAACACTTCTAATATGACTGTGTCTCCACTTCTGTTTTTGACATAAATTAATAAGATTCTCTTTGGTTAAGAAAAAAAAAACACCTCTCTCATTAGTGTCCCATCAAAAATAGCACCATTTGCCTCATTAAATTTAATGAGGTTGTTGTTGTTGTTGTTTTTCCATTGGTAGGTGTGGGTGTGTGATAGATGTGTCAATGCGTTAGGCTTGTGTCTTCAAATAATATGCTTAACATAGGCTAGCTTTTCTCTGAAGCTAAATTTGCTTTAGCATAAGCTATTTCTAGAAGGTGGTGGCACCATAGTGGGTTAAGTAACCGGGTAGAACATCTTTTACTTTATTCTGAAAAAATTGAGTGTCAGAGATCAGTGTCTTTTAAATCAAACACTCATAATTAAATAATGTCCTTATTCGAACTTTTTATATCATGTGGAATATGTGTGAGATGCGTACTTCAAACCAAGATTTAAAGAAAAGAACTCATCTCCTTTTTTTATCCAGAGTCCCAACTGAACAAAAAGTCAAAAAAATAAAGAAAATTTATTCCTGTCACCACTATTCCTCCTCAAACAACATAAAATTTTTTTACCCTAAATGGTTGATATATTATTTCATTATAATAACAAACAAGTCTTTATGTTTCAAACTTGTAAAAATTAACATGTGATTGTTTTATACTTATATATAAATTCTAATCAAATGCCACAAGTACTCTGTATTTAAAGAGGCCATTTCGTTTCTTTTTTGCAATTACCTACATAATAAAGGCACTTAGACATTTGCATAATATTGACTTATTTAGAAGGGATATGAATGTCTGTGGAGTTTTTAATCTACTTAAAATTATCTTTGGCAAAATGATTTGAGGACTATTAACATAATTGAGGGAAGAAAAGTTCTCTGAAAAGTAGGTATTGGTGATCTTTAATCCAATATCAACTTTTACAGAGAATTGAAATAATTCCTAAGAAATAATAACAGATTCTCAAAAATAGACATAGACATAGATATATGAGCCTAAACCTGGAAGGGATTTAATAGTCCTGTCCAGAGTTCTCAAAAAGGAGGAATTAGAAGTGCAGAAATAGGAAAGTGAACAAATTCAGTCTGAAAATAAAATAAGAAAAATCAAGTAGAGAGAGAATGGAAAAAAAAAAAAAAAGATCCTGCTGGAAAGGAAATTTTCAGATTTCTTTAATTGTATACATTGGGTTTGAATAGAATTAATTGTATACAAAGAAGATTAATATGCAGAAAGCATACCACAGTGCACTGCAACTGAAATTCTTGATCTCATTCTCTGAGAAAAAAAAGTGAGAAAAAAGATGAAAAATTTAAAAAACGTCAGATAAAAAATCCACATCAGAAAAAAATGTCTTCTAGGAAACAGGAGCTCTGATGGCATAATGCCTGAGGCACTTGATTGCTAACCAGAAGGCTGGTGGTTCAAACCCACCAGCTACTCCTGGGAAGGAAGGTTGGGTAATCTAGTTCCGTAGTGATACCGCCTAGGAAACCCAAGGAAGGATCGCTATGAGTCTGGTCTGACTCGACATCACATAACAACAAGACACAGGAGAAAATATCCAGCACATACTATTCTACATCTTCAGGGGAAAACATATGAACTTGAATCTTTCAAAAAAAATAAAAAGAATATTTAACAGTCAAAGAAGAGAAAATTTAACAAAAATGTAAGAGTTTGCAAAGCTCAAAAAAGGAATTTATAGAGTTACAAGAAATATTATTGTAAAAATTAAAGCTACACTATAAGAAGTAGCAAGGTATGATGATAACAGCATTATTGACATGGAAAATAAGCTTAAGGAAAAGAAATACACATCTACATGAAGAATGTTGTATCCTGGGGTTATTTTTTTCCTTTACAAGTTGAGGCAGGAAAGAATGCTAAAGCATCTTCATTTACTCAATGGATGATATAAAAACTGGATAGCTAAGTAAAATACATAACTTAAACAACAGTGTTGAAATATAGTTAATGATAATTACAAATAGAACTTTAATTTCCACAACAGTAAATAGACCCCTTTCTAATAAAGTCACTTAGTTTTCTAAAGATAGAAAAAAGTAAAGAAAAAGATATAATACAACCCATGGCCAAAAGAATAGTATAAAATCACAGAATTTTCAAATATATCCATCTTAAAAAGTGTGAAGGGAGATGCAACGATGGGTCTGTCTTCGTCCAGAGCAAAGAAGAATGAAGAAACCCAAAATTCATGGAAACAGTTAGTCCTAGCGACTGGTACACCATCAGATCTGTAGCATATACAACTATGAGACCAGAAGAACTAGATGATACCCGGCTACCACTGTCATCCACTTAGATGGGGATCTATGTAGGAGATCCTGGATAGAGAAGGAGGACAATGTGGAACAAAACTCAAAATCATTTGGAGGAAAACAAACAACGGTGGGGACCAGGTTTGCTGGTCCGATAGAGCCTGGTGGAACCACTGAGACTATGGCCCCTAGCTGCCCTTCAGGTCTGGAATTGAACCCACATCTGTGGTTTCCAGCCAAACAAAATATAGGCATGTGAGGTAAACATTTACCTCAAGTAGATACACTCCTTGGAGAGAACAATCATGGGAGAAAGAAGGGCTGCTTATGCACAGGGAGACAGCTCAGGGGGCAGGAGAGTATGGAGGAATGGACACTGGGAAGAGGTAACTAGGGGGAGGAAGTTGGAGGGGAGCTGTTGCATTGTGGTAAACTGTGGCCAATGACATGAGACAAAGTATATGTGAACTGCTGTATGGAAAGTGAATTTGCTCTGCAAATCTTCACCCAAATCACAATAAAAAAAAAAAAAATAAAAAAAAAGTGTGAAGGGGTTATATTTTGTAAATAATAGAGTTTAAGGGGTTGCATTAAAGCAAAAAAAAAATTTCAATATATTATTTATAAGAGATAAAACTAAGGGAATGATGAGGCTGAAGTGACAGGTGCAAAGTTACATCAATCAAAAGTTACAAAACACAAGTGCTGTTTTCAGGAAAACAAAAATATTGAGGTGATAAGCATTAAATGGCCTGATACTTTATTTGTTTACCAAAATACTTTCCTCCTTCTCCTAGGAATACAGCTAGATGACCTCTGTTATTTAAATGTTAGTTTCCCTTGTAAGTTACCTGTAGACAGTAAGCCTGGTACTTCTAGGCCTAGCTTTTTAACTTTCTCCTGGGCAATTCTCTGTTCCCTTTCCCATCTATTATCTCCATGGAAAGGTCTCTGAGGACCTAGAGGAAGTGGAACCATAAGAGGAAAGGAGGTTGAGTTCCTAAAAGACCAAGTAGTTCATTGCCTTTAAGGGAACACATTCAATATTGTATTAAGGCACTGAGAATCTGGGATTCACAGATCCCAGCAGTATTCTTAACTAAGACAGAAGGTATAAAGATGGGTAGTCTATCTTGTTAAAATGCATTTTCAAGTGACAAAGTTTAATATTCTCTCATTACTTACCTTAAAATAAAGCAAAAATGATCTTAAATTTAAGGGTAAATTTGAAGATTGTGGATATTTCAGATTGACAAATAAAATAGAAATTTGAGGATTTGAAGAACACAGTCAATGTAAACACAATTGTTCACACATACAAACAAAACAAGAATAAATATTTGAAACTTTTTGTAAAAATGATCATAGAATAAGCCACAAAACAATATCAATATATGTTCTGAAGCAACACCTCTTAAGCACAGTGTCTTGCCATTAGAAATTAAAAGCAAAACGGAGAGCAAAATAGAATCTGTTCCCTTGGAAGTAATAAACCCACAGAAAAAAAATCATCTATGTAATATTTGGCTTAAAAAAGACATTAAAACTAAAATAATAAGCTCTTAAAAATCAACATTAGATTGTAAAACCTGTGAGGATGTGATACCAATAGTAATAAGAAAATGTATTAACTGAAATGCTTTCGTTTCTGGAGAGACCCAGAAGATAATAGACATGAAGAAACAACCAAGGAGATGGTAATCTAGTTGTACTAAAAAATGGAAAATTTATATAATTGGAACCGAAAAATATTCAAATATATGACAGATAAAAATATCACTAAAATAGAAACTTGAATTTACAAGTAGATAGCATGCAAATATCCCAGGCAACTTTGATACAGAATTTACATGTGAAGACATGTTCTTGAAGAATTACTAGACTCTATGGATAAAGAAAGAGTCCTTTGGAATCCTAGGAAGAAAGATGCAGCCCTTCTTAGAGGAAAAAAAAATGCTAGCACAAATAGTGGAGAAAACCTATTGTGTCCTAGTAGAAATGAAAGCATTACCCAACTATTTTTTATCAGTAAGTTTACCTTCACATATAAAGACACCAAAACAACTTCTTTGGGCAAAAAGGATACCGTACTGTATCTAGCTCTAACCAACCAAGAGCAACCAATCAATACAGTTCAACGAAAATATTTTCAAGTGAATAAACTGTGGTATAAAAACAGGGACAATCCTCAAGATAAAGTGACAGAATACAAGTGTTGTAATTTTGACAATACAAAAATATAACAAATATATAGGTAGCTTATGAGAAGATGGGTTCAAACATTTCTCATTTTTCATAAATGATGTCAGTTAATTTTGCTTAAGTTAATGAGGCAAATATAAAATTGATAAGAATAAGAGTAACTAATTCCCATAAAGCAGAGAATTAAAAAAATACAAAATAAGTAAATTAGAAAAAAAAAGGATACTTATTTTCCTTTTGTCTCTTTTGAATTTATGATAATTAATCATAAGTTTAATATCAAACATTATTTTTTCAAAATACTTAATCAGGTTAAATTTTTAAGATCTATTTTTAAAGAAAAAGGAGACCTTTTTGACACAGTAGTTAAATGTTCAGCTGCTAACCAAAAGGTTTGAACCCACCATACGTTCACTGGGAGAAAGATATGGCGGCCTGCTTCCAGCGGTGGACCCTATGGGGCAGTTCTACTTTCTCCTATAGGGTCATTGTGAGTCAGAATCAACTGACTGGCAAAGGATTTGGTTTGAGTTTTGGTATTTTTAAAGATTTTCAGATTAATTTTAATATCTATTTGCTCATGTTTTTGTTGTTATGTGCAGTCCAGTCAGCCTTGACTCATAATGACCCCTCCTTGGGTTTCTGAGGTGGTATCACTACGGAAGTAAATTGCCAACTTTCCTTCTGAGGAGTGACTGGTGGGTTTGAACCGCCAGCCTTCTGGTTAGCAGTCAAGTGCCTTAGGCACTGTGCTCCTAAGTACACATTTAATTTATTTGTTTTGCCATAGCAAGGTCTACATTGTAATATCAAACTTACAAAATCCAATCTCTCATCACACACTAAACTGGTGAAAAGGATTTATTTCTTTGTGTTTCCAATTATTTGATTCTTATTAACTCTATTCCTTTAAAACTTACCGTGGTTTCCCAGAAATTTTTTTTCATACTTTGGAATCATTACAAAGACAGAAAAATTTAACCTATGAGGGGGTATATATTTTGGTAACATGGGTCTCTTTCAATTAACATTTGAGAAACTGCATACTGTATATCCCAACAGAAACTGTCTCTATTTTAAGGCTTATGTAATTATCACTACTGTGGTGCCTAAGGCACTTGACTGCTTACCAGAAGGTGGTTGTAACTCACCACCCACTCCTGGGAAGGAAAGCTGAGCAATCTACTTCCGTAGTAATACTGCCTTGGAAACCCAAGAGGGGTGGCTATGAGTTGGCTCCGACTCTGGCAGTGAGTTAAGTAATGGAGCTGTGCTAGTTAGTGGTTCAGGCACTTGGCTGCTAACTAGAATGTCAACAGTTCAAATGTACTAGCTGCTCTGAGAAAAGAAGATGAGGCAGTCTGCTTCTGTAAAGATTTACATACTTGGAAACCCAATGGGGTGTCTGTGAGTTGGAATGCACTTAGTGACAGTGAGTTTGGATTGGTTTTTGGAAGTAATAATAATTTTCATTTAAAAGCATGGCTAAAGTCCTCTTGGGAGCTCTGGTAGTGTAGTGCCTAAGGCACTTGACTGCTAACCAGAAGGCTGGAGGTTCAAAACCACCAGCCACTCCTCGGAAGGAAGGTTGGGCAATCTACTTCCGTAGTGATACTGCCTCAGAAACTCAAGGAGGGGTCGCTATGAGTCGAGTCTGACTCGATGGCACATAACAATAACAAAAGTCCTCTTATTTACCTCATTTTGTGCTTTCAATTAATTTCACCTATTTTCATTAACACTGTTACCCTCATCTTACTTCAGTTGTGTTGTGCCAGGTCATCTCCAATACTATCCTAGACTACCCTGGCATGTGTTAGGAACTCACAAGCATTTGCTGATGAATTAAACAATTAATAATGACTTAATAGTTAACATCTTATTTAAGTTAAGGAGAGACTGTTTAAATGAAATATTAATAAATCAATAAAAATCTATTAGAAGTCATATATGTACCATCAAGGAGCTCTGGTAGCATAGTGCCTAAGGCACTTGACTGCTAACCAGAAGGCTGGAGGTTCAAACCCAGCAGCCACTCGTTGGAAGGAAGGTTGGGCAATCTACTTGCATAGTGATACTGTCTCAGAAACCCAAGGAGCGGTTGCTATGAGTCGGGTCCGACTCGATGGCACATAACAACAACATGTAGCATCATACTTTTTAAAATAAACAAATAAATAATTGTAAGTACACCATGCTTTAGAAGTTAAGCATATTCCTGAAAATAATATAATTTTTTTCTATTATATTAGGTTAGGTTATGAACACCCAGATTTTCGGTCTATAATTTGCTTACCATTTCTTTCTGTCAGTATACTCATTTATATTCTATACATATCTTAGGATCTACAACAAATTTTACTTCTTCAATAAAATTTCTTCCTTAAAATGATTCACCTTCCAGATTTTCACAATTATACTAATTTTCCTTTCCATCATTCTTTCTCTACAAGTATCATTTTGTTTTTACCATCTCCTTTGCACCCAATACAGGAGATACAGGAGCTCTGGTGGCATAGTGCCTAAGGTTGGCAGTTACCCAGAAGTTGGCAGTTCAAACCCACCAGCCACTCCATCAAAGGAAGACTGGGCAGTCTGCTTCCGTAAAGATTTGCCACCTCAGAAACTCAAAGGGGGGTCTCTATGAGTCAGAATTGACTTGATGGCAGTGAGGTTTTTTTTTGTGTGTGTGCCAATGTATTATGTTTATTATGATTCTTTTCTCCTTGAATGTTCAAAATCAGTACATTCCAGACCTTATTTACTCATTGCAAATGTGGCCGCAGTGCTACCCCTGAACTATTCCTTTTAATATGTCTTTAATATAATGGCTGCATCATATTTCTTGTCTATGTTAAATCCTAGTAAATAAATAAATAACATTACAATGATTCTTAATTCTCAATTTAAATTGGAGAAATGTAAGTAATCTTTGATTTGAATAAACCTAAAGTAAAATGGCTCCCTTATCTGGTTTGTTGTTGTTTTGTTTTAATGTTTATATTCCAGTGTCATTTCAGTGATCCTTACTGTGCACCCCACAAAGGAGTATCTTGTATGAGTAGTTGTTCTATCTCTCTACTGAAGAATTTAAACCCTATTTGTATCTGTTTCATGAACAGCAACTGAAAAAATACATCATTGAATGATTTTATGGAAGAGTTTATTTTATCATATATGATAAAAATTGCATTTGAAGTTATTTTCTCTCTTCCCTGGACTTCTGAAACTCAAGCGTTACTTTTCTGGTATGTCTTGGCATTTCATTCATTTTTTTTTTTTTTTAAACCATTGCTGAGCATCCTTTTTCTCATCGTTATATACTGCAGAATTTTTAAAACAATGTAAGTAATTTGTGCCATTTTATCTTGGCTTTTATTTTTGTTTCTTATTTACTCTCTACTAACAACATATTTTTTGAAATTGTTAACACTCATAATATTTTATTGGTCACTGAGGCAATGACTAACAAGTTAAAATGGGGTGGACAGAGTTTGAAAATTAGAAGAATCATATTGAAGTCACGTGATAGTGAGGCAGGTGAATTGAAAGTGGTCAAAAATAAATAATTCTCAGAGCTGTAAGGAAGACTGATGTTGGCAAAAGGAATCTTGAAAGAAATGGTATGTACAGATCTCCAAACTGACATAAAACTAGAAATCAGTCTTATTTGTTTAAAGGCTTAAGAAAAAAATTATCATAATTCTGGTGGAAAAACATAGTTTGAAAAAAGATAAAAACATATTTATTTACTTTCTTTAGAATATACTATATTTATTTTAATTAACAAAATCTCTTCATTTCAGTTAACTCAATTTCAAATTAATTTATGGTCTGACAGAACTATAGTTTAGCATCTTGCTAATTAAATTGATTTAAAATTTTTATAAGATTTCTTTTGTATCTTTGAGAAATTACCTTTAATATTTTTAATTATGCTAATGATACCAGATAATTTTAGGTTACATTGTTTTATAAAGGGGAAAAAAAAAAAGCCATTGAAGCTATCCCCCAGAAATCTCTTTTAGCCAGGTAATTTAGACAGTGAAAAGATAGATGGAAATATTATTTTCAATAAATTCCCCAAACACTGTGTATGCCAGGGAGACAGCTCAGGGGGCAGGAGTGCATGGGAGGGAAAGACACAGAGAAGAGGTAACTATGGGGAGGAAGTAGGAGAGCTGTTGCATTGTGGGAGATTTCAGTCAATGTCATGAGACAAAGTGTATGTGAACTGCTGTATGGAAGATGCATTTGCTCTGTAAATTTCACCCAAATCACAATTTAAAAAAAAAATCCCCAAAATGGCCTACAATTGACTGATGTTTCTCTATTTGATGCTAGGAAGTTCTATATAGTGTTTCTGGAGTTTTTCCTTTAATCAGCCCAACATGAGGCTCTGTCTCAAGCTGTGATTTTATAAATCTTTTTTTAGTACCCATTGGGTCTCCCTGTGAATTGTGGTCTCTCTTGTATCTGTATCTTGGGGAAGTGTGCAAAAAAACAGAAAAATTGGACAATTTCACATCTTGAAATATCCCCACCCCTTCCAATTCAGAAAAGAAAAAGAAAATTAGCTCCGAGCTTCTATGATGGGAAACCACATATTTTGGAAACTTCAGAGTTTTCACGTTCTCAAGATGGGTAGTTCTTTTGTTTCCCCTGTCATTAATACTCTTTTTGTGAACTCAAAAGAAACTAAATCCTCAATACCACCTTAGTGATTTCCTATTTTTTTTTTCAACTCTAGATTGATCTGCAATAAAACAACAGAATATATGCCCCCCCCCCTTTTTTTTTTTTAATTCCTACATGGTCTGGTTAATAAGTCAGTACTTTTGTTGTGGCCTATTAAAGTTATCCAGAATTTTTTATCATTGTAATAATATTATATGGCAGGCAAAAATATAATGATAAATGATAATTTGCCAAAAAGATTAAAAAAACACTGAGGTGTTACCTATCAAAAGTTCTCCTTCTGTCTCTGATGCAGCACAGATTGTGATCGTGACAGTAAATCTGGTGCTATTGTTAATGCCATGGCACTTGGGTTTTTGGCTTGCTTTAGTCCAATCTGTGACATGCTTGTGAATATCTTTCTTCTGTTCTGTCTGTATGGCATATGGATTTCTGGGATACAACGTCAGACCTATCCACATAACAAGTGTTCAGAGCACCTTATCATTTTAAAAAGCCAATTACTCAAAAAGACAAATGTGAAATGTTTCACATTTAATGATGAGCAAATCTGCAAAACAAATGCAATTTTGCTCCTTCTAAAAAGTTTAGTTTAACTGTAAATATTGCAATGGAGTCTTGCATGACACACACCACCGATCGGGAAAATCTCATTTCATACATATTGTATATCATCACTGTCAATTACATCTGCACGGTATTTAAAACGAGGGTGGTATAAGTAATTAGAAATAAAGCAAATAGAATATTCTAAACTACAAGGCTCTGAAATTACTGTAAAAATGTCACTGCTAACATTGAACACTCTAAAAAAATATTTTGAAAGTCTCACCCAAAAAACTGAAAACTGCATATGTCTACAGAGGTAAAGGTCACTCATGAAACACTCAACAACAAAAAATACCAATTCATTTTTTAGAAATATTTGTCAATATGTAAAGAATGTTTTGTACATAAGTTCTCAGTTACTGTTGAATCAGTAGCTGTATGTAATATTCCCACATGGAATGATGTCCTTTCAAATACTTTAAAACAAAGGTTTAGTGAAAGATTTTATGGGGACATCTTGAATGCTAAGATTTTATGCATGAGCAGTACAACTAACAAAATACAATAGCATTGATTTTGTAACTGATTTATATATTTAAACATTTCTATCTATTTATGAAAGAGCCAATAGCTAATTCATAACTGCGCATTCCTACCCCCCCCCCCAAAAAAAAAAACAAAACAAAAACAAGACCCAGGGGAAAAAAATCAATCCCTCTTCAGCATTTCCCTTGTAGGTTACATAAATACAGTTGTCACATTTAAGTATCTTTCATATTTTATTTTTTTTTGTCGACACATTCTTTAAACTTTCTTTCAAACTGTGAACAGTGGTAACAGAATATTATATGACATGAGAAATGGAATGCACCTGGCACTGGTAATTTTAGAAGAAACTAATCTTGATATTTATAACATCATTTAGCAAGCGGAACAGTTTTATCATGCTTGGAATGTTGAGATATGAAAAAGTTCACTTAGTTTTTGGACTTTCATTCTACATAGTGTGTCTCCAATCAGCTGTTGCAAAGCACAGACAGAAAAACCCATTCTACTGCTCTACTAGCAATCGAGACTGAAAAAATACCCCTCGATTCCATCTTTTGTATTTCATGTTAGTTGTCATCTAGCATAGAATCTAAACAAGAATAGCTGAACAACCAGTCCATATGTTAAAGACAGAGATAGGAAATATAATCAATCATATTTACTTATAAAGATATTTGCTGAAAATAAATATCTCACTTAGTTTTCCATTATTCTCATATCTTATATCCTAACTTCATGAATGTGTATCTTAGCTTGATGTGAATTGATATAATGATGTGCATACCAATTGAATATTTTAATGCAATAGGTAATATTCACCTGGTGATCTCAGGGTACTTAATTCAAATAAAACAAAGTCATGCTATAGATAAGGAGCTCTGATGGTATAGTGGTTAAGGCATTTGGCTGTTAACCAAAAAGGTCAGTGGTTCGAACTCCCCAGCCACTCCATGGAGAAAAGAGGGGTCAGCCAGCTTCTGTAAAGATTTATAGGCTCAGAAACCCAAATGCGGTCACTATGACAGAATAGACTCAATGGCACAGAGTTTGGTTTTTATGGTAATGCTATGAATATCTTTTGTAAAAAGATACAGGATCTAGATAAACAAGTAAATAATCATTCCTTCTTGCCACTTTAAAGCGGTCAATCTTTGCCCTATTTGGAAATCAAATAATTTGAGGTGCAAGCTACTCCCAGAAAACAACCAACCTTAATTTTGCATCCTTTCCTCTCTACCAATTGACTGTATTCTCCCTTTGTGCTAAACACTAAACTCTTTGATGTGATGTGGGATATAGTCCACCCAAATGTCCATGTTGTTGTTGTGTGCTGTCTGGTCAATTCCAAATCAGTGACCCTATAGGACAGAGTAGAACTGCCCCATAGGGTTTCCAAGGCTGTAATTTTTATGGAAGCAGACAGTCACATTTTTCTCTGTGGGAGCAGTGGGTGGATTAGAACCACCTACATTTCAGCTAGCAATCAAGTGACACCAGGGCTCCTTCTAAACATCCATAAAACCAAAAAACAAACTCACTGCTACTGAGTTGATTCTGACTGGTAGCCACCATCATTGGGTTTGCAAGGCTATAAATCTTTACAGAAACAGACTGCCTCATCTTTCTCCCATGGAGCACTGGTGAGTTGGAGCAGCCTACCTTTTATTTAAACAGCTGAATGGGTTAACCCCTCAGCCACCAGAGTTCCATTCTAAATGTCCATGTTGTTGTTGTTTGCCGTCGAGTTGGACCCAACTCACAGCGACCCCTCCTTGGATTTCCCAGGTGGTATCACTATGGAAGTAGATTGCCCAACCTTCCTTCCAAGGAGTGGCTGGTGAGTTTGAACCACTAGCCTTCTGGTTAGCAGTCAAATGCCTTAGGCACTATGCAACCAGAGCTCCCTAAATGTCCATAGTAATGTTTAATTTCTAACAATTGGGTATTTAAACATGTAACACTGAAACCCTTACACTCATCCCAACATTTAAGTTAATGACTTGCACAGACGTATTTTCACAGAGGAAAATGGTCATAATTAAGCTTTGTCAAAAAGAAACTAGCTAACACAAACACTAAGTGATATGAACTAGATCTGAGTGCACTGAGAATGTAACTTTGGGACTTTGGGGGTCTGAACAGATCAAGCTTGCCTGTTGTCAAATTCTATAGATACATGTTGACAAATCTGTTGCTTATTTCCATAATTTAGAGCTTTATAACCCAATCTCAAAATCACATTTTAAAGCTGGAAAGAAACATAAAGAATATATTTACATGGATGTCTTTATTGGATCTAAGAAAGGATTTCGACACAGAAGGATTGAGGGGTTTTCCAAGGAGCACACTTCTATAAGCCTGGGGAGGCAGACCTGGAGTCAAATGGTCTAGGTCAGAGTTCTGACTGCCCAACTAACTCTGTCCGTTATTTTAGACAAGTCTTCGTAATCTTTCTGAGAGGTAATTACCCCATATGTAAAACTCTGGTGACACCTATTTCACAGAGATATTGTGAATGAGGTAATACATAGGAAAACCCTGCAAACCATAATATACTCCACAAATACATTGCAGAGCTTCTCTAAAACTCACCAGCAACTTGGTTTCTAGTTATTTTCTTTCTGTCTTGCTTATCTCTCAGGTTATAAACCATTAAACAGCAAAGGACATATCACAGGATAAAAATCCAGCTTTTATAGATAGAAGCAAAGCTACCAAGAAGAACATTTTCTTTGGCCCAGTGTACTTTGAGGCTATCTAAAATGGCTTATTCACAGCTTGTACCCATCTCTTCGTCTTCTTCTAAAAAAAAAAAAAAAATCTGAAAGGAAAGAAAAAGTACTAATGGTATAAAAAGTAAGGAATAATTATGACAGCTGCAAGCCTCCATAGTCAGCTTCCATATAATATTATTATGTGAAATGCTATCTGGGCAGTACCTGAGTCCATAAAGTGTCAGGTGGCCATTTGGCAAGAGAATAAGAAAGGAATCAGATCAACATTTTATAAGTGGTTTGCATTTTTTTTTTTTGCACCTGTTATTCTACAATTTCTTTCAGTTATATTTCAAAACACTACAGTTGGGATCTCCTTGCCAACCTGAGATGGCATAAGCCTGGATAACAGAACAAAATGTGAGAAGGTCCTTCTGTCTTTAACGCCTGTTCACCAGTGAATCAGCCTCCAATTAATCTGTTTCTTCAGTAGGAGTTTAATAAAAGTCAAACGCACACATGTTCAGGCTTGTTTAGTATTGAATCTGTGTTAACATTATCTGTCTCGCCAGGTCAAAAATCCCATATAATTAAATATCAGAAACAATTTTAAAAATTTTAGGGATTTTCCATTTATGATAAGCAATTGATTATCTGAGATAGGGAGATTTAAATGTAAAATGGAAGAGCAATGAGAGGGATGCTTCTCATTAAACATTGCAAGGAGAAAAAAGTTTATTTCATGGCCAAAATGCACATAAAACTCAATATATTAGGTTTGTTATTTTCCATTTGTTTATGAACCAGAAAATTCAGGATCATTCGGCAACCTCTTATTTCCATTCTACTGGGGGGGTTGATGATCAGAGTTGGTCATTTACATTCAATCATATACAGCATTATGCTTGGAGGAAGCTCTTAACCCAGTCATCTGTGCCTATGAACCGAGTGTGCCTCAGTGTTTTCTGGAGGAAATCAACAATGCTGCAGATGGAAATACAGGTTGAATGCATTTATGGCAAGTTGAGTTAATAACTACAAAAGCTCAGATATGAAAGCTTCCCAGAACCCAGCTAGTCTACTTGGTTTAAGCAATGGCAGAGAAAATAAAATCTCAGGAAAGTCCAATTTTCTTAGATTTTATGTAAATGGCATTTAACCCACAACCAAGTTGGTACACAAATGGTGCATAAATGACACAAACTGTGTTATATAACTGATATCCTTGTGTCCACATTGGAGTCTACCTACATACTCAGACTGAGGAGTATGAAATTTGATTCCTGTTCTTACATCTGCATGTGGGAGGATGAATTAAAGATGATGCATATATCTGAAACTTCCCATACGCTTACTTAAGGAAACTTTTTAAAGGCAGATTAGTGAAGAAACCAACATTCTAGGCAGAAAGAAGTTAATTTCAAGGCATGGTGATAGTCTACACTCAGCTTTCAGTGTTCATCTGGTTACTCAGAAGAATAATTTATCATTTTTTACTTTTTTTTTTAGCAATTTTTATAACCAATTCATCAAAATATTTGAATCTATCTGTATACATTTCAAATGATTGCAGAGAAGCATTCTAAATATTCCTAACAACTATGGGATAGAGTTGCATGCTAGAGAAATTTCAAATTAGAGGAAAACTTATGATTCTATCATTATACATCCAACACCTTGCCAGGCAAAGTAGAGTCCCATTTTGCTTAGTGTAGGATTTGTAGCAGTCCTAATTTTGTCTCAACTTTCTGTCTATGAAAAAAATAACCAAAAATAAAAAGAACAAACAATTCTAGGGTCATATTATATTTTTCTTTGTTTTTTAGCCCTAAATCAATATACTTATTAAATATCTTTTTTTAACATATTGGCTCCATTCATAGCAGCATCTCCAATATACCAACTTTGCCTTCTATTTAGAATACGTAGAATTAAGAATTTTAAATAAGCAATTTAAAAAAATCTTAAAAATACCCCACTCCAGAATATGACCAGAAACCTAAGTTCTAGTCACAATTCATCTTATAAAATTTAAGTTAGCAAAATATATCATTCTTATTAATTATTATTGTATATATTTATCTTTATCATCATTCTTACTTATTATTATCTACACAAATCAGTGATCTTCACATCCACTTCATTCACTGAAATGAATAATGCTTAGGAATTCATGTCATCTGATCTTCAGTCTTGTTTTCTTGCCAAGAGTATGTATCTCTCAACTTCCATCTATGTGTGGCACTTGAGCTGGCAAAATGTAGTCTGTCAACCTTTTACCTTTTAGTACACCAGAACGTTAGAAAATAACATGGAGGACAAGACTTCTATCTTCAAGAAAATTTCTGGAATTCTCTCACTTCATCTCTACTTCTCAGTGAGTCATGTAGTTTCTCTACATCTCATGGTTTCTATGATTAAATGTAAGAAACCATGAGCTAATTCATATAAAATATCTACACGCTCCAAAGAACTGTATCAGTGAAAGAAACTACTATAATGATGATTGCCAATGCAGTTTAGTGTGCTCCAGGATATGCTGTATTAGGTCCTTCATCTTCTTCACTGAGCATGCTGTATCCGTGTGGTCCTCTATGCACATGTCCAATAGAGCAACAAATATTCCAAAAGACAGGCTGTGCTCTAAGATATTTTTATTTCCTTAAGTTGAAGCTCATGAAATCTTCTGGAAGCTGGAGATGCAAGCTTTGATTAGTTAAGATAATGATTTTAATCCTTTTTAGCTTTAGACTTTTTACATGGAGATTTTTCTCTAAAAAAAACTTCAAGGTCCTTTGATTGGTTCAGACCTTTCACTTGGTCCATTGCTGAATCATTAAATAATTGTTGTTGTTATGTGCCCTCCAGTCAGACATGACTCATAGCAACCCCTCCTTGGGTTTCTGAGGTGGTATCACTATGGAAGTAGATTGCCCAACCTTTGTTCTAACTATAAGGGTCCCCTTGGGAGGGGAGTCATTGCTTATGAAAACTTGTACCAGGTGACCATTCAACCTGGCCATCAGTTTACACTACTAGGTACATTATTGAAAATGCTGTCACGGCCTGTTGTTGTTATGTGCTGTCGAGTCGCACCCGACTAATAGCGACCCCTCCTTGGGTTTCCAAGGTGATATCACGATGGAAGTAGATTGTCCAACCGTCCTTCCAAGGAGTGGCTGGTGCATTTGAAGCACCAGCCTTCTGGCTAGCAGACAAGTACCTTAGGCAGTACACTACCAGAACATCATGGCCTAAGATTCTGTATTTTGGTTCATGAACTTCTGGTGATATTTTGACCATATTTGTAGCTTTTTAAATGGAAGAATTTTCTAGAAGTACAGAAGCAATAATAATATAAACATTTGGGTTGGGCTCTTTCTGATGCCCTCAAATTTAGCTGAGTAAAATAGATACAACAAAAAAGAAACTAATATACAGCATTATTTCATTTCCTTTTTTGATAAGACCATCAGTGAATCATCTTTGATTGATGATTAAATGTGAGATGAGTCAAATTTGCTCAGAAGCTGACAAGGTCTATATTGTAATGATGAAGTTCAATAGTTCCACAAAAACTTCATTCCCTGGAATTACTGTGTTCTTGTTCAGATTTTGACTAGCACCATACTCATCTGACAACATGCCTAATTCTGCACCATGCATTCCAAGTATAACTCACCTTGTTTCTACTTGTTAAAACCATCAGTGGTTTCTCATTGCTCTTACATAAAAATAAAACATGTTTAGCATAATTAACAGGGTTGTGAATTATCCGGTTTCTGCTTACCTCACTAGCCTTATCTCTTACCACGTGCTATCCTCCTCACTCCATTCTTTCCAGACTTCTTTTGGTTACTCAAACGTGCCATGCCATTTCCTAACACAGGGACCATGAACAAGCTGCTCCTCTGTCTGTAATTCTGTTAGCTTCTCTTTTCACTTGTATATGCCCACTCATCCTCCTGTTCCTAATTTAAAGATCTTTTCCTAAGGAGCCCCTTTGCTGACTCACCAGACAACATACTGTTAGAATCTTTGACACTAATTATGTCCTTTGCTTTCCATATAGCAAACAAATCTGGTGTGCTTCCACTGTACTTTGTACTTTTCCTAAATGGCACTCTTCAAATGTATGAATCATTAATTATTAGTTTAACATCTGTCTTTCTATTTACACCTTAAACATCATAAAGGTAAGAACTGTGTTTTGTTCAACTCTTAATTCTTAGCCCTAAGTACAGTGCCTGGAACATAAAAGAGGCTCAAAAAAAATCTATCAACTAAATGAAAACTCAGTTTGATTTTAAAATATGGAGATCTCTTACTCCTTCTTGCCTGTAGAGTAGCTCCTCAGTTCTCCAAGGTGAAGCTGAAATGCAATCTCTTTACTGGGTTTTGTCTCTCATCTGATTAAATCCCTCTTTGAACTTCTTGTAAGTTCATAGACATTCCTCAATAAACTTTAAGCTATTTTAATATTAAGAATTATGCATTTTCTAACTATTGTATCCTCAACATTATATACTCCAGATGTTTAGAATACATACATACGTATATAATACATATGTACAAATGTTGTTGTTGTTGTTATGTGCCATCGAGACCTGACTCATAGTGACCCCTGCTTGGGTTTCCGAGGCAGTATCACTATGGAAGTAGATTGCCCCATCTTCTTTCCAAGGAGGGGCTAGTGGGTTTGACCCGCCAGCCTTCTGGTTAGCAGTCAAGTGCCTTACACACTACGCTACCAGAGCTCCCATACATACAAATATGTATGTATATAATTGAGTTTTTAATTGATCATGTTTGGTTTTGTGGCTAAACTATCATGGTAGGTAATCCAGAAAGACTGCCTTTTGCAAGCAAAGATAGCAATCTTTTTCTCTTGCTCTCTCTTCCTCCCTGTACTTTCTCTGATTGGTCATTCTGACTATTTTCACATTTTGTTTTTCTCGATGATGATGTTTGATGGGGTGTTGGAATTTTTTATCTTCTCTTTTCACAATGTGTAGCAAGGAAAAACTTTTGCTGACAAATAAGCTGTCTCATTTCTCTGTGCTTGAAAATATATTTTGTCACATAACTTGGGACTTTACCAGTCCTTATCTCTAAATATAATAATAGCTATTTCACAGTCTAAAACAAAATTCACATTGACATGTACTAGACAATTCTCTGTACTTCATCAGTCCTTAACCAGGATGAAAAAGAATATGCAAACTCATGAAACATCGCTGCCATTACCTGGGAATCCCCTTTCAAATTTTCATTCTGTTATTCTAAGTTGGTAGAAGACAATACTTGTCATTGTAGGTTACCATTTGGAATATGGAATATTGAAAGACTTTCTTTTTATCATTATCACCATTAAAAGTGCACCAGAGGTTGGTGACTTACAAGCATATTATTGCTAACTACCCTTGAGTCAGCCTCCAACTCACGGCAAACACATGCACAAAGGAACAGTTCCTGGGCACCATCAGATGTGGATTGCACCAGGTGTGGATTGAAGCATTGTAATCCACAGGATATTCATTAGCTAGTTTTCTTAGTCTGTCTTGTCTGGAAGCTGTGCTGTTCAGCAACACAAGCAGCATGTAGACCTACACTGACAGAAGGACTGGTAGCGGCTGCTCATGAGGTGCATTGGCGCTGGAATCCAGGTCTGCATGGAAAGTGAGGATTCTACCATCTATAATATAGAGTCAGTCTCTCTCTCTCTCTCTCTCTCTCTCTCTCTCTTTTCCTCTCTGGTTGTACTGTGAACAGTTATTTGATCACGGTCTTCATTACTTTTCCCTGTGCCCACAATTGTATGTGAGAGTTATGTTTGGCATTCTTTCTATTTATTTATTTATTTATTTTTAAGACCTTGTTTTACATCCAGCGTTACATGTACATTTAGTTTCATTCCCCATTTACCATGCCCAACCCTAACCCCGTCTCCTCCCTTCCCTGCCCAGTAACCCTCCCTCTGTGCCCCTCATAGTTATGCACTCCTGTTTGTGCTGCGTTTCCTCAATGTGAATGTTGCCCCTCTGGTGCCCGCTGGTCTATCGTTCTAAGGGATGTATTACCATAGAGTACGTGGGTGTGCCATCCTAGGTTGAGTGTCTGCATGTACATGCCAACAAGTAAGAGAGTCACTTGTGCTCTAGTCTGGGCTGTCACTAGCTCTTGAGTCACCTTGGGCATCTCCTTAAGCTTCACAGACTAGTGTATTTATGTCTGCTTTCATCTCTAAAAGTCTATTAGTTTATGAAAAATGGTAATGAGGTTGTAGTTTAAACTTGTAGGGAAGTTGTTAAGTGTTTGTCACATCGGATGAGCAAAGAAGTCCATTTGAAAAGCTCTAATTAAGTTGTCATTGTGTGTATTGTGTGCTTATTTAGTGATCACTGTATATATGCATTGACAATTAATAGTGTGTTTTTAGAAACGGGTGGAGTTTTAGAAAAAAAATCTTGTTAATTTTCACTGTCCTTTTAAACTGTACGAGCAGGTTGGCCATGACCCTGATAGATTCTACCCACTGGCACAAACGATTGCAATGCTGACAAAGGTTTACTGAGAAATAATGCTTGTTAAATGGACATATTCAGGGCACTGCTTTTTCTCATGTTGGACTGGCTTTACAGTAATATCAATTTGAATTGTCCTTTCTGTGTCATTTACTTCCCAACTGGGAAGATAGTCTTGTAAGAGAAAGCTTTTGTAATGACCTTCCTCAAAATTTCATTTTGCATTTCTTAAGTATTGTATAATAATATAAGATATCTTGTAAATTATCTGGAGAGATTTTCTAAAACATAAATTATGGATAGATTACATTCCGCATAGAATCATTAATAATGATGTCTGTCTAGTGAATAAATCATTATTTGTGAAATAGGTGCTAGATCTCCTTGCATCGATTGCAGTATTGAAAACATCAGTTCCTTGATGATAAGATTTCGAAAAACTCTAAGCCTTATAATGGACACAAGCATACTTAACTAATGTGAAGATGGCATAGGACCAGACAATGTTTCGTTCTGTTGTATGTGGGGTTGCTATGAGTTGAAGCCAACTCAAGGGCAACTAATAAAAATAACAAAAAGACAAAGAGGCTAGTTTTGTCTGTCTAGTTCTTTTGGGTTGTGTAGATTCACCTTTTGTTTTTTTCCCCTCACTAATCCAAAGCTGAAAACAATACAGCAGATTCTTCAAATATAACCAAACCAAAACCAATCTCACTGCCATTGAATCACTTCCAACTCAGTGACTCCCATTGGTTCCTGAGCAGTAAAACTTTATGGAAATAGATTGCCCCATCACCTTTCCAAAGAGCAGCTGAGCAGTTTGAACCACTAACCTTCTGGTTAGCAGTCAAATGCTTTAGGGACTGTGCCTCCAGGACTCCATCAGAATAAATATAATAAAAATAATCTTTTGCAAGAAAGTAAATTTCATAATTTATTTATTTTGTAAAAGGAGGAGTAAAACTGTGTCTGGAAATATCTATTTTTTCCTTATTTATCTTTAACATATTGTGTATATTTTCAAGAGTAGGAGTTTGTAAGAGCATTTAACTATCAAGATTTTTGCTACTGGACCTGTTTGTTCAGTGAATTAGTTGAAGAATACATTTTCTCACTGATTACTGAGCAATTCCAAATGATAGTGACTTTCCCCAAAAATTAGATCACTCACCCAGAGATCAAAATCATATCAAGGGGCCATATGTGCTGTACAGAATTTTCCCTATACCCCCCAAATGAAAGTAACAGCAAAAACTCTCAGCATGTTCATTAGTTTTCTGTTTATGTTTTTTAATACCTCATCCATCTCCACCACCCTTGCTAATTTCGTAACACTCCTCAAGCTGCTGAAACAACCATAGTCCATAGGAATAAATCTCATTTGTCTTCTATAAATAGAGTATATGTGTATTTCTATGAACTAAATGGTGTATATCATGGGAATATATTAATTATTTCATTGTGCATTTTTAAATGCATGTTCACACAAAATAGATAGTATTTAATGTTCGATAGAATGTGTAATGTTTGTAATTTATGTATCAGTAATGCATCTGTTGACAAATGTATAATATACAATAATTCTTCCAGAAAATATGACTTCAATATATATTTTTTGGGGAAATAAAAAAGGAACATGTGGGCTAATTGGTAAAAGCTTGGTAAGATAGTAGCATTTCCTTTCTGTGTTTATATAAATTATCTTTGGGATTATTACAAAATGGCAGCTTCACATAAATCCATACATCTCAAAGATCAAAAATAGTAAGTATTTAGAAAAGTATAAAGTAACTTTAGGTACTTTCCCTGCAGGTTCTCACAAAAATGTATAGCTTAAGAGACAGGAGTTACTTTGGAAACTGACCACTCAGATCCTGTTAAGTTTCTGTGGGTCCCTGTTACCTAATTTATTCTTGTCACATTTTTTCAAATCCAATGGACCTCTATTTTTCCCCCCAGGAAAGTCTTGGATAGCCTTTGTGTTAGTTTCTAATAATATGTTGTTTGTGACCTGAAGTACCACAAGAAAAACCTTTCTCAGGTTCCAATGACAACATGATAAATGTCTTGAATCTATAGTAATTATTTTTGAAATGTGAATTAAGGCAATGTTTGCCATGATTTTCTTTTAAAAAGAAAAAGAAAATGTACAATTTCAGTTTACTGTTGGGCTGGAAAAACCCTTGGGTCTTATTCTTTGGCTGTTCCAAATATTTCTTCTCAGGGCAAGGGGAAGGATATTCTGTAAACATTTACAGTCATGTGGTCAAGGATGGTTCAGCGCCATGCAATTGTGTTCCCAAGGTGGCAGGAAAAGGGGTATAGTTGTAGTGTATCATTTTCTATTGTAACTTTATAATTAGGAGTCAATTGAGTTAAGTGTTTGCTTAATAATTGGTCTCTAGACTAAAGGCAGGCTTCCAAAACCAAGAAAATAAAAACTTGTATTGTGAAACAGCATGTTTTAGAACAAGGTAGAAATCAGATCTTGCCTCATATAATGACATAAATATTTCTCTGTGTTTACACCTAACAAAGGTCTCACATGGGCATAAGTCAACGAGGGTTACATATTTCACTACAGTTAATTATTCTGATTTATCCCAAGAAACTAGGTTTTATTCTGTAATCTGCAAGGAAATCTGCTGTTCTAGTCCTAAATCCTTCCCTCAGCCAGGTGATTATCAACTACATTTTTGTACAGGAGGGAATTAATGCCACATACTGCCTAAGCAGCTTTGAAGGGAAAAAAGGCCTTCACTCGTAATAACTTTTGTGCAGGGTATTGATTCAGAGAGCACGAGGGAGCCCACAGTCTCAGGGGTTTCCGGGGGCTTTCTATGCCCTTCTTTACCTTTTATATTCTACCACACTTCCACCTCCACTGTGAACCCTCACATTAACTCTCCGCAGGAGACCCAGGTAACTCTGCACTGGAGCTACCACAGACTGAGTAAAACCATAGGTAAAAAGCTGGTCCCACAATGAAATCTGATTTTCTAGCCAGCAACAATCAATACGGCTTTAAAATTTGATAACAAGGAACTTTGGCAGAAAATAATCAGGTTTTCTGTAAAAGGCTGAGGCAAATTTTCTCCCAAGTACATGGTTTGTTCTTTCAGTTTAGGTTGATACTTTAGCAGGCATATTTAGTTGTATTTGTGCATGTGTGTGCTTGTGCGTGTGCATGTGTGTTTTCTAAGGGTTTACTGGCAAACATCTCAGGGTGAAACTGGAAGCTTCTGTTGGAACCCATGAGCATGCTAGGCTGTGGGTTGGGGGTAAAGAGGGAGAAAGTGAAGGGAAAGGGAAGGAAAAGAGGGGCCCAGCATCTCCTGCTCCATGAATTTATTCAAAAGCATTTCAATCTGTGTGCACATCTTCATCACTTCAGCGATAATTAAATCTCAGCATCACAGGTGATGTCCTCACACAGTCTCTTTCCCTGGTTCCCACTGGGCCAATGAAGCAGGCCTCCCTGTGAGGCTTGTTAGCACAGATCAGGTGGTAATGTGGAGGGACAGATGAGCTTTAGCTGACAGATGGCAAGATGACCTGGAAAACCTGCCCCCTTTTCTAGGATCAGGCAGCAGCTGACAGGTATTATTTCATAAAATAACGTCTAAAAGGAATCGCCAGGGTCTTCGCATTAATCTGAGGCTGCAACCAGCCATGTAACGTTTATGTCAGAACAAATCTGTCTCTATGCAGGAGAGGGAAAGTGGTTTTTGATGAAGTTGTTCATAAATTTTAATATAATATGCCTGATGGTGTCAGATATAGTCTCATATCTCTTTTATATTTAAAGGCTCTAGTGAAACATAGAAATATTCAATCTTCAACTTGCTACTTTTAAATAACTAAAAAGTTAACCAAGGATACCTTACTGCCTCATTTTGGTTTTTTGTTTTTTTTTTTTCCTTGGTATTTTCAATAAAGAAGTGGTTCATCTGAGCTCTCTGTTTTCAAATGAAAATTATTTCAATGCCATGAAAAGCTTTTTGCCTTGGGTAACAAACAAAAGGAGTGAAGCTGTTGCAAAGTTGCTTTTATGGAAAACTTGCTATCTGGAAAGGAGGAAACTTGTCCAAACCCGTAAGTAAACAACAACGGCAGGAAGCCCCTGTCTTCTACATACATAAATAATATTTCACACAAGTTCTGGTGAAAAAAAATATCCACCACTGACTGGTTGGCAGAGATACCCTTTCATTAAATGAGCTCTCCAGGCACCTGACATTTGAAAGTTTTAGCCCAGATGAATATGCAGGGAATTCAACCACCTGGACTAAGTCTGGCTTTATCTGCCCCATGCATTTCCCAAAAGAATGTATTTCTGAGTTTCCTAAAAGAATGATGCAGCAAGGTATAGCTTAGGACTTACTTAGCACCTACCTACTAAATAACAACTCACTTCAGTCTTGCTCTAGAAGTACAATCTAATATGGCACCAAATTTCCAAAAGTGCCCGGGAAAAATGCTGACATCTTTCTATTTATTTGACTGATATAAAACAGGAAGAAATGTTTATTGTAATTAAGTTAAAGGAGGAAACTTTTTCCTGTTCTTTAGACTTTCTGTGGTATAAAATTTTCTCTTTAAGTGCCTCTAAAGATAGTGATAAAGTGGATTCATGAATGTAACAGACACACAAGTAACCTGGAGAGGCATGTACGGAGCCATCTCCACACTCTCCCTAATCACATTTTCACTTGCCCATCTGGTATAGACCCGAACTTATTAGTAAATGTATCATACACAGAAACATGATGTTTTTGCATTTCAAAAAAATGTACTGAATACAAATTATGAAAAAGAATAATATCATAGTAAAGAAAATAGAAAAATACAAATATCTAGATATTACTTTGAACACTGAAATTATTGAGGTATATGGGATAATTTCACAATTTACTTAGGTACTTTGAAAAGACTATAGCCTGACCTACCAGCTTAATAAGTGTAAAAAGAAAGGCTAATTCTCCCTCTGGCATATCAAAATGAACCAGAGGTTTGAGGGAATTCACACAGATGTTTTCATTTCATTTTAGTAAAATCATTATTAATCCTTTAAAAAATATTACCATACTGGCTCTGGCCTTTGGAAAAAGTCTGATAGTTACCACTTTATATTGAAAATACAAGTAAATCACAAATTAATAGAATGAATATATAATTTGATCTAATAGTAAAAATACTCTTACTTGAAGTAATTAGACAATAATTGATGAATGATTTAAAACATCATTTATGTGAGGAATCATTATAGAATTATACATATACATAATACATACCTAATATGTATATATAATTTTATAATGATTCATAATACATACCTACCCACCACTCGTCTGTCTGTTTCTTGTACTGTGGTGGCTTACTTGTTGCTGTGATGCTGGAAGCTATGCCACCAGTGTTTCAAATACCAGCAGAGTCACCCATGCTGGACAGGTTTCAGCGGAGCTTCCAGACTAAGACAGACTCAGAAGAAGGAAGAGGCCATCCACTTCTCAAAGATTTGGCCACTGAAAACCTTATGAATAGCAGTGAAACACTGTCAAATATATTATTGGAAAACTTTACAAATAGCCCTGAAATATTGTCCAGTGTAGTGCCAGAGGATGATTGGAAGGCACTTAAAATGCGCCTGGGAAAGAGCTGCCTCCTCAGAGAAGACCTGACCTTAATGATGTAGATGGAGTCAAGTTTTCAGGACCTCCCTTTGCTGATATGGCAGGACTCAAAATGAGAAGAAACAGCTGCAAACATTTAGTAATAATCAGAACATGGAATGTACAAAATATGGATCTAGGAAAACTGGAAGTTGTCAAAAATGAAATGGAAGGCATAAAGATTGATATCCTAGGTATTAGTGAGCTGAAATTGACTGTTTTTGGCCATTTTGAATCAGGCAACTATATGATCTACTACTCTGGGAATGACAGATTGTAGAGGAATGACATGGGATTCATCATCACAAAGAATGTTTCAAATCTATCCTGAAGTACAATGCTGTCAGTGTTAGATAATATCCATACCAAACTAAAAAAAAGAAAAAAAACAAAAAAAAACCTCATTGCCGTCAAGTCAGATCCTACTCATAACAACCCCTCCTTGTGTTTCCAAGGCAGTGTCTCTATGGAAGTAGATTGCCCAGTCTTCCTTCCAAGGAGTTCTTGGAGGGTTTGAACCACCAGCCTTCTGGGTAGCAGTCAGATGTCTTGGGCACTCTGCCACCAGAGCTCCTAATACCCATATACGTACAAGAAAACCAGTTAATACTATCATTATTCAAATTTATGCACCAACCACCAAAGCCAAAGAGGAGGAAATTGAAGACTTTTTACCAATTTCTGCAGTCTGAAATTGACCAAACATGCAATCAAAATGAGTTGATTGGCACTAGTAATTGGAATGCAAAAGATGGAAAAAAAGAAGAAGGTAGTTGGAAAATATGGCCTTGATGATAGATATAACTCTGGAGATCACATGATAGAATTTTGCAAGACCAATGACTTATTCACTGCAAATACCTTTTTTTTTGCAACATAAATGATGGCTGTACACATGGACTTCACCAAATGGAATATACAGGAATCAAACTGACTACATCTGTGGAAAGGGGCAATGGAGAAGCTCAGTATCTTCAGCCAAAACAAGGCCAGGATCTGACTGTGGAACAGACCATCAACTACTTACATGCAAGTTCAAGTTGAAAATGAAGACAATTAAAACAAGTCCATGAGAGCCAACATATGAACTTGATTATATCCCTCCTAGATTTGGACACCATCTAATGAATAGATTTGATGAACCAATAACCGAAAACCAGAGAAGTTTTGGGACGACATCAAGAACACGATCCATGAAGAAAGCAAAAGGTCATTAAAAAGACAGGAAAGGAAGAAAAGACAAAAATAGATGTCAGAAGAGACTCTGAAAATTGACCTTGAATGGAGAGTAGCTAAAGCAAATAAAAGAAATGACAAGATAAAAGAGCTGAACAGAAAATTTCAAAGAGCAGGTCTAGACAACAAAGACAATTATTATAATGAAATGTGCAAGTACTTGGAGTTAGATAACCAAAAGGGAAAAACAGGCTCAGCATTTCTCAAGCTGAAAGAACTGAATGAAAAATTCAAGCCTCAAGTTGCAATACTGAAAGACTCTATGGGCAAAATATTGAATAATGTGGGAAACATCAAAAGAAGATGGAAGGAATACACAGTCACGTACCAAAAAGAATTGATAGATGTTCATCCATTTCAGGAGGTGGCATATGAGCAAGAAACAATGGTATTGAAGGAAGAAGTTGAAGCTGCACTGAAGGAATTGGTGAAGAAGAAGGCTCCAGGAATTGATGGAATACTCATTTGAGATGTTTCAACAAATGGATGCCACACTGGAGGCACTCACCTGTCTATGCCAAGAAATTTGGAAGACAGCTACCTGACCAACTGACTGGAAAAGATCCATATTTGTAACCATTCCAAATAAAGGTCATTTCACAGAGTGTATAAATTATTGAACATTATCAATATCACACACAAGTAAAATCTTGCTGAAGATAATTCAAAAACAGTTGCAGCAGTATATTGACAGAGAACTTCCAGAAATTGACTCATAGGCATGTGAAAGCTGGACAATGAATAAGGAAGACTGAAGAAAGGTTGATGCTTTTGAGGTGTGGTGTTGGCAAAGAATACTGTAGATACCATGTGCTGCCAAACGAACTAACAAATCTGTCCTGGAAGAAGTACAGCCAGAATGCTCCTTGGACGCAAGAATGGCCAGACTTTGTCTCACCTACTTTGGTTATGTTGTCAGAAGGGACCATTCCCTGGAGAAGGATATCGTGCTTGGTAAAGTGGATGGTCAACAAAAAAGAGGAAGGCCCTCAATGAGATGGATTGACACAGTGGCTGCAACAATGGGTTCGAGTATGGCAGGGATTGTGAGGCTAGTACAGGACCAGGCAGCGGTTCGTTCTGTTGTACATAGGATCGCTATGGGTTGGAGCTGACTTGACAGCACCTAACGACACAATGACAACAACATACTTAAACCTGTTAATACAATTTAATATGTATAAACATATTAATTTATTTGTCAATATTTTATATAGGGGAGCTAGAGTGGCATAGTGCTTAAGGCATTTTCACTGCTAACTAGAAGGCTGGTGGTTCAAACTCACCAGCCACTCATTGGAAGGAAGTTTGGGCAACACATTTCCCATAGATATAAGCCCTTGGAAACCCAAAGAGAGGTCCCTATGAATTGAATCAACTTAATGGCAGTGAGGGTGTTTTTTTTTTTTTTTTTTTTTTTTGTATTTTATATGGGTCCAATCTTTTCTTTGTGTAAGGGTGCAATCTAGGGGTTCTTGCTGTGTTTCTTCCATAAACTTATCTGTGATTTATCCTGTAGAATTTCTGCTCATTTTTTCGTTTTAAGTATATTGAGTACTCAGGAACTCTGGTAGTATAGTTCCTAAGGCACTTGACTACTAACCAGAAGGTTGGCAGTTCAAACCCACCAGCCACTCCTTTGAAGGAAAGTTGGGCAATCTACTTCTGTAGTGATACTGCCTCGGAAACGAAAGAAGGGGTCACTATGAGTCGGGTCCGACTCAACAGCACATAAAAACAACAACAACAACAGTGAGAACTCAAAGATATATATACATTAAGTACAGAATACGTATGTATTTTCAAATTTTTCTTCCAATGAGATCACTTCCTTTTACAACTCATTTATCATGTCTTCCAAAGCATTTGTCTTTAGCTTTCATAGAAATAAGGCGCCCTAGTGGCACAGTGGCTAAGTGCTCAGCTGCAAACCTACCAGCTACTCCACAGGAGAAAGATATGGCAGTCTGCTTTCATGAAGAATATAGCCTTGCAAACCTTATGTGGCAGTTCTACTCTGTCCTACAGAGTCACTACGAGTCAGAAGCAACTTCATGAAATGTTTTATTTTTTTTTATCTCCTAAAAACAACAGCTCCCTTTTTTTGAAAACTCATATTTCATCAGTTTATGTTTAATTATGTTAACATTTCTATATCTATATATGTCATAAATACACTTGAAAACAAATGTAAATGTTCCTTCCTCAACTGTTAGACAAAAAGTGTAGCATTAATAATGAATGTTTAGCTTATTGATGGTAGCAGCACATTTTAGAAAGAAAAGAGAAAATATTGGCTGATCTTTGAGACATTAAAGTGGAGGCTTTTTAATAAATCTTCTAAATTTCTATTTGTTAGGGTATGTGTGTGTGCCTGTGTGCATGCATGTGCAAGTAGGCCCTAGGATAACAGTAGGAGCAAGTGGCAGTTAAAAACTTAACATTTTTTCCCAAGATTTCATGACAAGTATCAGTATTATTTTTTCCTTATTTTCGAAAAATTCAATAATGCATTCTTTTTCTGTCCCCATGGCCCAGTATTCATGGTACACACCAGGTACTAAATACATAAATAAAGCATGAGATAGGAGGTTAACATGAATGTCTTTTAAGTTCCCTTTCAACATTGTCTTCCTGAGTGTATTAGTAATTTTAGGAAAATCATCAGTTTTAGTGCACAGAAGAGATATTTAGTTCTCTTCTGTGATACATCTGACTCTGGGGTTAGGAGCTAATAATTTTATTTCGGAAGCTAGCATGTCCATGTTTGAATCATGGAGCAGAACTGTGCTCCATAGGATTTCTGATGGCCAAATTTTCAGAAGTGGATGGGCAGGGATCTCTGAGGAACCTCAATAAGTTTGGAGTGTGGACTCAACCCCCAACCTTACGGTTGACAGCCAACCACGTAAACCATTTGCATTGCCTATTGAATCCTGCCATGTAAAGTAGCATCAATATATATGAAATATATTGGAGTAAGTAAATATAAATTAGACAAAATGAAAAAGTTGTAGAGTAAAAGATCAAATCTGCAATAAAGTGGTAGATGATGCCAAGTGGAAGGACATAGGGCATAAAATCTTGAGTGGATGCACTCACATTTTGGAGAAGCATGCTTTCTCAAAGCTCTGAAGACCACCATGTTGCCATGTGGTAAAAGGAAAAATAGGAAATAATGACCCTGAATGTACCCTAGTTGTTGGATGTAAGCACTTCTGAATTCATCTGGACAAGATAACAAAATCCAAACCCATGTACCTTTCACCCAGCTTCAAAAATTACCAATATCTAATCAATCTTGTTTCATCTATCCTTCCCTCACCACATATTTTCTTTGGTGAATGGGGGGTATAGGGTGCTGGTTGACTTTTGCTTTGTCTCATTGAAGTCAATGTTTTTCTTTCTAGCACAGAGCATATTGTTTAATATAAATTAGGGATGCTATTGATGGCTCTGAGATCTAAGGATAACAGAAACATGGTTTTTCTTTGGAAATTTTAGGGTACTTGTTTGAAGCACTTGATGAAGATTAAAGACTACAGTCTGCAGTATGGATTACACTTCAACATAAGGAAAACAAAAATCCTCACAACAGGAGCAATAAATAGCATCACAATAAGTGGAGTAAAGATTGAAGTTGTCAAAGATTTCATATTACTTAGTTCCACAATCAAACCAATGGAAGCAGCAGTCGAGATATCAGACAACATATTGCACTAGGCAAATCTGCTGCATAAGACCTCTTTCAAGTGATGAAGAGCAAAGGTCTCTCTTTGAAGACTAAAGTACACCTAACTCAGTAGCTTCATATGCATGTGAAAGCTGGACAATGAATAAGGAAAATCAAAGAAGAGCTGTTGCTTTGACTTGTGGTGTTAGCCAAGAATACTGAAAGTGCCATCGACTGCCAGAAGGGCTAACAAATCTGTTCTGGAAAAAGTGCAGCCGGAATGTTCATTGGAAGCCATACTGTCCAGAGTTCATCTCACCTACTTTAGTCATGTTGTCAGAAGGGACCATTCTCTGGAGAAGGATATCATACTTCGTAAAGTGGAGGGTCAGTGAAAAAGGGAAAGGCTCTCAAAGAGAAAAACTTACACAGTGGCTGCAACAATGGGCTCAGATATAGCAAGGATAGTGAGGCTGGCACAGGATTGCACGTTGTTTTTTGTTCTGTTGTATGTAGGGTCACTCTGAGTTGTGGCCCACTCTATGGCACCTAACAACAACAACAATAGTTTCTAACTTGCAAATTAAATCAGTAAATATAGCCTATTCCTGGGCTTTCCCCGGCTCCAATACAGTAGTAGTCCCTGGGCTTTAAGAGGGTGTGTACATGTCATATAAGCTGCAGGAGCGAAAAAAAAGATAATTCAATGATAGAATGATCTAAATCAACAGCAATAACTTTTCTTTTTTAGCTATATGGCTCATTTCAGAGTCAATATACATAGCACATTCAGCCAAATCTATTAATAATTTTAACAATCTTCTTGCTTGGAAAAGCCCAACACTACTTGGACATTTTTGACCTATTTAATAATATCCCTTCTGTCGATATGCAGAAAATCTATGAACTATGTGTTGGTGGTGGCTGAGTGGTTTTAGGCTGAAATACACCTCAAGTGGAATTTATCTGCATTTCCTCTCTCCATCGATAATATGAATTACATCATGTATGTCTTAAGGAAACCATTTATTTTTTATGCTTGACCATAAACTGTACTATGACAATGATTAGAGGTGAATATGAACATTAAGAAGTCCCAAGAAACAATAGAGAGGAAGTATTTATTTACGTAGTTCAGAACGTTAGCACAATGTTCCACTGCCAAAGATGACTGCTGGGACCTGAAATGGTCCTTTATCTGGTCTTACAGCCCTCTCTCTTCTGGTTTCTTAACATGAATACAGATATGACTAGGAAAATCAAAAAAGCTTGATCAATGTGTACATGAAGACTTCTCATCTTCTTTACCAAAATAACTTGGCTTGATTAGTTCACCTCATCTCTTGAAAATACATAGTTTTAGTTTAGAACTATAGTTGGAGCCTCTGGGTAGTGTTAACGTATTCAGCTGCTAACTGAAAGATTGGAGGCTTGAGTATAACCACGGGGGGCTTGGAAGAAAGGCCTGACAATTTATTTCCAAAAAAATCAGCCATTGAAAACACTATAAAGCATAGTTCTAGTCTGACACGAATGGGTCGCCATGAGTCAGAATCCACTTGACAGAATTCTGGTTATAGGGCACTGCAAAGCTATTTTACCAAAATCAGGTATCTGAGAGTCAGAGAATTACCTTGTAAACTAAATAATACATTGAGCATCCTATAATTTGGAAGGGGAACTCTTACTGTAACTCTACCTCTCTTAGTATGAAAAAACATTGAGACACATCTTGAATATATTCAAGTAATTTTAGTAATCAGTGTGTAGTTTGGTGAAATGCCTACTGGTTGGGGTGTCCAGAAAAAATGCCATTCTAATGTCTATAGACAAAAATCTCAAAATATATGCCTTCACTTATGACTTTAGCTATTAATTTGATAAAATAAAATATATTTTTCCTTAAACTTCCTAAAAGTCCAGTAGCCTTATCTCGTCCATGCTGAGCATTACAGTCAAGTGACAACACACACTTTGGTGGCTCTCTTTTAGCTAGAACTCCTCGACCAACCTATTTATCTTGTCTTTGCAGGTTGTCCATAAAACCTGATGTTCTCAATCACTGTAAATAACTGTACATGTCCACCTGAAGTGGTCCTGATTCAGTAAGACACTCTTTTATTCTTTGTGTGGTTAGAAAACACATGCTTGACCTCTAGGAGCTCTATTCCCTCACTGTGGTTTATATGAAAACCTAACATTGGTAGATTTCTGAAGTAGTTTTCAATTTTACATGGTGAATTTATGAGAAGCTTCTCTCCAGGTAAAATAAAATGGTAGCCTAGGGCTTCTATCAAATGCTTCATACTATCGGCATTTGTAGAATGAAATAAAATCTCTTTTCTATAAAGGCATGCCTTATTCAATTTTCCATAGAATGGGTATTAGGGGAAAAGTTTCCTTCTTGAAGTTTTTTGAAGCTTTTTTTTTTTTTTTTTCCTTAATGGGAAAAGGTACATCTAGACAGGTTAGGTCCAATTCTGCTTGGAGGCAGAGGGAAGGAGTAAATGACCTCTCAAGGGGCCTTCATGCCTTTGATTATGAGTTTACTTACAAATACAAAATCCAGATGACAGCTTACAACAGAAAGATGCTTGAAATACGGGTGATTCCTGAATGACGCCAGGAAAAGAGACAGCTATTTTAGAATACCCAAACCCTTTTTCAAATTTTAATTATGCAGGTGGGTTACATTCCCCTACTACGTACTTAGCAACATTTTTTTTTTTTTCAAATCTAAAACACATAGGCCTTTTTGCCTGAGTTAAATTTGTTTCCTTAGCTGGTAAAGCTTTTCCTTTCCATATGGTCAGGATAGCGAATTTAGTTTGTCTCTGAGGTGGCCAACATTATAGTGTGGTATCATAGAATATAAAAATAAAAGAAGGTATGAAAACCTTATTCTAAAAATGAAATAAAAACAGATGGGACATACGTTTCTAACGTATTTAATTTGCATCGTCTTTTTCTCCTTTTAAAGTTCTTGTGGACCAATCTTGCAAAAAGGCAAAACAAACCCTAAACACTCCAATTCTATGCCAGCAAGCTGCCAGGCTGATCTTTTTATCTCCATCAACTCCATGAAAAATCAACAAAAAGAAAAAAAAAAAATAAGACCTTTTTACACATTCTGAAAATTTTAAGTAATTTTTTTAAATATAACTCTTAGTTTCATTAAAATTATTATTAATTTACTTGCATATAGTCAAACTATTTCCAGGTAGAAGGATAGTTATCTACAAGGGTGAAATAAACCTGGGAGCCTAATGATGACTTTTGTCTCAGGGGGATGGCAAGAACATTCCAGCATGGCCCAGAAGAGTGTACAGCTGGCTGTCAATTTCTGTTTCTTCTCCAATACTTTTCGTTCTTTAACACCACAGTAAAGATTTCATCCTTCTCTCCACAACTCAATCTCATAAGAACTGCTCCTAAAATCCAGATTTTATCAGACTTGCCCAATATGACTTCTTTAGTAACTCACTGCATTATATTCTGGCGGTCTAGTACCAGCTACAACATATGAATAAGACTAGGTCTGTGTGATGTCAAAGCAAATGAATTAAGAGAAAAAATAATTTAGACACATAATTACTGGTTTTGTCTGAACAACTTGCTTAACTACTTTTTTTCTCTATGGTTTCCTGGACTGACTTTTTTTTTTAAAAAAATCAAATCAAAGCACTGGAGAATTGCTTGAGAACTATAAGGATCTAGTTCGATATGGAATATGTGACACAAATTATTTTGTATAGTTTCCGTGTTGGTCATAATTAGTTTTTAAAAAGCACTTCCAAAAGACATGATTTGGATCTGCCATGGGGTTATAGGTACATTATTAGCAATAGAGAATTCACAAACAAAATTTCTTTTTAATATTAGGAAAAGGTATTTTTATTACTACCCTCAAGAATACTTTATTCATTGATAGCTACTCCTTATTTTTATTGAAGTTACATCCAAATAAAAGCATTGCCATGCTACTCCAGTTTAAATGAGTCCAGATATGTGTTTGAAAAAAAATGCATTATTTTCCTCAATTCTCTAGAATAAAAAAAAATAATAATAGTACGTGCATAATAGAAATGACAATAACAACCCCAAATTGTCATTAGAAAAGAACTTAGAAGGCTTCTTAGGCAAACACTCTAATAATTCTGGTCTGAAATGGCTTTATCTACTTAAACATGTTCTTTTTTTTCCTTCTCCCTACCATAAATCAAAAACATTTAAAATTATTGCACTGATTACTGGACCAAGGCATTAAAGCGCCCCCCCCCCGCCCCCGTACTCTGATACATGCCTAAGTAATAAAATTTGGGAAGGAAAATAAAACCACAGGCTGGTGTTACTGATACTGATAATTTTCTTTCTCACAACCCTTGTTAGCTCAGTGTTTTTCTTTTCTCAAGTCAGGATGTTTACCAAACAAATTTTATATAGTACATTAAAGAGCTACTTGTAAAAGTTGTTCAGTTGGAGGCTTAAGCAAATGCTTTGTCATCAGTGTCTTGAGTCTGACTCTTTTCCGTGGGAACTCTCAAACCAAGAGAGCAAGTTAACACAGAACAGCACAGAAAAGTCACAGATGAATACAGCAGCCGTCAGTGGCACTTTCAGCCTCACGGGATCCTCCCAATCACGAAAAGCTGTCACCATTTCTTTTGGAATCAAGGGTGAGGAGAATTCTGTTCTTGGTGAAGTTAGTGGCCCTGAAGCAAGTATCTTATTTTTGAAATGTAACAAAAAAGAAGGGAGGGAAAGAGAAGAGGAGGGAAGAAATAGGGAGTGGGTCCAGAGAGGAAGAAAGGGAAAGGGAAGGAAGGAGGAAAAGGGACGGAGTAAGGAAAGAAAGAAAAGAAAAAAGGTCGCAAGAGAAGTGAGCTGCCTAATTGCAAATTGTAGGGGCTTTGAAAACATACCAAATGAGGCACCATAAAATAGATTGCCTGATTTGCTGCCTTTGAAAGCTACCTCTTATTTGTGTCCTCTCTGCTTTACATGTTTTATTTTATAGTCCAAGTATTTCCTAATACTTCAGAGTGGGAAAAGAATCAATTGCTAAGAAGCAGTGAGATGGAGAAATCTGGTGAGATACTGGGTTGATAGTGATGTGAGTCAATTTCAAGAAAAAGCCTGAAAGAAAGCAAGAGGATGGCCATAGTCTATAAGAGAGGGTGTCCGTAAATCACTATGTAAACACCCAGGAACTGCTTCCCCAAAGTCAAGAACCAGTCAAGCAGTACCAGCTGTAAAAATGGAAGTGTGCAGGAAGTGGAGGATTCCTCCAACATCTGTTGGGGCCATTAAAAATGAAAAGTAAATCCAAACTGGCAATATAAGAGATTTATTTTTCTACATTAACCCTGACAGCAACTGCCAATTTTTTTTTTTTCAATCTTTTGCCACACAAGTACCTTTCAAGGGGCATAAGAATCAGTGCCAACTGCAAAAGCAGCAATAGGTGGAAAAATCGGGATTAAGACAATTTAATATTGATGGCAAGCTTCCAATAAGATGAGGGTAAAGAAGGGAATATGAGAAGTCAAAGCTGGCGGGAATGCATCAACATTCTCCAGTAAAATATAATCATCGAGGGAGAATATAAATCTGAAGTGCACCTTAAAATCACAGCAGAGCCAAACAACCCTTTGTAGGCAATATCACACTCTGCAAAGTAAAGAATGTGAATGAAGACCACACTACATTATGAATTAGGATTTGTGTTAAATAAATGCAAACTACTTGAAAAATATTGAAATATTTTTAAAATATAAGGACCAAAATGACACATTATTTCATGCTCTTAGCACACTATTCACACCAAAAAGTATAGCTCCCTTTAACCTACAGTTAACGGTTCCTTATCATTCATATTGCTAGGCAAGGCTGGTTTGTTTAAGTGTTTAGAGCTGCACTTTCATTTTGAAGTAGATCATGTATTAAATCTTCCATTCTCCCTTTTTTTTTCCTTCATTGTTTCACAATTCTGTTTGCTAACCCTGGTATACAGTTTCCCTGTATCAGGAACCCCTATATTTTTCTCTTTGTAGTTAGAATATTACAATTTAAAGATGGGAGGTATTGTAGAGATCAATTACTTTAGTACCTTCACATAACTCATTCACAATAAAGCATAGAACCATGTAACTGGAGGGACCATGTTGTTATGGTGTGCCATCAGGTTGACTGTGACTCATAGTGACCCTATAGGACAGGGTAGAACTGCCTGATAGGGTTTCCATGGCTGTCATCTTTATGGAAGCAGATGGCTACATCTTCCTGCCATGGAGCAACTAGTGGGTTCAAAGAGAAGACTTTTTTTTATTACAGCTGAGTACTTAACCACTGTGCCACCAGGGTTCCTTGGAGGAGCCCTTATGCATATAGTTTTGGCCATCAACTGTCTTGGCTCTACTGCTTGCTAGAGTGCACCTCTCAAGTTTCTTATTACACTGACACAATTTACTTTATTATCCAAACTTGATAGTTAAAAAGGAGCTCCGATGCTGTAGTGGTTAAGGCATTTGGCTGCTAACTAGAAGGTTGGTGGTTTGAACCTGCTAGCAGAAGGAAGGTTGGTCAATCTACTTCTGTAGTGATATTGCCTTGGAAACCCAAGGAGGGGTTTCTGTGAGTCAGGTTTGACTCCACAGCACATGACAACAGCAGCTCGGTGAAAGAGCGGTCAATCTGCTTCCGTAAAGAAACCCAAAGCGGGTCGCTATGAGTTGGAATTGAGTCAATGGCAGTACATTTGTTTTTCAATTTGTTTTTCATAGTTACAAAGGGGCTATTAACAATAAGTATACTGGGACAATAACGATAGCCCAAGACTATCTCTTCCAAATTAGATAATTGTCACAATAACACCTGCATCATAAGGGTGATATGAGGATGAAATGTAACAGTACATGCACCTAGGCAATTAAATCAATGGTAGCTATTATTCTTCTTACTAAGGGATTTAATAAGGGCTCTGATATTAACAGAGCCAGGACTTGGAATAACAGAATGATCTTCCCACTATACTACATTATTATTTAAACAGAGTAGGTGAAGTAGGAGATTGATAAGAAGCACAATACCAGCATATCACGATTATATATTAGTACTCCCAATTAATCTACTTAATCTCTTTTGCTTATCCTAGCACATGCGTATTCAACTTTCTAATTGTATTAGATCTGCACAAGGGCTATAACCACAATTTTTATTATTCATTTCCACTCCTTCCTGCATCATTTTCTTTGCAAAGTACCTAGTATAATACTGCGTAGAAAGTAGACAATTTGGCAAAACGGGCAAATTTGTTCCTGCTCGATTCACTGGGAGCTCGGGTGGCATAGTGTCTAAGACATTTGATTACTAACCAGAATCCTAGAGGTTCAAACCCACCAGCCACTCCTCAGAAGGAAGATTGGGCAATCTACTTCAGTAGGGATACTGCCTCAGAAACCCAAGGAGGGGTCACTATGAGTCGGATCAAACTCTACCGCAGTGAATAAGTGAATCGATTCACTGCATATATTGAAGATTGTAAATGAGTGTCCTCGTCCTGGCACGGAGAAGTATTCAAGAAATATCTGTCTAATGGATGTTGAACAAGAACCTCTTTATAATTTGCCTATCCCTATTGGCTTCCTTCACTTTCTCTTTGAAGAAATGCAGCCATTCTTTTTTTCTCCCACTTAAGTATATCGGAGTACATAGATTTAATCTAAAGAGCAACCCCATTATTTTAGTTTTTTTGACTTTAAGTTTAATTTTTCCCTAATTTGGGGTTGTTCATTTCTCTCTGAAGGTGACAATATGTCTTTGTAGAACACACACACACACAAAAGAGAGATTCAAAGCCAGAAATTCAGATTGTGTTTTAGGAAATGAAAAACAGAATTTTGTCAACTATGCCTTGTTGAAGCTGACTGTTGACTGTCTGGAAAATGTAAAGGCCAGTGTGGATCACTTCACTGTGAATTTAAATGTAGTAGTGATTATTACCAATGGTCAAAATGTGTGCTAGATGATTTACTTATCAGGATTGTACACAGACTGAATTCGTAAACCCCATGCCAATTTCTACTTTAGTTAAGTGCGTGGGAAACCCATGTGCCCATGAGACAATCAGTCTTCTCTGCTTTTAATCAGCACATATTTAGAAATTTGAATTTCCAAAATAAGTTGCTTGGGTGCTCTCTAGAACTTTTGAAATCCCCTTTCTAAGAAAACCAAACTAAACCAAAAGCGCTAAATGGGTACAAAGTTTATTTCATGTACCACTAGGTAGTGTGTCTATTGCCTTGAACATTTTAAATACTTCAGACTACAAACTGTAACATTTATCTATTAGTTAATGTGCTTCTCCTGTACAGTCAACTTTTAATACTTCAGAGATTGTTTATCTAGTTTGTGGATATAAGTCAACTCCTGACTTCTCTATTTTTTTCATGCAACCTAACTTTAGGCCATTTCTTTTCTCTCTAGAATCTCTGCTAGAGGGTGTGAGTGGAGAGCAAAGGGGGTGTGAGTGGAGAGCAAAGGAGATAAAACACATTAATCAATGTTTCTACTTTTAGCAGAACTTGTAGAGGATGGTGTATAAGGAGATGTTGAAAAAGCTAGCTGAAGTGATACTCTTGAGTGATTTGAGGTTTTCATTGATTTTTGTTTTGGGAGTATACTTTCTCCCTAAGGCTCTAAGGATGACTATGCTTCTTTTATAAATTACTGCTGTTTTGGGAGAGAATTCAGAACAAGGGCAATGGGTTTGAACCACTATATACCATTTGGATAGATAACTGGAAATTGGCTCTAATATGCCAATAGGTGGGAGCTCTGGTAGCATAGTGGCTAAGACACTTGCCTGCTAACCAGACAGCAGGCAGTTCAAACCCACCAGCCACTCCTCGGACGGAAGGTTGGGCAATCCTACTTCTGTAGTGATACTGCCTCGGAAACCCAAGGAGGGGTCGCTATGAGTTGGGATTGACTCGACGGCACATAACAACAACAACATGCCAATAAGTAACTTGGATACATAGCATTAGCCTTAATATCAGAACAGATTTATTAAAAAAAAAAAAAGTCTTTATTTCTAAAAGTAGTAGAAATGCCTTGTTGTTGTTGTTGTTATATGCCGTCGAGTCAGCCCTGACTCATAGCGACCCCTCCTTGGGTTTCCGAGGCAGTATCACTACGGAAGTAGGATTGCCCAACCTTCCTTCCGAGGAGTGGCTGGTGGGTTTGAACCGCCAGCCGTCTGGTTAGCAGGCAAGTGTCTTAGCCACTATGCTAGAAATGCCTTAGTATCTATTTAATAAATTGTTTGATATCACCAGACTCAGAAAAGTTTTGAAGTTCCAATTATCCAGCATGTTATTTCTGAAAGATCTTAGAAATTATGTTGTCATCTTATTTTTACATGCAGTAGCGGAGAGGATAAGGCATTTGCCTGCTAACCAGAAGGTCAGTAGTTCAAACTCACAAGCTACTCCACAAAAGGAAGATTGGATGATCTACTTCCGTAAAGATTTATAGCCTTGGAAACCCAGTTGGAGTCTCTATGAGTCAGAATCGAATTGATGGCAGTGAGTTAGTAATCATATTAGCCACCATTATCAGGTCACTTGTTTTGCTGAATTGGAACATCTCCTAGTGCCCCATAAATTCATGGACTCTTCAAAATTCTGATAAACATAATGTAAACATAATGCTTATTTATTTATTTTTCTTTTCTGTATTTATATCCAAAGACTAAGGGTGGAGTTATTTTTTCATTAAGTGTCATGATATAATAAGTATATAAATGAATTACAAATTTTTAGCTGGAAATAATATATTAATATTCTGGTTCCTTGTTGGGGTACAAGGTACCAGAGAGAGATTTCTACTATGCAGCAAAAAGGCTATTTAATATAAACATCATTCAAAGAATTAGTCTTTGAGAAATGCATGAGAAAACTGAAATGTAAATGTACCAAAGTCATGAATGGAAAAGTTCTGATGTAAAGGCACATGTTCTACAATGTTTTCTTACTACTAACACCTTGCTTATTCAGTACTATGAAAGCTTCAACTCAAATCTTTATCACTGTATTTATAATATTAAATTTATCATAAAACTATGTAGCCATTAAATTAGTTTTTAAAATGTATTTAATGACTTTGACCCTGCACACACTAAATTTAGTGAAAAAATTGGACAACAAAATTATCAATAGAATCCTAATTTATAAAATAAAAATATGTTTATATAAAGAAAAAAAAGACATAAATATATGTCCATAATGCAATAATGGGTAGATTTGGAACTGTTATCTGTACTTTTCTCTCCATTCTTTCTGAAAAAATAATCTATTATAAAATATTTCTGTTAATCATAAAAAGAATAAAATTTTGTGAAAATGTGCTCTAAATTCCTTACTCTTCTATTTTCTACCCTTCTATTTTTGAAAAGTATGTTAATTAGAACCAGAACCTAGAAGAAATGATCACTGAAGTTTCCCTCAACAGTAAAAGTCTATTTTTTTGTATATAATATCATTAGGTAAGTTCTAACTATACATTAAATAAAGTACATATCCTTTACATTTAACATGTTGCAATTCATCTAGATGTTTTGAGATATCTTTTAATCAAAATAGTTCTCCATTTGAAAACCTTATTAGTTGTTGGGTATATAATCTATATAAGCCATTTGTAAATAGAATAAGAATGTGCATTTCCTCAATAAGGGAGCAGAGTCTTATTTTAATGGTTGGCAAATGTATTGATGCTCCTCAGTTTATTACTAACAGTACATTTTTTTTTTAAAGGGATTGCAGGAAAATATTTATCATCACCAAAAATACAAAACATGGCATTAGTATTTGACAATCTAGCCTTTATGCATACATAGGCTATCAAAAAAGCAAAGAAACAATGCTTTTAGAGAGTGGAAAAGTATGTTTTATCAAATTAAATATTCATCTTTTAAAATATTCAATCAGGTAAATGGAAACCTAATTTGCTGTGTAAACTTTCACTGAAAACATAATAAAATATTATTAAAAGAAAAAAAAAATATTCCACCAGTGGTTAAGATCAGGGTTATCTTATATATACATATATTTCTACTCTGCTTTTTGTGTTTCCACTGATCTAGACTTTCTGTCCTCTCCTTGATTTCTTATCTTAGCTTTTGGGTAACTGTTGACTGTTTAGTCTTATATAGTTAATTGTTTATGGAAGCACATTACTCATGGGTGACATTGTTTATTTTATAAGCCAATCTATTACTTGACTTAAAGGTGATCTGCAGAAATAGCTTCAATCCATGTTCAAAGGGTATTTTAGAGTTCTTTTTAAGGAATTTTTTTGTTCTACATTTTCTCCCATTCTATCTGGGATCTTCTATTATGTCCATGATCAGAATGGCTGATGGTGGTAGCCAGACACCATCTAGTATCGGTTAGAAGAAGCTGTGCTTCATGTGGACTGTCGCGTATTTGAGCCTTTGAGTTCCTTAATTCTCTTTTGCTCCATATGAGAAGGGACCAATCGTTGCATCTAGGATTGCCACTTGCAAGATTTTAAGATCCTAGATTCCACTCACTAAACTCAGATGTAGAACATAATCTTTGTGAACTATGCTATCTCAATGGACTAAGTTGGCTCCAAGACTATGGTTCTAAGCCTTCTGACCTGGTAAACTAATCCCATGAGTTGACTGGATATATCTAGGAAGCCTCTGTAACTGTGCTCACTTCATCTGTACTTGGTGTTGCCTTTCCCATCAACAAAATAAGTGTCTACTATGTAGAAAGTGATTCATTTTCCCTTTCCCATCCATCCCTGGTAATGGTCAACAACCTCTGTTTTTTGTGTGTATATTCTTGATTTATTATAACAGTGAGACCATACAATATATATATTTTTCTCATCAATTTATTTCACTCAACATGTCCTCCACATCCATCCATGTTATAAGATAAAACAGATTCATTACTCTTGGTAAGAACCAGTCCTTTCTATTAGTGTTGTTAGATTTGAGCATTACTTAGTAAGTATCATCATGGATGGGCTACAAATAATCCAAGTTAAGTAAAACTCAAAGTAATATAACAAGAATTTATATAGAATATTCTGGCAATAAAGAATTCTGGCTAACAGATTTTCCTGGTTAATTCTTGATCAACAAATAGCCCTTTACTTCCCGGTCTTTGGTATTTAAATTTTATCTAAAAAATGTGTTAGTCCATTTCTCAGGAGACCTTAGCACTTTTAAGTGACATATGAAATATATCTGTAATGTCGTAAATCTTATAAGAGCTAAGAATCATGATACTAAACAAGAGCTCTGATTATAAAATGTGAGATCTAAGATGTCAGAAATGAGAAGAAATGCATATACACTTTAGACCATGCTGTTTACTTATCTCTGAATAATAAATGTGTGAGCATTTTTATTGTCATTTGCTACTTTTTCTTTAAAGTAGAGCTTGTGCTTGGTTCCTATCCCCAAGCACTGATCAACAATAAAAATAAAATCTGATTATGAATGAATGAATGGAGTATTTGACTTCTCAGTCAGTTGGTGTTTCACTATTTCTGTCTTACAGAATGAAACCTTTAGAACTATAATGGTGAAAGAATTTTCAATAAGAACATTTAATCATAGTAGTGTTATCAGTGAATTAGCTTTCTTTTTCCTTAAACCTATACAATTTCTATTCTTTTGCAGAGTAACAGCATCTTAAGCTTTCACTGGGCAGTCTAGGTTCTCATTTCTAAATCACTGGACCTCTCAGGGAGGTCATGTCTTTATGCACGTCACCAATGGATATTCTTGTACTGTTGTTCTAACACCTAGTGAGCTGCACTGGTTTTCCCCCAACATTCCACATGTGTAAGTGAGTATATTTTTCTTAGTTCATAAGTGCTTGGCAGAGATCTGATTCCCAGGGTACTTGAGCTATGTTGCTCTGAATTTTCATCACCAATCAGATTACTTACTTTTAGGCCATAAAAATTACAAAAAAGAATTTGAGAAATTTACATTTAATAGGGCTTTGGGGAGAATGGCATAATGGGAGGTGAAGAGAGGAGGGAAGCCAACAACATTGCCAAAGATCAGTAGGTAGAGAGTTCTGATTCTATTAAGATTCTGGCAATGCAATCACTATTAGTAATATTCACAATTTAATACAACCACACTGAATGTCACCCTAAAATTAAATAACCATTTTCTGTTTAAACAGTATATACTGTGTCATATATCAGTACCTGTCTTGTCAGAGAGTGACTTAGAATACATTTTAAATTACATATCTGTGATTAAGGCATCCAACCAAATTTCCTTCTTTGTCTGACTTGTAGTTTGTCCATTTCTTTATTTTACACATTTGGTTCCCTCTGATGTCCATACCTTGATGCAATGTGCAAGCTTTGATATCCATTATCTTCTAATTTGTACACACTCTTATTTACCAATTTTTGGGTACACATTTATTACCAGTGTTAAATTCAGGGATTATAAAAATGGAAAAGACATTATACTTGTCCTAGAGAAGTCATTAGGGGCTCTGGTAGCATAGCACTTGACTGCTAACCAGAAGGCTGGTGGTTCAAACCCACCAGCCACTCCTCGGAAGGAAGGTTGGGCAATCTACTTCCATAGTGATACTGCCTCGGCAACCCAAGGAGTCGCTATGAGTCGGAGCCAACTCGATGGCACATAACAACAACAACAGAGAAGTCATTAGTCTAGTGAGGGAGAAAAGTTCCTTAATAAATAGCTACTAAGCCAGAAGGGAGGCGCTCTGGTGGCACAGTGGTTAAGGCATTTGGCTGCTAACCAAAAAGTTGGCAGTTTGAATCCACCAGCTGCTCTGTGGTAAGAAGATGGGCACTCTGCTTCCACAAAGAATTATAGTATTGGAAAGCCTATGGAGCAGTTCTGCTTTGTCCTATAAGGTCACCATGAGTTGAAATTAACTCACGGGCAGTGAGTTTTATGGCCACAAGGTAGATTCTCTAGTAGTTCTGTGTAAAATAACTGTTATAGATTCAAGAAGAATCAAGGAACAAAGGATGATTTCTCTACAGAATCAGGCCAGGTGGAGTGGTAGTGAGGTGGGATTTTGGCAAGAGTAGGCCCGTAAATGGAGGCAAATAGTGGCAGCTACAGGTAAACATTTTGGACTAACATTCCATTATCCACCTACAGTGTCCTTATATCCCATATTTTTAATAAGAGTTGAACAATGTGTTCCCTTTCAGGAAGTGTGCTTATTCTTTCCCTTTGTCTTTTATTTCCTCCATTATAATGGTTTTCACCAATTTACTTTGCAGTGTCCATTGCCAAGTGTTTAAGAAGTAATGAAATTGTAAATCCACTTGCACGTGATTAATCGGAATAATTTTACCTCATAGATATACAACATTTGAGATTGTTATGGATCTGTTTTTAAGAGTGAACCATGACTCTAATAACAGTTTAATCCGGAAAAAAAAAATAGCTTTGCAGATCTGCTAAGCCCAAGAAAATTTTCATATTTGGAGTTTCTTGGTCACCATTAACTCAATTACAATTATATATTACTCTTTCATTAAGAGACATAAGAACTTAATATTATACCAAGCATGGTATAGTCTATGTTTATTTAATCAGAAGATATCCCAACTTAAATACTATATATTTCTTCTACTCCTTCTTTATTGCCTAACTTAAATCCAATGAGCTTTTCTGAGACTTCCTAGCCAACCGAAACAATTGCTTTTTCATTTTGCCATCCAAGTTGCTCAAAACACACTGCCTGATTTTAAATTTTGGTTATTCCCCTTAGTAGGAGCTCTGGTGGCGTAGTGCCTAGGCCATTTGACTGTTAACCAGAAGGCTGACAGTTCAATCCCACCAGCCACTCTTCGGAAGAAAGATTGGGCGATCTACTTCTGTAGTGATACTGCCTTGGAAACCCAAGGAGGGGTCGCTGTGAGTCGGGTCCAACAACGGCAGTGAGTTTTGTTTGTTTGTTTGTTTGTTTTAATGCCACTTGGTTATTCAGACCTGACTTGACGGCAGTGAGTTTGGTTTGGTTTGGTTAGTACTTCTCCAATTTTGGGCAAGTTTCTCTACTTTTCTGTGCCTCTGTTTCCTCGTCTGTAAAAAGATGGATAGCAGTACCTAACTAACTAACCAAGGCTGTAGGGATAAAATGAATAAATATGAGTAAGAAATGGTTAGAAAATTGTCTACCATACAATAAGTACTCCATAAGTATGTGATGTTTTTAACATCATAGAGTTGTTTGATAAAATGTATGTCTTTCTCAGGGTATTTTTAAAATTTAATATCAAGACTCTGTCATTTGTTTTTGTTCCTCAAATCTTTAAACTTCCTTAAAATCACCTAACATACAATAGAAGTCAATAACAATTTAATAAATGTTAACTAATATAACATTATATATATATATATACATATATATATATATAT
>NW_006921610.1:18351685-18357447 GCF_000298275.1 Orycteropus afer afer
TTAATATAGGGAACTCTGGTAGCGTAATGTCTAAGGCACTTGACTGCTAACCAGGAGGTTGGCAGTTCAAACCCACCAGCCACTCCTTGGAAGGAAGTTTGGACAATCTACTTCCGTAATGATACCACCTGGGAAATCCAAGGAGGGGTTGCTGTGAGTCGGGTCAGACTCGACAGCACATAACAACAAAAAATAACTAATATAAAAGACCCCAAGGAGGCTCATGAATGAACTTCAGAAATTCAACAAAATGAAAGTGTTTATGTGTATTTTTTTCTGAGACAAATATTCATCGCATTCATCATTGTAACAAAAAGGGCAAAGAAGGAGTCTTCTAAATTTCCACAATTTGTAAATTTCCGGGTCCTGTTGGAATGTGTAATCTGACCTTCTGTACACATTTATCAGAAAAACTCCACAGTAATGCAATCCATTTTCACTACTTTTTTGTTCATCTACTTTGTACTCAAGAAATTTTTGGAATTCTAGTGCACAGTCACAGGCCTGCACATGCATTAGTAGTGAATTAAACAATGTAGTGTTGTTGGTGAACCTGAATACTTGGTCCCTTTTCTTGTGAAACTAATGAGATTTTTGTGGAATTAGTCTTTAACTGGTTGAGTTAAGGAATAAATGATTAAGTAACTTCTGAATACATTCATGGTAACAAGATGCACATATTGAAAGCTTTCATTGAAGTCTTCTGCACTGGCACTATGCAGAGAGTAGTGTTGTCAGTTACTGTTGAGTCAACTCTAACACATGGAGACCCTACATACCACAGAATGAAATACTGCATGGTCCTGCACCATTTTCATAATTGTTGATATGCTTGAGTCCAGCCATGTGCTTTTGAGTAGACAATCAGATTTACAACATGATAGTTTACAGAGTACAATACTGATTGCAATACTGTGTTTCAATCAAGGAGTTTTTTTTCTTAAATAAGAGGTTTGGAGTCCTACCTCTCATATAACTGCTAAGTTAGTATTACATTAGGATAGGACCTGTAACTGATCCTGTTCTGATCTGAAGCTAGCCTTGAAAAACACAAAAACAAGAAAGCTGGAACACTTGGCTCAGATCCTGAATTGCTAACAAAGCAGAATCTGTATGCATATTTTGAATGTACTCATTTCTGTGGGACTTGTGTGTGTGTGTGTGTGCATGTATGTAGAAAGAGAGAGAGATTGAGAGCGAGCCAGACAAAAGAGTGAGAGAATACGCCAGCTTGAAGTCTCACCAAAACTCTAGAGATCACTCGATAATACATAAAACTCTTTGTTCAACATTGGATAAGAGGGCCTCATTCCCGGGTCCTTGCTATATTATGGCTTTCAAAAATTTATCTTGTTAGTATTTTAATTATTTTCCACCTTCAATAACATACTTTGTCAAAAGCAGACCTAAAGTTAGTTGCTATAGTCCCAAACAACAAAGGTAGCAACTAACAACAAATAAATAAAAAACAAAAACAAAAAACCACTGTATTCTTCCAAATTTAGCAGTAGATATTATGCCTATCCTGATTGCGACTTTGTGCCAAGGTATTGAAAGGACAACAACAACAAAAATGGGTTAAAAAAAAAAAAGACACTTGTCTTACATAATCATTTGAAACATGGAAAAAGTAAACACTGAACTTTTCACTTTGGGTTTACCAAATGCCACAAAACGGTAAAGAATAAAAGAAAGAAAATGCAGTGTTGGCTCTAAATAGTGCACAACATCAATGGGAAAAGAATCTGAAGTTGCTGTGGGAACTCATGAAGCGTACGTGTGGACATAGGTACATAGACCAGATTCAAGGCCCTTTTGGTATGATAAATAAACACAATCAAATCATTTTAAAATTACAAATAAGATATTATCTTATAATTATGTAAAATTTTCACAAATACATGCATGCCACTAAATTTCTTAGAGCATATCATAAGAACATTACAGATAAATCAAATGATATCAGAAGTTAAAAGTGTATGCAATATTTCCAGGATGACTTTTGGTACAACATTATTTTAGAAATGGGCTGGAGAAGTGACAAAGCAAGAGGTAAACAAGAATCCTAAGTAATTTTAATGTAGCCACTCCTCGGAAGGAAGATGGGGTGATCTACTTCCGTAGTGATACTGTCTCGGAAACCCAAGGAGGGGTCGCTATGAGTAGGGTCTGACTCAACAGCACCTAACAACAACAACACTAATTAATTTTTTTATTTTAGTTTAAATACTAAAAAAACAAATGGTCTAAATGTATCCTAGAGAAATTGTTATCTTTGTCACAAGTCCTGATTGTTGTCTTAAGGTCGTTCCTATTTTGGTGTATAAAATGTCATTCCTTTGGACCAAATAAAAACTATTTTGTTGAAGGCCTACTTACTCTTTTTCTAATACTGCCCCTTAAAGTAGAGCAGTAACGACAAATCATGACAAAACAGCATAGGCTTTAGAGCACTATTAGTGTGGATTCTTTTATAGGCTTTTACATTTACAAGCAGAGAAATACTGAGCAAATTACATAACTCCCTAACATTTTGTCTTGGGGAGGGGGGGAAGGGAATGAAGTCTAATAGTAATTAACCAGTAATCAGTTACTGGTCCGTCAACGCTGACTGATGGCGACCCTGTATGTGTTAGAGCAGACTGTCCTCCATAAGTTTTTCAATGTTTGATTTTTGGGCAGTAGATCACCAGTTCTTTCTTATGAAGTATCTATGGGGAGACTTGAATGTCCAACCTTTCCCTTAGCAGTCGACCATGTTAATTGTTTGCTCCATCAAGGAAATCCAGTAATAGCAATTATAATAATAATAACCTTACATTCTCAGAAAGTTTGTTATGAGTACTACAAAAATAATTTCTGCAACGTAACTGGTAGAGCATCATGCTCCTAATATTGAATAGAGGGAGCTCTGGTGATGTAGTGCCTAAGGCAGTTGACTGCTAACCAGAAGCTTGGTGGTTTAAACCCACCAGCCACTCTTGGAAAGGAAGGTTGGGCAATCTACTTTTCTAGTGATACCACCTAGGAAACCCAACAAGGGGTCGATTGAGTCCAGGCCCGACTTGACAGCACAAAACAAACAAACAAACAATAATTAACATAGCTTGAATACATAGCATATTCTATCTAAGCAACACATACCTACACTATTCTACTGCAAATCTAACCAGCAATTATATTAGAAATTCTGGATGTTTCAAAGAGAAAACTGACGAAATTAAGGTAAGTTTAAAACCAACAACTCTATATTACATGATTGTTTTCTCAAATGCGTCTTTTTAAAGAAGTTAAGTGATTTTAAAAATTATATATGTAATTAAAAGGTGCTAAAATTTGCATTTAAGCTCAAAGATTTGTCTGTTTTTGATTCTTCTAAGAAGAAAGCAGAAAATAAATTTTGCATAATTTCCCATATTAAAGAAAAATTGTCACAATATTGTGATATTTACAATCTTTCCCTGATGTGGTCTGTAGTTCACAGAACCTCAATTTAGGATAAAGAAGAGATAAAATATGATCGCTGAATACTATTTGAAGATCATAAGTATCACTGAATTAGATTATGGAAATGAGCAGAACAATATACTATGAACGTAGTTATAAGATGATTTCTTACATAGTATGCAAATGTGGAAATTGCATTTGATTTAGAACCAAATTTTGCCATTTTTAGAATTTACTACCATCATTGTTCATTTTGCATGAGTGTCTGTGCAATTTTTTGTTGTTGTTTTTTGGGATCCCTTGCTGTGTGTTAGGAAACCTAGTTATGTCACTATTCATTTATGCATTAAAATATTAATAGACTATATATACATTTAAGTTATTCAATTGTTAATAGTAATTCATTAACTACCATTGTAAGGTACTAGTGAACTAAATAGTTAATACAAACTGGAGAATTTATATTTATCTGGATGAAATCGGCTGAATAAATAGACTGCCACTTTAAAGCTATATTTTTCTATGTTAAGTCATTAGTCCTGAATTCTATGGAAAAATGTTTTCTCCCTTGCTTTCTCCTGCACCCATGTCCATGTACCCCCAGGTTCTTTTGATTGAACCCTTTAAATGACTCTCATATGCCTTTTTCTCATTATTTCTTCAGTTTCTACCTCTCTTGCCAATATTATTATTTTACTACCTTAAATCGTCTAGGTGCCTCCTCTAGCCTCTTCATGTGTAGAATGAACTAGAGTTCACATTTAGAAATTAAGTCTGATTATGATACTCCTCTACTTAAAATTTTCAGTGGTTCACATTAAGCTCTTGTGGTAGCATAGTGCCTAAGGCACTTGACTCCTAACCAGAAGGCTGACGGTTCAAACCCACTAGCCACTCCCAGGAAGGAAGTTTTGGCAATCTACTTCCGTAGTGATAGTGCCTCGGAAACCCAAGGAGGGGTCACTATGAGTCAGGTCTGACTCTACGGCACATAACAACAACCCATTAAGCTCTAGGAGAGTTCTAAATTTATTAGGAAGATGGACACTTATTTTTTTATTTCATTTTCTGCTCCTTTTCATGTTAAAGTCTACTTTTAATTGTAATAATGAATGATGCTCTGTTAGTCTCTAAATATTTCCTTCTCCTCCTCTCCAGGTGCTAAAAGATTCTCCAATACTCAACTGATTTTTTTTCCCCCTAAGAACTCTTTCATGGCCCTATTCACATCTCTTTGCTACTATCTCACAATAAATGTACTTCTATTTAATCTTAAAATGTTTATCACATTGTACCATAATTTATTTGGTATGTTTTTATTTGCCTCATTACATGTTGTGTTTGAAAGGGTCTCCCTAAAGAAGGTGTATGTGGGTCTAAACATTAACTTATTACACACATAACAGCATAGAAATCTATGAAGATTAATGGTGTTAGAATTTTCTACCACTCCCCTGTCAGTTACATACTTCAAAAGGTCTAAACATACCTCTCTTGAAAAAAGTTATCAGTTTTCTATTTTGCTTATTCACCTTTCAATAAACTCCTCTTGTCTGGCCTGAAATCCATAATTAGAATATCTATAGTCCTTTTAATTGCAAAATTAGCTTTTAATTATTTATTTAGTTAAACTCTACAATATGACTCTAAAGAAGGTAGCTGGCAAATTGTAGTACAGTGAATCCAAACCCATTTTTAGAAGGTCCACATTAATGCTGTTTGTGACAAACACACAGTGGTTTATTTTATAAACCCTCCTAATAATACATGAAGTACAAATTACAGATATGACGGCATATTAAAAAAGCAACAACAGAAATAATACCCCAACACATATGAGAAAAGTGAAGTGAAATGGAGGTTGCAAAAGAAATATATAAAGAAAAGACACAGAGAGCAAATGGAAAGTCCTGAAAGATAAATTAATGTATGCCCAAAGGCAAGGAATGCCATTTAGTAATAAATATACTGGAAATAAAAATGGAGCCAATTAGTATGAACAAGAAAATGCAAAAATAATCAGGAATAAGGAAGAACAATATGCAGGGGAACTTTCATGAGACTCGGAACAGAATGTGGAAGATTATAAAATAAAGTTAAGGGAGTGCAAAATGATAAGACAGGGAAGGTGGTAAATAAAAGGTAAATTGTAAAAATAATAAAAATAAATAAAATGACATATTTCAACTATAGGACAGTGAGAGGTCAGATTCCTAAGGAGATGGAAGAGGTGATTTATTGACAGCAAAGATAGAGGCTCTGGAACCACACACACACACCCACACACACACACAAATATATATATATATATATAT
>NW_006921610.1:18357547-18397660 GCF_000298275.1 Orycteropus afer afer
GAAGGAAGGTTGGGCAATCCTACTTCCATAGTGATACTGCCTCGGAAACCCAAGGAGGGTCGCTATGAGTCGGGGCCTACTCGATGGCACACAACAACAACAACATATATATATATATATACACAGTATTCACAAATAATAGAGAGGCTAATATGGTAAACACAGCCATATATCTTCTGGAAGATAGAAAAGAAAACGTTGAAGGAAATTAAAATTGCTACGGAATGTTTGCATAGTACCTAAGGCACTTGACTGCTAACCAGAAGGCTGGTGGTTCAAACCCACCAGCCACTTCTCGGAAGGAAGGTTGGGCAATCTACTTCTGTAGAGATACTGCCTCAGAAACCCAAGGAAAGGTTGCTATGAATCAAAGACGACTTGATGGCACACAACAACAACAACAACAACATGGAATGCCTTATCAGTTTTATTCTTCCACACAGTTCATTCTGTTTGAAAACAAAAGGTAAGACTAAACAATGTTACTATTGCACCTTCTTTACAATAAGTATTTTCAGAGCTGACTGCAAGGGCTACATACCTGCTGATTATGTGAATAATATAAATGACACTATAAAAATTACCTTTAAGAAAAGTCTAGCAAATCTAGGTCAGCAGAGTCAAGTAAAAAGAAATTCTCAAAGACAGAGAACAAATCTAGGTCACAGTTAATATATTTTATTTTGAATAAGATCCTTCTATGCCTTTGTTAGAAGGAGCTTTCTAATGTTTCCTCCTTGATCTAGCCAAGCATCCTAAGATTTGAGACAAAAGGTGTGGTGAGTTCCACTCCCCATCTGTTATAACAATCCTCAAATTTATTATGTTTTAAATTTCTCACAGTCAAACAGGATTCCTTGGGTGATTACTATTTTTACTCATTTGCAAATTTTTATTGGATTTCTAGTTGTAGGTGCTGGAAATATTGCAATGGACAATATAGCCAAGCCCCGTACTCTGGCAGAGTTAGCATTTTGGTGAGTACAAAGATGATAGACAGAAAAATATTAAGAAACAAAAACAAAATTTAGATTGTGATAGGAATTATGTAGATTATTACAACAGTGCAATCTGATAGGAAATGACTCAGTGGCTACTTTTTAGGAAAAAGTAGAGAAGGTGAAACAAAAATGATAAATAAAGAAAAAGACTCATAAAAGATCAGAAGAAAGAATTTTACAGAAAATACAGCAAAGCCCCAAGAGCAAAACTGACCCTAACATATCCCAGAAAGTGACAGAAGACCTATGTGGCTGAAACAGGTGAACAAGAGGGAGAATGGAATGGGACAAGACTAGAGAGTTTGGAAGAAATTGAATCATGCAATGTGGATTAAGCCAGGGTTAGATGTTAGAATTTTATTCTAAATAGGATGAAATTTTGGAAATGTTGAATATGGAAATTACATTATTTTGTTTACATATTTAAAAGATCATTTTGGCTGTCATTGAAGGATGGATGATAGAAGGGTTAAAACAGTCACCACAACTGCTAGAAGATAAGTACAACAGTATTCTATGGAACAATGATTGTTACCTGCATCAAGGTGGTTTAACTGACATAAAAAAAGTAGATGCATTCAGGTCACTCTTGACATAGGGCTGAAAAAGATGGTTTATATTACATAAGGTATAGATAGAAGTCAAGGATAAACCCTAGATATTTGCTTTGAGCAATACAGTGGTTAGAGGGGTTTGCTTACTGTAGTGGGAAATTCTAAGAGGAACAGGTTTCAAGTGTGAAGGAAGACAGTATTCTTGTTTAGTCTTGTTAGTTTAAGATGTACATTAAATTTCCAAATGGAGATATCAAAGTGGGGGGTGGATACATTGGTCTGAAGATTTGAGATCAAGACTGGATGTAGGGATTAATTGTAGGCAGTATGTGTATGGCCATTTCATATCATCCTCTTCAATAGCAACTAGACTATTTTAGATATTATAGAGACATGGGCCAAAGGGCCTAGGGCCAAGCCATGAATAACTCCACAGTTAGAGGTGGAAAGGAGGAGGCAGATCATCTTCTGAAGAAACAGAAGGAATGATGCTAAAAAAGCCAAGGAAAGAAAATATTTCAGGAACATAGAAAACTGTGCCATATACTGCTTTTTGTTACATACCAGACTGGACTTTGGAAGTTCAAAGAGGTGTACAACCTGGCCCCTAAATTGAATTTCGTATTCTAATGGGGTCAAGGAAGATACAAACAGACAATTTCACTCCACTATGTATTTGTGATGGCTTAGGGTATTACAGGAGTTCATAAGAAGGGAACACCCACCCAGACTGGGAGGCTGAAGGTAGCAATTAGGAATGGCTTTTTGGAGGAAGTGTCATCTAAAGGGAAGCTAAGAAAAAGTTTGATAGGAGAAAACTTGGAAGATGGGGTTAGGGAGAATAGCACTCTGGTAAACAGAATAGTTTGTGAAAAACCAACAAAGGAAGAAAACTCAATGTTTGGCAGCTGTGGGTATGCGTCCAAGATGGATGAAGCTTAGATGCAGCATAGGATATAAGTCTGGAAAGATCAGCAGGAGCTGCTGTGAACTTTTTCCTAAAGGCTATGGGGAATCATGGAGGAATCATAAAATGAGAAAAAACTAGGCACACAATTTGTATTTTAGAATAATCATTCTGAAAGCTCCGGGACAATGACTTAGGTCAAAAATGCTGAGAGGAACACTGTTTAGGAAACTGTTAGAAATTCAAGCAATAAGTGAAGAGTACCTGAACTAATAGAGAGGAAGTAGAATTTTAAAAAGCAACCTGTAGTACAAAGTCCTTTCATCTTGTAATAAGACATAACTCATAAAGATGGACACTATTTGAAATTAAGATAATGGGTAAGTTTGAGACATTAAAATGGAGTGCCTTAATTTGGAATTTGGTCAGCAAAACCTGGTGAATAATTCCTGACAGATGGCAACACAGACTCTTCCATGACCATCAACATCAAGATCTTTGCTTTATGCTTCATCCAAGAGATGCAACTTCTGACAACATTCTCATTTCCAATTCTAAAACAGGTCATTTGCCATAAGAGTATTATGGCACTGTATCATTTTGTAAGGAAATACAGAGGTCTCTCTTAATTAATAATGTTGATAGTTAAGATAATAATTATTTTGGGGCTTTAGATACTACCTAAGAACTGACATATGCCTCTGCTGCTTAATAGATGACATATATCAAAGTGGTGAAGATTCAACTACAGATCTGAAGCTACTTCCAAAGATTTTGATAAATTGTATTTCTAATTCAATCTTCAGTGCATATTTTGCTTGTGTAGCTAACATCCTTTATTCACTTTCTCCATAGTGTCTGTAGATAGAGCTACTACTCTCTTGGCAATTCTGGTACCATAGCTTCACCAAGAATGCAGGGCTCCTGTACTATACATAGCAATGGCTTTTTTCATGATAATGTCCTGAGAATGAGATGTTATGAATTCTGCTTAAAGGTCTATATTGAAAACATTTCCTGTTGTTAATGTCTCCATTAAATTTGGCCCAAATGTATTTCCAATTATGTGTCAAGCATTATGCAACGGAGAAACTGAAAAATTTAAACTTTAGGGTCCCGTATTAACATTCCTCTTGTTAACTAGTTTCAAGTTTATCTGTCCCACTGATTTAGTAATTAATAATATATTGTCCACAGACATCACCTGCATTGAACTTATTATTGCTTAACTCTTTGTTATTTATCACTTTATTTTGTCTCTCCAGCTTCAAATAGTTACAGAATATTTTGTACTATATGCAGAAAATCATTTGTCTAATACTTTAATTATATAGATAAGAAACTGAGGTTGAGAGACGTGAATACTTTTTTTATATTTCTGTAGTCTGCAAGTGGCAGAGTTGGAATTCAAACCCAGGTTTCCTGTTTCCAAAACCAATGCTTTTTTCTTATCATTCATGAGGGAGTATCAGTTGAGTGTAGCCTCCAACAGAGTGTTTGTTTTGGAGGAACTCAAGATGCGAATGTGTCCAGAATGGAAAGATAGCCACCTGTGGGTGAAATCTCCTGAAGACTTAAAGGATCCTGAGGTATTTCTGGTCCCAGTATGGCTGCTAGCAACCATATTTGGCCCAACTGAATGCTGAATCTTGCACCTTAAGTGAGCAAGACTTTGTTCAAGCTGAAGGTTCTGTCATCCTTGAACTTCACTGAGGTTGAGATCTATGGGTCCTACTTGTACACATGGGACAAGTGGATGCTCCAATCTGTGGCCCAGTGGCACTACCAGCAATGAGAGCAAAGAATGGTGAGACTCCAAGAAGCCACGAATGCCCTCAAATTAGACTTTGGATTCAGTGAATCCAGTTTCCAGCCAATTACTACAACAAGAATGTAGAGTGTTTTGTGGCTGGAGCTATAGTGAGACTGATGGTTTAAATTATGCTCCAGCCTGACGAGTTGGAAGAAAGCAATGATTTTTGGGTCTCTATTTTTGCTTCTAAATCCTGATGTGAATATTTGCTTCTCAGGTTGCTACTTAATGGTCTAAATAAACGATTTCTTGACATTGTGGGAAATAAGAACTAATAAGAATATTACTGCATGAATAAAACTATACATAATCTTTACAAAGTATATTCATATTGGACCCTTACATTTCCTGGTCTTGCACATAGCACACATTGAGGCACATTTCCTGAATTGTAGGGTGAAGTTGAGGAAGACACTTCCACATATATCTTTGTTTATTTCCTTATTTTAACTGTTTAAGGAAACAATATTTCCAGGAAAGGGTATAGTTAAAGATGGAGAACACTGGAAATAAATGGACCCTGACAGAGATTCAAAAAGAGGAAAAATTAAGACACATTCCTAAGTGTAACTATTAATGGAAATACTTTTCAGAAGAGAGATAACATAGAAAGCAGAGTCCGAAGGAGTAGTGGAAAGGAGTTGGTGATAGTCCTAGAGTAAGAATATCAAGGTATTAAGCTATGTGGGTGGGGTATTAGTGGCACTTCTCAGCTTAGGAAATAGGGGCGGTAGAATGAACTAATGAAAGCTGTGAGACATGTACTCAAGCCAATGAACATCAATGCAAGTATGCTTAATACTGATTTACAAGGAAGGCACATTGCCTAAGATGGTGAGGAAAATGAAAATTCAGTGGAGAAAACTAGGGAATTTTGTTACAGCCGCTAAGGAGATTAAAGCATGTTGTTAAAAAAATATTTGTGGTATAGCACAAACCACAATCAGAAGATTTTGCTTTTCCTCTTATCATATTATTATCTAGACAGTACATATTTAAGTCAATCCTATCCTAATGGAATATGTTGACATTTTATACATATTTTGTTTTATATGAATTATTCCATGGTTTTAATTTACTAGATATGTATGCATTTTATCATTTTTTTTAACATTAAACAGATGGCACTTACTATCCCTTTTATTATAAATGATTAGAATTTGGCTACCCACTCAATATTTTTATTTTGTCTTTCTGAGCTATAATGTCTATGTTGATGATGAACCCCATTCACACATATACAAGCATACATATACATATATAACCATCATATATAGAAAAAATAACTATAATCATTTAATATCATCAAAGGATAACTTAAAAAGAAGTATATGTTAATATAGATATAGATATTCCATATTCATCTGTTTCATCATAGAAGGAAAATATTTCATACATGAAACACACTTATAGGCCTGTATGAAATATTTTCCTATTATAAGGTGTAGGTTGTAAAGAAAAAAAAAAAGCCTTTTCTCATAATGTAAATGCAAATGCTTCCTCTTTCTTGTTTTTAATTTCATATAGTTTCTTTCAATCACAAAAAAAATGTAATTTATTTTAAATGTACTTTTTTCATTATGGCATATTAAGTGTGTCTTTTAATTATTGGTTTTGATGATTTCTGAAGATTTTTGTATTTAGATGGCATACACATTTTCAATCATGTCTTAATTACTTTTAAAAATGCTGCACTGGCTTAGGGACAAGACAGATAACTTGTTAAGCATTTGAAATTTCTGAGCTGTTTTCTCAGTTCTGGCAGTCACTACCCAAGTCCAGATTGTAACCTCCTTTCTGCCTCCAAAGCCTGCCTTGGCTCCGTGTCCAGTGAGGGATTATGGATCTAGCAAGGAAGGTAAGTGTGACTACAAGCATTGGCTCACCATCTGCTCCCCAGCAGAGCATGGGCCAACCTGCATCGCCTGCAGCAAGACCAGGGCACTGTTCTCCAGCCAGCCCTTTCCAACCTGGCTCAAGACACACATCACATTCAGTCAGATGATTAGGTCTAAGTAGTCCATATGTAACAGAATATTTTTCCTAAATACCAAAATGAAAACAAAATGAATGCCATTTTTTTCATTCTCCTTACTCAATACATCAAGTTTTACACAAATAAATACTCTCTTAAGGTTTATGCAAATTATAGAAAAATAAAACTATGCATTATTTAGCAGTTCTCCTATTTCAAGATCTAACAGACTTTATTCACAGCATGTTTTTCCCTAGTTTATGCTGGCCTTCTTTTCTGATTCGACTTTTTAATTCATCTTTTTAAATTATTCCTTTTTAAATCATTATCTTATGTGTCTTCATAGATTTTCATGTATTCATCTATTATTAATTTTTACTATACTCAACTTAATCTTAAATTGTTTAAAATAAACACTTGCCTAGGTTTTAAAAATAGTTTATACTTTCACATTATACATATTTGATCCAGTAGCCTCATTCAAATCTGTCAAATAAATTATGATTTTGTTATGGGCATTTTATGCAAAGAATAATCAAGCACTGGACAGAAAGTTAATCTTTGAGTTCAAGAATCAAGATTATTTTTCAATCTTCTAGAACAAAAAGATTTCTAGCTCTCTACCTTCCTTATCTTCCTTGAATTTATCAATAATTTGCTATTACATTATTTTGTAGTTTGTTTTAGGTCAAGTGCTTTTTTTTTGAAAGATTTCCATAAATAGCAAAAAGACATGCAGTTGAAAGTAGCTTTCTGCTTCCTTTAGCCCTGTTGCTGATTTGAGCACACAGAATGAACATGAAAATAAGCTGAACAAACATCTCACCCTTTTTACTTAAACTGTTGTCTGCCTTACTGCTGAATGCACACTGAAAACAATCTAAAATTGTATAACCCATAATACAGTATATTAAATTACAACATTGGTCAGTAATGGAAACTTATTCCCAGATATGAATTATTTACAGCCCATTTAAGTAATCCATATTCAGGTGTGGCAATGAAAAAAAGTACAGCATAAATCTTTAATGCTGACCGGTTGAGAGAGCAGAGCTGAGGATTACAGACATTTTAAAGGAAAAAAAAAGAAAACCTAAACGAATTGATATAGCCTGTTCAGTGGCTTACTGCATCAGCGTGCTAATAAATTGACGGATGGCATGTCAGGGGTAGGAGTTGAAATCCCAGCATTTCTAACTAAGGGGGATCTAATATCAGAGTACGAAAATAAGGAGTTTCTGAACCTGGTTGTCACAGGAAACTGCCTGTACATCTTTTTGTACATGCAGTTGTCCAAAGTACCACATTTTTACATGAAATCCATAAAGGATTTTTTTCTATTCACTCAGTAACTGAATTAGCAATTTCATTGAGCTACACAGATTGTGTTATCAAACAGAGCATATTAAAGGTAAGCTAAGCTTTTCTTTCTCATGGAGTTGGGACCAATGTCTTACTTTTGGGGGAAAAAACTTATCAAAGAAATCCCTTAAATCCTGTTTTACATTTCCACAGTATATGGAATAGAATTCATCAAGGAACTTAAAGGGAGAAAAGAAGCAGACGACTTCTGGAGTGTTTCACACTATTTTTTATACAAATTGTGCAAGTTGTTAGCTACTTCAAACTGAAGTATAAAAGATCATGGGAGGAAAGAGGCTTTCACATTGCAATTTCTTTTGTTTCCTCGAGCAGTACCTATATTAATTCATCTTATAAAGATCATTGCTCAAGAACTAAATTTTGCATATATTAGAAACCAGAATTAGCATTGCACTGTGTACAACATTCCACGCTAACTTCTCTCCAAGCAACCATTAAAGGTCATGTTTTGACGACTGAATGGCATGTCGGCACCTTGGTTCCCTGGAGAGGCATTCCCCAGGTACATGCAAAAGGTTATTAAATTACCTTCCGAGCAACACTATCTCTTTGGATGAAAATAATTACAGGCTTTTAGAGGCATCAGAATGCCTTCCTTCTTTTCTTTCTTTCTTCTTTTTTTAAATAAGATGAAGATGCAGTACCTAATGACCATTTTTGTGTGTGAGTCATATAGCCTGTCAGTGGTGACAGGACAAATGAGCGTAATGGCATAGCTTAAAGGGGAAAGGTTCATTTTAAATAGTGACAAATAATATTTAAATGGCATTGTTGGAGACCCATCATGCTTGTAAAATGTAGTTTGTATCTCTTCTTCATCCTTTAATTTCATCACTGTCAAGTGGCATTAGCTGTTAACATGCAACATCAGGTGCAGATATAATTTTAACTGTTAAATGTGCCCATAACCAAACATAACGTATCTTGATTTTTCCTGTTTTATCTTTGTCTGGTACTGTAGGTAACTCATTCCATCATACAAAAAAAAAAAAAAAAGTATTTAAGGGATTTGATTATAAAAGGCAACTTTACTAGATGGTTAAAATAATAATTTTAAAGTATAACATCTTGAACGTATTTCTTGTTGTCCAGGCTCAAAAATGGAAATGACTTAATTTTTAGGCTAATGTAATTTACAGGTTGGGAATATTATTGGTAAGACCACCATATACAGCAAGTTGGTCAAAGTAGTCATGGACAAGCCAATATAATGACATATGAATTGTTTTTACTTGGAATAAGTTGATGAGTATAAAACAGACACTTTTTTAAAGAAAATGTGTAACTTGAAACATGTCACAAGGGTGAAGTACATCTCTGCAAAGCAAGATTTTTCTATTCTTTTTCTAATTATGGATCTTGAAAAAAGTTAACCAAAGTCAATTCCATCTTTTAAATTTTCTTGAGATAAGAGTGCCATAATAAAAATATGTGAAGATAAATAACTGCTGAGCTATCCCATGCATAGAATTGCAGTTTTAATTTCAAACTTTCATATAAAGCCTTATAATTCTTAAATATTTTTATGCAGCTTCATCACATTTATTGCTACTTTATTTTCAGATCACTTAAGCCAAAACTGGAGACAGTTTAGGTACCTTTGAGTTGTTAAAAGTTATAGCCAATTTTCTGAAAAATTATACCAGCTAAAAACACAACATTAAATATTTACCCTGTTGGATGTTAAAAAACGCTTACAATGAAAAATGTTCACATATTGACTATTCAAAATGGCCTTCGCTTTGAAATTGTGAAATGGAAGGGATTGCAGATGTACAAGAATAAATATAAAAACAAATGAGTTGACTTGAAGTGTTGCCGGCTTTCATAAACATGCTACTGCAATAACATGTGACATTAATATTTAATTACAAAAGCACTGCTGCAAAATCTTTGAAATTAATGTTTTGCAAAATTAACATTCAGTGCACAGAAGCAAAGTCGTTCCAGGCGCGACTGTGATTAACAATGCCATTCACTTTACATATTATATTAATATATTATTCAAGCTACGAATTAACACCTCCTAATTTAAATAAGGTGCTACATATCATGATGAGCTAAAATGCTTTCTTAAAATGGCCCATCTGATTTTAAGCAATCTGTGTTTATCATTTAATATTTTGTTATTGAATACTGTTCTCCGTAAAACTCCTTCTACTTTAATTTTAAGCAGAGAAGACCTCATTAAACGGGTGCCTCCAGTTTGTAGGACTGTTAAGCCATTTGAACCATATTTTGTTTGCTAGCTAAACCAGCAGTATTGAAATACTATGGGTTGTATGAGTGTGCTTGAAGGCAGCCATACTTTTTATGTTTAAGGTTCAGAAGGATCCTTCCAAGCAATGCAAATCATTGCTTTCAATTAAACACTTCTTTGCACAAACATCACCACTATCACTGTCACAGATTTCAACATGCTCACTCAGTTGGAGGTAAAGGCATTTCCTTGGAAGGAGGGACTACAGTCAAAACTCTGCCTCCCCTACTGAACCTCAGAACTCACAGTTGTCTATAGAAGTGTGAAGACACTTGGAGAAGATATGATTTCTTGTTCTAATTGATGAATGTGAAATAATGATCTATCCTATTTTTTCAGGAAGTACCTCAGAGGGCCATTTATGTTTTATTGGAGACAATGCAAATGATGGGTTCTTGCTCTAAGAAATACCTGTGCAGATGATATCATACTATAAAAGTAAAAAAAAAAAAAACCAAAAAACACTGTCATCGAGTTGATACTGACTCATAGTGACCACCATTGGGTTTCTGAGGCAGTAAATCTTTATGGAAGTAGATTGCCCAGTCTTGCTTCCATGGAGTGGCTGGTGGGTTTGAACTACCAACCTTCTGGTTAACAGTCAGATGCCTTAGTCACATGCTACCAGAGCTGAAATCACACTATGGAGAACATTATTTTAGAGTCTTTAATGCTTCTCTTGCTCTATCTTTACAACTAGATTGCAATGGTTATTTGGTTATTGATACTCTCAAACTGAAAAATATTACTGACATTCTATAGAAATATTTAGCAACAAAAAATCTCAAATTTACTAAGACATCTCTGAATAAGTTCAGTTTGTTCTAAAAGATTATCTAAATTTTAATAATATTTCATTAGTGTTCTAATTATTCAACAAATATATGGAAATTATGAAATGGAACTGCATTCATTAATTTCCTAGAACGGGGTGGACATTTTGTTCATTGATTTCAAGTGAGGACAATAGGCAGTATTTCTGGATGTTTTCCTCATGTCACATAATTCCTACGAAAGTTCTAATTTATATAGTTGAATGAGCAATAGTTTTGAGATACTCAAAAAAAAAGAAAAGAAAGACCTTCAGAAATTGAAGCCACATTTACACCATATACTTAATGTATATGTATGTGGAGAACAGCAAGATCCTTACCTATTAACTAGTAGGGCCACCTGTATACTATTGTACTTTTCCAGTTTGCTGAAAGAACAGTGAAAGCTTTCTGTATTTCAACAAGCTCTTCTTAAAGGCTAGGCCTTAACTCTGACTTGCCTTAATCACAATAATATTTTGTTCACTCCTTCTCTAATTTTTAAAAGTCACTGTCATAAATACCTTAGGCTTCTGAAAAAGAAAATTAAAAAAAGAAAGTTAAAAAAAAATTTCATAAAGATTTGCTCAGATTCAATAAGATGTATTTGAACTCTAGTGGCCTAGTGCCTAAGGCATCTGCCAGAAGGCTGGCAGTTCAAACCAACAAACCACTCCTTGGAAGGAAGATTGGGCAATTTATTTCTGTGGAGATACTGCCTCAGAAACCTAAGGAAGGGTCACTATGAGTCAGACCTGACTCAACGGCAGTTAGTTGTTTTTTGTTGTTTTTTTTTTTAATCATTTGAGCAAAAGAAACAATTCTAACTTTGAAAACTCAGAGTATGTATTAACCTAAAATTTCAATGTAATTGTTTTGGTAATAATGATTTTGGTAATAATAATGTAACACAACTTTAAAGATAGTTGCTTAACTTTTTAAGAAAGTTTTGTTTTGTTTTTCCCCCAACTTGGTAAAGGATTTCAGGTATTTAATGAACAGATTCAGGGAATGTGGAAGAAACTAGAACTTTTTACATGATTCAGATATTTATGTTTCAGTAATCTGCCTACCCCTTTAATGCAAAATAATTCTTGAAGCAGTGTTTTCCAAAGTGATTTTGAACAACAGTTCTACACCATGTAGAATTGCATTTTCATTCCAAAGGAATGAACAGATAATGTAATTATATAATTTTTAAAATATTGGGTTAAGCAAAGAATTATTTTAATATATGACTTCTTGGAATCTTTAATGCTAATTTGTGTTGTGACTCTCCACGAGAGTATTAAATAATTAAAAAAAAAGCAATGTTTTTGAAATTTATTTGATCACAGATCATTTTTTCATAAAGCACAATCAATACCAAGAGCCACATTTTTGAAAATATTACTCTAAATAGAAATTCTAATAGTGATAAACGAAACAAAAACCAAACCCACTGCCATCGAGTGGATTCCAACTCCCAGCGACCCCATTGGGTTTCCAAGGTGGTAAATATTTATGGAAGTAGATTGACTTATCTTCCCTTAGCGGAGCAGATGGTGGGTTTGAACCACCAACCTTCTGGTTAGCAGTCAAATGCCTTAGGCACTGTGCCAACAGAGTGCCTACTAATCATAGATGATCGGAATCAAACCCCAAATATTTAGGCATTTGGAAGAGAACTACATTTGTAAAATCATTATTTTATTGTAATGTCTCTAGAAAGACGAGTCTATTCAATTAATCCTAAATATATATAAACTCTAATAGTAATTTCTTGAGAATATGTATATATTTATATTAGATGGTACTTTACATAAAGAATATTCTTTTAATAAATGTTTCCCAAACTATAAATTTCTTTGGAAAAATACTATAAAAACCTAAAATCACTAAATATGTTAGGATGTTCAATGCCAAAGGCAATGCATGGAGAAACAAACAAACAAATATTTACTGCAATGCAATGTATATGAAAAACAAGAAGAATGATAATAATGGTGGTGGGAAATGGGGTCGAACAGAGTTATTCAAGGTGCTTTGTCTTCATCCTTGATAAATTATGTCAGTTTCTACTAATTTAGTGAAAGTAATGGTTTCTAGGAAATCCAAATCTTGTTAAAAAATATGTACTGTAAGTAGCACACCGCCTTTAAACACTACTCTGATGGTTTGTTGTATTGACTACATTTTAGGGAAAATATGTTACTACCAGGAGTAAATACCTTTCTGTATTAATTAAGACAGAAATATCATATTCCTTATTTCTTGACATATTACAGCAATGCTCCAGGGTAAAAGAGTAGTTCATTTTCTAAATGCCAAATAGCAATTAGTTCAATCTTATTGATGTAGACACAAGATTGAAAAATGGAGAATCTTCTGACATTAATCCTCCCACCACAAGTCTGCTGCTTAATCTCAAGCTAACGTAATTACAGATGCCCAAATTTGGGCCATTCTCAGAGTCATCACATATTCCCCCAGGGTTAAAAAGTGATTCCTTGTAAAAGAAATGAACCCAAGTAACTGGTGATTCTAACCGCCTGGGGCAAGTTCTGTTCATCATGGCAAACACATTTTGTTCACTCAAGTATTTCACTTAATGAAGGTGGAATTTGGTTCATGATGTCATATTCAGAAATTCAGTAGTCTCGATCACTCCCTTTCCTTTGTCCACTTTCCCCCTACCCCTTTCCAGGTGAAAATTAGCTTTGCTGGAGAATTCCCCGATGATAGCACTGACTTAAAGGATGTGCCCTATCAGAAATGTTATCATACTGATCCTTTAGATTATATTTTATAATTAGGTGATGCTTATGGCCATTTTAACTAAGGCACAAGAATGAAACGGTAGAGAATAGGCCAATAGTCTTTACTCACTTGAGTTGATTCAGACTCATAATAGTATTATAGGATAGAGTAGAACTGCCTCATAGGTTTTCCAAGGCTATAAATCTTTATGGAAGCAGACTGACCGATCTTTCTCCCTGGGTGGCTTTGAACCTCTGACATTTCTGTTAGCAGCTGAGCACTTTAACCACTGTGACACTAGGGCTCCATAATAGTTTTTATAAATGCTAAAAAACAACTGGGAATTCATATTAATGTGCATATTTTTTTACATTTATTATTTACAAAATATTTTCTGCATACTTGATCCATTCTTAAATGGTTAATCTTAATAGCTATGACACATCTGTTGACCTGTAGTCTCCAAATTTCCTCTTGACAAAGGACTAGATCATCTTCTAAGCAAAATATAAGCCCTATACTCCCTGCATGGTGTAAACTGTTCATGGATTTGGCTGCTCTCTGCAGGTTGAAGATTCAAGTTCATCCAGAGGCACCTCAGGATAAGACCTGATGAACTACTTCTGAAAAGTCAGCTATTGAAAATCCTAGAGAGGCCAGTTCTTCTGTGATACACATGGGGTCTCCATAAGAAGGAATTGACTCAATGGCTATTTTCAGATTGGCTTAATATATGTACTAGAATATAATGCATATTCTAATAAAACCCACTATAACACATAAAAGGAGCAGAGACAGTTCACAAATGCTTTCTATTTCCTATTTGCTCCTTGAGGCCCTTTTACCACAAAATACATAATTTTATAAATTGGAAAAATAAATGACAATAAAATAATGAATAAATTAGCATTTCCTAAATGATTCTAGCTTGTCTTTGATATAAAACCAGTTATGATCCATGTTTGAAGACACTAGCCTTACTTTAAAAAAGCAAACATTATTCTTATATTCTTTGGAGTGTTTAGTTCTAAATGAGATTTCCTGTTACAGACACTGATACTCAGGCAAGTGATAAAAGTCTCTGGTTGTTCCAGTGAGAGTGCATATAGGAGGTGCAAAATGTGATGGTTCATTGCTGTTATATCTGTGACTCAATCAAAGATACATCTTTTAAAACCCTGTTGAAAATTAAGCTAATTATAAACATGAACAGACAGATTTCCTTTTAAACAGATTTCACTTAAGTGGAGCTATTGTGAAAATAAACAAATCACTGTATTATTTTTATTGGTAAAATATATTTTTGTGTACCTTCCCTCCATTTATAGAGCATAAACAACAACTTAAAATAATAACACAAATTTAAAAATAATGGCAATATTAATATTGCTATCATCACAAGAAGTTATTCTGTAACAATTGTTTAATGTATTTGCTCAAAAAGGCATGTTGTATTTTAATATAACTTGACTAACCGCTACTAAGTTTAAACTGAAGTAGAGGAATCATATGCAACTGTTCTTCAGATCTTAGCATTTTATCATTCATATGCATATACTTCCAAGAAGCTAGAGAGAGTAAGATAACAGAAATATAGTACAGAAGAGAAATTGAGGTCCAGATAGGTAATGCTTTTGTTCAACTGGACCCAGCACTGTTCAACAATTCCTACACATAGGGCAATCATTTCATGCCATCGTACTGCAATTTTTTTAATGTATTTAAAAACTTGCATAAAAGTCTAGTTCTCTAGGTAAATAGAAACATCAACGACAACAACAAATGCAAGAATGACCCAATTAGCATCATAAAAGATATTTTCATATTCCAACTGACCATGGCCTAATTTCAGCACAAGAAATCAAAACTTTTTGGAAAATGACAAGTTAGATAGCTGTATCATCTACCATCTTTAGGAATGAAGGGAAATTAATATATGCCATGGATATGCACTCATTGTACGAAACTGAGCTGAATTACTGCTACCAAAGACAAGACAGGAAATGAAAAAGACTTCTTGGAGATAGTGGTGGGTGTCCAGCGTGGTAGCCTCTTAAATAGACTTTGATGAATTGACCTCATTTCAACAATAGTTGATGCTTTCAGCACTTTCTTTATCCTCTCACTCAAATCGATTTAAATTTCTGAGGAGTTCAGAATGAGCATTTTTATTGGTGAGCATTCCTAAGTGTTGACTGGGTGAACAATAAAAAGTCAATCCTCAAGTTTCTTCTGTACAACTTCCAGCAGTTGAAGCAAGTAAAGTACAATGTCATTGAAATTTATACTTTGCTTGAGATTCTCCCTATTCAAGACCATGTTGAAAATCTAGGTAACTCTGCACGGCCTCAGACTCCTTCTACATTTTGTAACTACCAGATGTTGTTTAGGATATGTTGAGATTTCTTTCATTCCTTCCAGTACCAAAATTTCTTTTCCAGTAGAAAATCTTTATAGTTTTACTGGGTTAAGTCACATTTTAAAGAACACTACCTTCTAAGTGAACAGTTGAAGATATTTTAAAATCTACCCAATATGCATATATCATAGTCATGAATCTATTCATATCGGATAGAATAGGTGTTCTTTAATAAACTTTTTCCATTTCCTTATTTGCAAGATGCTGCTAAATCTCCACATAAAAAGTTTGTGGAGTTTTTTGCATTTTCCAGAAGATCAAAATCGAAGTGATGGGCAATGGAGGTATGGGAAAATATAACATAATTGAAATTTTTATCATGATTACTTCAGATCACAGATAATTCAGATAATCCTTTAGGTATAAGACAAACTGAGAGAAATTATACGTGTAAACATATTCCTCCAGAATAGTGCTCACACCTACAGGCTCTCAAACAAAACACATGGACGTCTTATCAGTTTTGGGAATATGAATGCTTGCAGAAGCATTAATTGAGATGAGAATGACACTTCAAAAATCACTGTTACCTCTAATTATGGTTATAACCAAGAACTGGTTTAACACTGTTTGTTATTTTCTTCATTAAAAATTCAAAATAACTGTTTTTCTGACCTTGAAAATAAGCAAGTGCAATATTTCAGTACTGAATATTCCTGAAAGAGTCAAAATATCATAAAAAATGACAAAAGCGCTTTTAAAAAACTAATGTGGCTATCATAGTAGAACAATATTTCAAAGAAATAGTGAACACTTGATGACTATCAGAATTAATATAATTTACTCTGCATGGATTAACTATGAGGTATAACATTCAACTTCGGCTTAAACACACACACTCAGACAGTAATTGCCATCTGACACTTTCAGGCATTGTGACCACGATATCAAGGTAACATCTGAATCACCAACACAAAAATTAAAGGAAAAAATAAAATGGCAGTGACATATGACCTTAGTGTCTCAATACATTATATGGGAAACAAGTGAGGTAGTGACAGAGAAAGGGCCGGAACAAAAATGGATCCATATCCAATAGTTTCTTGAGGGTTTCTCCTTGAATGGGTACTTGTGAATTTGGCATCTATGATCACCACTCTAACATATTCGGGTAATGGTCTGGGCTCACACAAGAAAACCCATGGATACCAAAATCTCTTGAAAATACTGTTGGGAAAATCAAATTCTAGTACTTAACATCTGTCCAATGGATTCTTACCGTTTATCTTGTGATCAAAATTTCAAATGGTGCCAAAAAAAAAAAAAAATCATGAAGTCAAAAGGACTTGGTGGGGGTATCTTTGTTTCTCTCCCAAAGCCTAAAAGTTATACTCAACTGCAGCACAAAGAGTAAAGAGGTTGTTATTCATATTAACTACATTTACATTCCTAACGCAACATCCAGAGAGCTAATAGTGGGGTTATTAACATAACAAACGTAAATGTTCTATATAAATAATACTGTTTCAGGCCAGCAACCGCTCATCTGACAGCATTTAGGCACAGGCTCAACATCTGTTTATGAACACTTTGCCTAATGATATCATCAGATATCATTAAGTGCGGCAGAATACAGCATAGAGGCAGGTGCAGCTGCCTTCACAACCCATCACAGAAAAAGAAAAGAGCTGCATTCCCCATCCGAAAACCCATCATTAGGACAATTTTCTTCGACAAACCAGCCCTGTGATTTCAATCTGTATATCACCTGTAATTGTAGTTTTTAGCAAGAAGCTGATTCTATACATTTAGCGACGAATCACGTTGATGGCCTGAATACTGGAAACACATTTGTGGTACCAGCTGCGGCAGCTTTTTTTAGAGCCTGTGTTAACAAAATACTGCTAACAAGGCAATGCTTGGAGTGCAGCTTTGTTTCTCTTTCTTGTTCATAGTGTTTAGATGTGCATAATTATGGAAATTAGCAATTGATTGCTTCTCAATAATAATTGATTACTGGTCACTGAACTCTTCTGTAGCACTTTACTGAAGGTGAGGACATGAGATAAGTGAATTCTTACCCGTTCCAACCGTATATAAAGAAAGAGACCAAAAAGAACTCTCGATTTGTACATCATTTTCCATGATAAACAGACCAAAGGGATAATAGAATATCCCAGAATCTAGTTTGCCCTGAAGCAAATTGTAGAGATCATAGCAAGCCTGCAGAATTCTCCCTGTGGACCATGTAAGAAACATACATCATTTTTATATATGTCAGTTGGCCTTTGATTTGAAAATATTTCTACCCATTTAATTTATCTCTTTCAGTCAGTTTTTTTTTTTAAATTGTACAATTTATGGGTCATATCAAAAAAATGAATACCAATTTTCAATACCTCTCAAATTGAAACAAACTGACAAAATAATGTGAAGTCTCATTTTTGCAAAGAGGTACAAATTCAGAAGCCTATCCTCACAGACAGATAGCGAGCACTTCAAAATGACTCTCCTCTTTTTGATCTGCTGTATATCCATCAACATTTCGGTCTGTGCAGACTGACTTGTTTCAGTATAGCATAATGTAACTTGATGCTGCAGCTAACATTTAAAGGAGAATGCACTTACTTTTGGCTTAATCACTACTGTCAATTTGGACATAACATATCCAATTTAAATTTACTGCAGTACATGGAAGCCTCACAGACAATAAAGAATCCATGGTGTTTGTTAAATGGGAAACACCATGACTCACGGTGTTTCAAACATGGGAAGACCAGTAGGGAAAGATTTTAACTCTTTATTTTAGAAGACTAATGAGCTTCCAAGTGTTAAATGATGACCTCTCTGGAGTGTATGAGAGAGACAGAAAGAGAGAGAGACTAAGAGAGAGAGAGAGAGAGAATGCTAATTTTTATAGGACATGGTTGTATTGTGGCAGTCAACTTTACAACCTGATTCATAAAAAATGCAGCTTGGTTAAAGTTAGTATGCTCAATTTCAATAATGTTTTTATCCCAAAATGGGTAGCAGATTGTACAATCATGACTCAAAAAAATATGCACAAGTTACAAGAATTAGGCAACAGTTTGAGAATAAAACTGAATTCCTCCTCTCTGCCCACAGAAGGATTTCTCACATAATGAACAGGTGCAATTTCCAGAGATCTCTGTTCACTGAGATGGCAGAAGCCACTGTTTGTTGCTTTCCCCAGCAGCAACACAGGATAATATGGTGATAAAACTGTGATCAGAAAATAAAAAGCCACATCACATATATGTACAGTTCTACTTTCTTACTCTACCTCTCTAACTCAAATTTATATCCCACTCTCCTGGCTTTTTTTCTTAAATTAACATTTATGCACTGAATCATATAATTATGTATTTGTGCACTACTTTGTACCCAAAACCTGGGGGAAAAAAAAGGAATTTAGGCAATGTGTGTGAGTCCATGTGCTTACGCCATTATGTTAGTGCCAAAAGACGTTAAAAAAAAAAAATACAGACAGATTCTCTGTAATATATCTCTGGGTTTATTATCAGCCTGACATTTTAATGTGTGTTATTAAAATTATATTTTAGGGGCTGGGGTGGGGTTCAGGTGGAACAGTACTTTGGAATATTGCAAGAAGTTGCACATAAAAAATGATTTTGGTAACCTAGTGATGTCCTTGACACACGTTGGCACTATAGAGTGTATCTGCTTAAAGAGACATATGGCTGGAATGGCAGAAGTCAGAATTTGAAGGGTATTAGTAAAACCTTGTGGGGGAAGCTTGAACTGATACTGGCTTAAGCTAATTGTAGCTCTTCTCTGATTTCACATGCTCCAAACTATAAGATAATTTTAACTACTGGGAATACAATTCCATTTTTTTTAGGTTGTTTTAAATCACATTAATAGCAAATCAGATTGAAAATAAATCTATTTATAAATGCTAATAATGTAAGGCAAATTTAACATGCTAGCTGTGCAATGTAAAAATTTTGGTAGATAATCAGCCAAAGCTAAAATGCTGATGTGATTGTTGTTGTTGTTGAATTGGGGATTATTAAGGAAGATAGGCCTACTGAGAAAACCAGGGTTAAGTTTACAGTTTTGTCTTTTGGGCAAGGTGTTCCTTATTACTTAAGATTGAATGGTCCTGCAGCTTGCTTCATTAGTTTCCTTTTCATGCCAGCCATTAGGACCACTTGATAATTCTTTTATTTTAGTTTGTTTATTGTCTTCCTTCTCTTTTTACTGAAGTGTAAGCTCTCTCATAAAAGTGGTCCTGTTGACCTTCAGTCGTACCTGCCTGGCACCTGTGAGACACTCACTAAAAATTTGTAAAATAAATAAGTGTGGCATGCACAATGCTCTTGAAAGTCATAGTCTGCATGCTGTAACCTCTCTTTGGAATGATCAGAATTTACTGGACAAGGATGAATTTGTTAACATTTTATTTAAAGTTTCCACAAACCACATTTTATAACTCCAAATGAAAACTTTTGTATGTTGTTAATGCTGGCTTACATATTAAGGAAAATAAAATTAGCACTTCCTTGACATTTACTTGATTACATTGCTACCCAAAACTTTTGTTGAATACATGATTTAATAACTAAAGCTTATCTCAAAATATTTTTTTAAAAAAATTAAACCAATTCATATTAACTATATTAACTAAAACACTTGTTGATGTTTACGTACAAATAGTAACTATGAGACTTCTTGTTGTGGGCCACTTAGTTGATTCCAACTCATAATGACCCTATATGACAGAGTATAACTGCCCATAAGGTTTCTAAACCTATAATCTCAATAGGAGCTGATTGCCAAGTCGTTTCTCCAGCAGAGTAGCTGGTGGATTCAAACACATAGTTAATGCTGAGCACTACCAGGGCTTCTTAACTATGAGATTACTTCCATCTAAGTTCTGTTCTTGATAAAAAGTATCCACCATCTTAGGCTGAAAGAAAGATTACCAAATTAACTATACTACTTTTCTACTCCCACCACTTGTCTGTCAGTTTGTCATACTGTGGTGGCTTGCATGTTGCTGTGAGACTGGAGGCTATTTCACCAGTGCTTCAAATACCATGGGTCTCCCTTGGTGGGCAGGGTTCAGTGCAGCTTCCAGACTAAGACAGACTGGGAAGGACAGAACCCTCCAGTTTGGAAAAATTGGCCAATAAATACCTTGTGAATAGCAGTGAAACACTATCTGATATATTACTGGAAAATTTTTATGAGTAGCCCTGAAACATTGTCACATATACTGCCAGAAGATGAGCCCCTCAGGTTGAAAGGAATTCAAAACAACTAGGGAAGAGCTGCCTCTTCGAAGTAGAGTTCATATTAATGATGTGGATGGAGTAAAGCTTTTGAGACCTTAATTTGCTGATGGGGCCCACCTCAACATGGAAAGAAACAGCTGGAAACATCCATTAATAATTAGAATGTACAAATTATGAATCAAAGAAAATTGGAAATTGCCAAAAATGAAACAGAATTCATAAAGATCAATATCATAGGCATTAGTGAGCTGAAATGGAGAGGTATTGGCCACTTGGAATCAGACTATCATACGGTCTTCCACGTCAGGAATGAAAATTGAAGAATGGTGTTGCATTCATCATAAAAAAAAAAAAAAAAAAGATTTCAAGACCTACTCTGAAGCACAATGCTGTCAGTGATCAGTGATAGGATAATATAATCATATCACCCATATACCTAAAGGAAGACCAGTTAATACTATTATTATTCAAATTTATGCACCAGGCACTAAAACCAAAGATGAAGACACTAAAGATACTTATCAACATCTACAGTCTGAAATGGACCAAATACACTATCATGATGTACTTATTATTAATGGGGATTGTAATGAGAAACTTGCAGGGAAAAAAAAAAGGAATCATAAGTAGTTAGAAAATATGGCATTGATTATAGAAATGACACTGGAGATCATAGGATAGCATTTTGCAAGACTAACAACTTACTCATTGCAAAATCTTTTTCCAACAACATAAACTACATGTGTACCTCATCAGATGGAATACACAGGAATAAGATCAACTATATCTGTGGAAAGAGGTGATGGAGAAGTTCAATATCTTCAGTCAAGACAAGACAAAGAGCTGACTATGGATCAGATCATCATCCTTCACATGTAAGTTCAAGTTGAAGCCAAACAAAATTAAAACAAGTCCACGACAATCAAAATAGGACCTTGATTCTATCCCACCCCAATTTAGAGATCCACATGAAGAATAGATTTGACACATCGATCACCAATGACAAAAAACCAGATGAGTTGTAGGATGACATCAAGAACATTGTACACAAAGAAAACAAACTGCCATTAAAAATTCAGGAAAGAAAGAAAAGACCAAAATGTATGCCAGAGGAGACTCTGAAACTTTCTCTTGAAAGGAGAGCAGCTAAAGTGAATGGAAGAAATGAAGAGATAAAACAGCTGAACAGAAAATTTCAAAGGGCAGCTTGAGAAGTAAAGTATAATGAAATGAGTAAAAACCTGGAGTTAGAAAACCAAAAGGGAAGGATATGATGGGCATTTCTCAAGCTGAAAGAATTGAAGAAAAAATCCAAGCCTCAACTGGAAATATTGAAAGATTCTATTGCAATCTACTTCTGTACTGATACCGCGTTGGAAACCCAAGGAGGGGTCGCTAGGAGTCAGATCTGACTCGATGGCAGTGAGTTTTTTTTTTTTTTTTAATTTTTTATGGGTAAAATACTGAAAGATACAGGAAGTATCAAAAGAAAATGGAAGGAATACACAGAGTCACTGCACAAAAAAGAATTGGTTGATGTTCAGTGATTTCTGGAGGTAGCATATGATCAAGTACCAATGGTACTGAAGGAATAAGTCCAAGCTGCACTGAAGGAATTGGCTCAAGGAATTGACGTAATACCCACTGAGATGATTCAATAAATGGTGGAGACACTTGTTCATTTATGGCAAGAAATTGGGAAGACAGCTATCTGGCCAATTGACTAGAGGAGATCAATATTTGTGCCCATGCCAAAGAAAGGTGATCCAAAAGAATATAAAAATTATCAAACACTATGATTAACATCACATACAAGTAAAATCTTGCTGTAGGTGATTCAAAAACAATTGCAGCAGTATATTGACAGGGAACTTCCAGAAATTCAAGGTGGATTCAGAAGAGGATGTGGAACCAGGGACATCACTGCTGATATCAGATGGATCTTGGCTGAAAGCAAAGGTACCAGAAAGATGTTTGCCTGTGTTTTGTTGACTATGCAAAAGCTTTTGACTGTGTGGATCATAACAAATTTATGGAAAACATTGAAAAGTACTTAACTGTGCTCATGAGGAACATGTACATAGACCAAGAGGCTGTCGTTCAAACAGAACAAGGGAATATTGCCTGATTTAAAATCAGAAAGGTGTATGTCAGCATTGTATCCTTTCATCATACTTATTCAACCTATATGCTGAGCAAATAATCTAAGAAGCTAGATTATGTGAAGCCGAACATGGCATCAGGATTGGAGGAAGACTCATTAACAACTTACTATATGCAGATGACACAATCTTGCTTGCTGAAAGTGAAGATGACTTGAAGTACTTACTGATGAAGATCAAAGGCTATAGTACCCAGTATGGATTACATCTCAACATACAGAAAACAAAAATGATAATAACAACTGGACCAGTAAGCAATATTACAATGAAAGGAGAAAAGACTGAAGTTGTCAGGGATTTCCTTTTCCTTGGATCCACAATAAACATCCCTGGAAGCAGCAGTCAAAAAATCAGACATTGTATTTCACTGGGCAAATGTGCTTCAAAAGACCTCTTTAAAGTGTTAAGAAGCAAAGCTGTCCTTTGAAGACTAAAGAGCACCTAACTCAAGCCATGGTATTTTCAATCACCTCATGTGCTTGTGAAAGCTGCATAATGAATAAGGAAGATTGAAGAGTTGATGCCTTTGAGTTGTGGTATTGGTGAAGAATACTGAGAATATCACAGACTCCCAGAAGAACAAACAAATCTGTCCTGGAACAAGTGCAGCTGGAATGCTCCTTGGAAATGAGAATGGCCAGACTTTGTCTCACCTACTTTGGTCATGTTGTCAGAATGGACCCTTGGAGAAGGGTATCATGCTTGGTAAAGTAGAGGGTCAGCAAAGAAGGGGAAGACCCTCAACGGATGGACTGATGCAGTGGCTGCAACTATGGGCTCAAGTATGGCAAGGATTGTGAGGATGGTGCATGACTGGGCAATGTTTCTGTTGTACATAGGGTTGCTATGAGTCAGAGCCAACTCTATGGCACCTAACAACAACAATAACAACTTTCCTACTCAAGATTAAAGAAGCTAACTGTTCTCAAACAAACATAGGAGAAAATGACTTTTCATTTCAGACCTAACTCCTATAGTACTAGGGTAAGTGAGGGAATGAGAGGTGTGTTGAACAGGAATTCAGAAAAATAAATCAGTCTCAAAATTGTGTACATCAGATATTCCTCAAAGTCTGCCTGGCAATGTGTTTTTTTTTTCTTTTATTTCTAATGCAAGTTTGTTTTTATCTATGGTGGGGAGCATTGATATTTAAATTTGCATTAACTTTCCATAATGAATAAGAAGTACATAGCTAAACTTGATTTATATCAAATCAATTTTGGCAGAGAGTAAAAAGTCAAAAAGTTGTTTTTGTTTTTAAAGTAGAAAGCTTCTGTTTAAGACAATTAATGATTTCAGAGAAAAGTGATTATTAATAGGAGTAACCTAGATTTGTATAGTGAAAGGAATTACTGAAACAGGGAGAGACTTAGGGAAAGTTCACCATTTTTATTATTTTTGAAAAATTGGGTTGAATCTTGTCTTCCTCACTAAAACTGCTCAATCACTCAGAGTTACTTATTTTCCCAGTCTATCAATATTTATAGTAAAACTTGAAGTATCACCAAATTGTAAGGTCTAAAGTAATATTGAGAGCATAACTCATTAACTCAACAAATATTGAGTATCTATCTATCCTCTACATTGACAACAGAGTGATCTTTCGAGGACAAATTTGATTTTTCCACTGCCCTGAAAAAATCCTTCAAAGATTACTCATTGTCTTAAGGATGAAATTCAAACTTCTGGTTATGGCATAAAAGATTCTTAATAATCCAATGTCTGTTTTCTGACCCTCTTTAACCAACTCTCCTTCTTGATCCTTCCTGAGCACCCCATTCTCCATCAAATTCCCCTCAAGACCTGTTGACTTTATTCTCTGTCAACAACTTACCACTCTTTGTGCTCTGTAGATGTCATTCTTTCTTCCTCAACTAGCCTTTCTCCATGCTTCCTTGTCTGCACGGTGAACTCCTACTCATCCCGCAAGATCAAGTATGACTTACCCTATAAAACTGTAACCAGTGCTGACTTCCATTTGTGCTTCCCTGTAAAAGACTCTGGTAGCATAGTGGCTAAGGTACTTGACTGCTAACCAGAAGACTGGTGGTTCAAACCCACCAGCCACTCTTCAGAAGGAAGATGGGGCAATCTACTTCCCTGGTGTTACTGCCTCGGCAACCCAAGGAGGTGTTGCTATGAGTTGGGTCCGACTCAATGGCACATAATAACAACAACAACATAAAAGACTAACATACTATTAATTATATACTGTCTTTACTCACACAGCATATTTTTGTCAAGCTCCTACTCTAAGCTAGGTACTAGGGGATACAGCAGTGAGCAAAATAGATATAGCAATAATTTTCTCATCTCATGGAACTAGCCTTCAAGTTGCTAAAAAACAGAAAATAAATGAGACAAATAATTTTAGATATATATAGGGACATATATACAAGACAAATAGAGAACCATATATATGTACATAAAATACTATTTTTTGGTTAGCTAGTGTTAAGTTCTATGAAAGAAAGTTAAAGATGTGTGGTATGGGAAGGGGTGATTAATATTGTCAATATTGTGGCCAGGGAAGGGCTCACCATGGGAAGATTTTGAGTAGTGCTATCTAGTAAATCTATATTCATTGTAGGTATTATCCACCACTCTGTAAGCTTATTTTTTCGGAGAATTTTTCACCTTTTTTTCCTCATTCAGAGCCCAGCATAGTTTTTGGCACATAAGGAAGAGTGAATAGATGGGAAGCTGGGACTTAACAAAGAAATAATTCTATGCAAACTTAAAGGTTGTCAGAGCGATGGGTGGAATGCAATGATTTATTTCTGACTCTTGAAACTTTAGTGCTAGACATAGAGACCCTGTGAGGCTTATAGGCTTTAAAATGCAATTACTTATACAATAACACTGAAGAATCATCATATGTCTGGAAGAATACTCTCTAAGTAGGCAAATTACTCTATTGCCACACAGGAGAGAATGATCATGGTGTATTCACATTAAAAATCCCTTTATTAAAGCTTTATTAATAGCATGAAAAATAAATCATCTTTTCTGTTTCATGAACTTCTTTTTCTTATGAAATATTATACTGTTAATGTGCCTTATTTCCTTCCAAAGACTGCCCTATCCCGTGTTTCTAAATACATAAACTTCCATTAGGAACTTTTTTTTTCTTTTTTTTCTCCAAAAACACTCACAATAACCAGGATTTCCATGAAAAGCCCAGAAAGCATCCGTTGATACTTGGTATGGCTTGCAATTTTCACAAATCTCCAAATCATCACAACTGTCTATGACGCCATTATGTAAAATTCTGCTCTTAAATGAACATGTAGCATACAATGAGTCTGTGGCATTGGGAAATGTAACTTCAGAAACTGTCCACAACTCTGCTTTAACTCACATGAATTGTGAAGGGTTTTGGATAGGCCAAATAGGAAACAGAACATATTTATTTTAGTGAGTCAAGCTTTTTTTTTTTTTTTAATAGCTCAAAACAATGGAAACTTTCATCAATTTGAAAGTAATTAACCTTTTAAGACATTTAAAAAGAAATATTGGTGAGAATTAAGAGTACGAAGGATTTTGTTAAATTTGAATAAATTTGAATAATTTAAATAAAATTTAATGCTTTTACTCTGGTCAGGGCAGTGTGGACCCATTGAACTTAATAAATAAGCAAAAGGGAGAAACAATAAGTAATATGCCTTTGACTGTAAATTAGGGAGAGATAGTCTTTATGTTGTTATTTAGCGTTAATATGGAATAAATGTGAAATTTTTAAAACTTACAAGGATGGGGAAAAGAAAATTATTTTGGTGAGACAGAATTTGATATGGAAGGATTCCATTTATTTCTTTCAAATGCATGGGTTCAGACTATTCTTATTGTTATTAGGGGTCACAGAGTTGGCTCTAACTCATAACGACCCTATGTTCAACAGAATGAAACATTGCCTGGTCCTGGGCCATCCTCACAATTCTTGCTATTCTTAAACCCATCACTGCAACTACTGTGTCAATCCATATCGTTGATGGTTGTCCCTTTTTTGCTGACCCTCTACTTTACCAAGTATGAATTCTTCCCCAGGGAATGGTCCTTTCTGACAACATGACCAAAGTAGGCAAGATGAAGTCTGGCCATTCTTGCTTCCAAAGAACGTTCTGGCTGCACTTCTTCCAGGACAGATTTGTTTGTTCTTCTGGCAGTCCATGGTATTTTCAGTATTCTTCATCAACACCACAACTCAAAGGCATCAACTTTTATTCAGTCTTCCTTATTCATTATGCAGCTTTCACAAGCACATGAGGCATTTGAAAATACCATGGCTTGGGTTGTGCACACCTTAGTCTTCAAAGTAACATCTTTACTCTTCTTTAACTCTTTAAAGAGGTCTTTTGAAGCACATTTGCCCAGTGAAATAAAATGTCTGATTTCTTGACTGCGGCTTCCAGGGATGTTTATTGTGGATCAAAGGAAAATGAAATCCCTGACAATTTCAATCTTTTCTCCTTTCATCATAATATTGCTTATTGGTCCAGTTGTGAAGACTCATCTTCCTTATACTGAGGTGTAATCCATACTGAAGACTGTAGTCTTTGATTGTTATCAGTAATTGCTTCAAATCATCTTCACTTTCAGCAAGCAAGATTGTGTCATCTGTCTATGGTAGGTTGTTAATGAGTCTTCCTCCAATCCTGATGCCATGTTCTTCTTCACAAAATCTAGCTTCTCAGATTATTTGCTCAGCATACACTTTGCATAAGTATGATGAAAGGATACAATGCTGACTACACCATTTCTGATTTTAAACCAGGCAGTATTCCTTGTTGTTCTGTTTGAATAACAGCCTCTTGGTCTATGTACTGGTTCCAGTCTGTCTTAGTCTCAAGTGCCACTGAAACCTGTCCACAATAGGTGACACTGCTCATATTTTAAATACCAGTGGCATAACCTCCAACCTCACAACAACACACAAGACACCACAAAAAACTGACAGATGAGTGGTGGTACTTCTTCAGACTAAGCACAGTCCAAATCAAGAAAGGGCAGAGAAAGACATGAGGGATCTGAGGGTGGAGCCAAATTGAGTGCAAATTATTTTAAAACAATATATTAGTGTGTTTATGTTGTCTGTTGCTGAGCTGATTCCAACTCATAGTGACCTTATATGATAGAACAGAACTGTCCCATAGGAGCTCTGGTGGTGTAGTGTCTAAGGCATTTGACTACTAACCAGAAGGCTGGCAGTTCAAACCCACTAGTCACTCTTCAGAGGGAGGATGGGGACATCTACTTCCATAGTGATACTGCCTCAGAAACCCAAGGCGGGGGGGGGGGTCGCTAGGAGTCAGAATTGACTCGACGGCAGTAAGTTTATGGTTTTCTAGGCTGTAATCTTTATGGGCCACCACTCATCAGTCAGTTTGTCGTACTTTGGTGGCTGTCTGTTGCTGTGAGGCTGGAGGCAATGCCACCAGTATCTCAAATACCAGCAGGGTCACCTATGGTGGACAGATTTCAGCAAAGCTTCCAGACTAAGACAGACTGGGGAAAGGGATAAGGCCATTCATTTCTGAAAGAACCGGCCATGGAAAACCTTTTGAAACACTGTCTGATATATTACTGGAAAATTTTAGAAAGAGCTGTGAAATATGACCTGATATAGTGGAGGAAGATGAATCCCTCAATTTGGAAGACACTCAAAATACAACTGGGGAAGAGCTGCCTCCTCAAAGTAGAGTTGACCTTAATGACTAGGCAGTGTTTCTTTCTGTTGTACATTGGGTTGCTGTGAGTCAGAATTGACTCCACAGCACCTAACAACAACAACAATCTTTACAGGACGAGTGCCAGGTCTTTTCTCCCACAGAGCGGATGATGGATTAGAACCCCCAATCTTTTGATTAGAAGCAGAGTGCTTAACCATTGTGCTACCAGGGTTTCTTGTTTGTTTTTAGGAGTTATTTATATCCTAGAGAGAACCTTATGTATTGGTGCCCTTGCCAGAGACATCTGAAGAATCTGTTAGGTTCATCTGTAAAAACTTTTCATAAGATGAAATCCTTTCTTATATTTTCATAGCAGTAGTGAATAATGTGAAAAGATTTTAATTCAAATATGACAGTGCCGTAAAGAGATTCTTCAGACATTTAATGAGTGGTTACTCATTAAACGAGCAATAGTTTATCCATGATTATGAATATGAAAGAAAATTAGAACTTAGCTCCAAATCTCCATGAAATCCCAAAAGAAGGGAAGATATGGAGGTAAATAAATGCAATAATTAAAGGACATCATGACAGAATCACAACAGCAGGACACACAGTCTCCAATATGTTGACAGAGAAGGGGGATCTTCCCTGTTTGATTATGGACAACAAATTATTGATAGCCAAAATTAAGTCAAATGAAAGAATGAACTTCCCTAGTGTAGAAAGCTACCTATCCTCCATTTGTAAACTGACATCGTTGGAAAATTTCAATGTTCTGATCTCTTTTAGATCATTTCTAGTTTGTTATAATTAATATTTTTCCTTTACCTTTTTTTGGCATTGTCAACTCAAATATCAGAAAAACAGAATAAATGTATTTTCCAATATATTTGCTGCTTTACTGTCCTCCACCTATGCCCCTCACCCCAGTTTCTGCTAGTGCTACATTCTCACTGTGTGAACACAGGAGGAAACCATTACTGCCAATGTTTCCTCCTTCCAGAAAAAAAAAAAAGAGCATTTTGGTGGACTTTGTTATGAGAGTAAACATCCCATAAATCTCTGCCCCTAATGTGACTCCTTATTCCCTCAATTTAGAGGTTACCAGGTATGTGGATTACAATCAACTTAAACAAAGCCGCATGCATGCTCCTCCATCTCAGGATATGTTACTGCACCCATAACAAGCAATTGATTTTTTTCTTTTTAAAGAAAAGGAAAAAGAAAAAAATAATCCACTACTGAAAATTTTGGGAACAATATTGTAAATGGCAATATAGATAATAAATGGAAATTACAAAACTTAAGAGAAAACCTTTATAATCTCCTTTTCCCACCTCTACCCAAATACCTGAGTCAATCACAACATCAAAATCACCCCAATTCTCTTCAAAACTTCTCAAAACTATCTTTCAAAACTCAGTGTCAGAAATGCTTTTTTTTTTTCTTTTTGACTTTTTCTCCTTAATTTACCTGGTGTATCCTCATTGACTTTTACCTTGGGAGGTTTCTAATCTTTCTTGGTTCTTTTTGTCTCTGAATTTTTCCAATGAGAAAAATAGAACTATTGAAAATCCAGCATGGCTTCTATCTATCTACTTCCAAAACAAAATGCCCTTCTTTCTTCAGAGGAATGAAACTTCATACATTACTCTCACTTATCTACTATCTCATTATCCAATATTTTACATTTACAACAGTAGTGAAAAATCTACTACTATTCGACTATTTTGCTCATTAACAATGTACGTCTGGTAGTAATGAATACTGAGGTGCAAGGTAAGAGTAACATTGGCTATCATGGTTAAGGCTATATGTCAACTTGACTGGGCCATGATTGTCAGTGGTTTGGCAGTAATGTAATGATGTAATTCGTCAGTTAAGCAATGATATAATTTGGCAGTTATGTAATGATGTAATATGGCAGTTATATAATAATGTAGCCATCCTCCATTTTGTGATCTGATGTGGTCATCTTCCATTTTTACATAACAACCTGGTCAATAAGTGAGGAGTAGGCATACTCATATTTTTGCCTCTGTGATGTTTGTTGTTTGTGTATAAAAGATCAGTGTGTTTTAAACAAAAGGATTGCAGTCTTCCAAGAAAAAGACAGAACATTAACTTTGGTTATGGGACTCTGAGATATTAAAAAACTCAAGAAAAGGAAAATTACTGATTTAATATAAAGAATAGCCTTTATTAATTTTTTAGTCATATAATCGTTGAACGTGAGAACATCTAAAATACTCTAGAAAGAGAATTTCAAGTGAGACACAGGATTAATCCCAATACAAATTACAATGATGATACTGAACACAATCACTGGCAATTTTAAAGTATGTTATGGTGTTTTATGTGAAAACACGTAAAAGTGTAACTTGAGAATCTTAGCAGATCTTCAATAGATAAAGCCACAGACACTAAAGAGAAGCAAGGTACACTGTAAGGTAATTTAAGGGGAAACCACATAGGCCTGGGTTTCACATAACAGAAATAATTGGGAATAGACTTCCTCTGGTGGCCCTGTTGTCTACTGGAATAATTCCAGGTCCCTTTCTAGGCACTCAAATTTCCTGGAACATAACCCCGTCTATCTGAACAGCCAGACTGCTGATTCTTTACTGACAAGCATCAGCATCCATTCTTTCTGTAATTCATCTTTTTATCTCTTATATCCTTTGCAGGAGCTCTAGTGGCACAGTAGTTAAAGTACTCTGCTGCTAACCAAAAGGTCAGTAGTTCAAACCTACCATATGCTACAGGAGAGAAAGATGTGGCAGTCTGCTTCCATCAAGATTTAAAGCCTTGTAAACCTTATAGGGCAGTTCTAGTCTTTCCTATAGGGTCACTATGAGTCAAAGTAGAAACCAAGTAGACAGCAACACATTACATCCTTTGCTTGTGTCTTGTATCTATCAAAACCTTATTACCATAAACTTGTGGAAAATATCTGGATTCACATGTCATCAAGTTCTTCCCTTTAGAGATGAAGAAATTAAGGACCAGGAGTAAAGACTTGTTATTTTTCGTTACCTTACTTTGCATTGCCATTCAACAACAGCAGCAATAACAACAGCTTCTTTCCTGTTCTTTAATTAAACATTGCAAGTTGGCATGGCATCTAAGGAACATACCTTCCAGAATCAATCCTGATATATAACAGACATTCGATCAATATTTATGAAATAAAAAAAAAAAAAAGGTATCCTCAACATAGAGCATATTATCTAATGTTTATTGCATGTTATGGTATTCATTCTTGGTTTTTATTATCTAGTGTTACATAAGAAGCCATGGTGACATGGTAGTTAAAGCACTCAGTTGCTAACCAAAAGGTTGGAGGTTTGAACCCACCAGTCACTCCATGGGACAGAGAAGTGGCAGTCTGCTTCTGTAAAGATTTACAGTCTTGGAAATTCTATGGGGCAATTCTATTCTGTTCTATACAGTCACTATGAGTTGGAATTCACTCAATGGCAATGGGTTTAGCACGCCATAGTGGAAAGAATATGGACTGTGAATTCCAGTGAACCCAGGGTTTTATCAGCCCTGGGTGATATTCACAACAATGGGAGGGAGATAGTATTATTCTAATTTTGTAGATTAAAAAATTGAGATTTAGAAAGTTTGAATAGCATATCAAGAATCATTCAATGAGTGAGTAACTGAAGCCGAATTTGAACCAGGCAGTCTGACTCCAAGGTGTAAAATTTTTTTGTTTACTTTTCTCTCTTGATAGAAAACTGGGTCAAAAGCCATATTCTAATTTGAAGTTTTCATTTTGGTTTATATTATTTAAAAGGGGCCAACTGAGTTAACAAGAAGAAGGTGATTAGATGAAGTATATTGGAATAATAATTCCAAAGGTCTTTCTACTTCTATTAACTAACAGTTTGATACAGATTAATTCTATAAAGCCTTCTTTCCATCTTCTACTTCTTGTCAGGTAACCAAATATAGGGTCTGGCTTCTATTGGGTGGGCAAATTGTAGAAGACTTACACTCATAGAACTTCACCGCAAAATAAGATTGCAGTAACAGATTATAATCTCTGAGACAACCAATGTTGTTAGATGCTGTTGATTTGGTATGTGACTCATGGTGACACCATGCGTTACAGAGTAGAAGTGTTCTATAGGGGTTCCTAGATTGTAATCTTTACAAAAGCAGTCCACCAGGCAAACCTATATCCTTTAGGTTAGCAGTCAATTGCAAACATTTGGCACCACCCAGGATCCTTGTAAAAGCCAATAATCTTCCTTATAACACAAAGTACTCCGAATCATATTCATATTAACCTATGAGCTGATAGTACTAGTCCTTTCTCATGCTTCATTCCTCCTCTTAGAAATCTGAGTACCAGAAAGTGTGCAATTCTGTTATTATTTATTTTCTAGGCAGGACAATGTAGTACTTAATCATAGGCCTTCTGTAGTGGGCATCCTGTGTTCAAACCTCCACTTAGCCACTCACTAGCTGATACAAGTTTCAGTGAGTAAGTTACATCTTCTAAAGCTTCGGTTTCCTGTCAGTAAATAATAATAATAATATCCTTACTTCATGGAGCTAACTGTGAGCATAAAATGAGATAGATCATGTTAAACACTTAGTGTTCATCCATATATTAAGCACCCAAATTATTATTAGACACCTAAACAAACATTTGCAAGCTAGAAGTAAAAGGAAGAGGCACTGTTTTCCAAAATTTACATTTTAAGATGATTTTAATGTATCTAACAATGCTATATAAAATAGAAAACCCCTGGGATTGGAAAGTCTGAGAATTACTAAATAATTTCCAGCTGAGCAATTAATTTAAAGCCACATTTGTCTCTTCAAGTTAATTACCATAGGTCAAAGGCCTTCTACCCTCCAGTGTTTTGGTAGGCTTTTGCTGTCATAAATTCAGTACACCTACCACTCTTTCTTTGAACGTTTGATATTTTGCCAGTCATTGCTGAATTTCGTTGACCTGGAGTTATTTTGAGAACAAAAATTGTGATCTTGAAAGTATGAAAACTTAAAAGTGAACTCCAGATGGGTGCCTAACATTAGGTTAAATTCCTAAACATTCACAGAATTAAACCAATATCACTTGGGAAAAATCCTAAATCATTAATGCAAAATTTGATATATTTGCCATATATAACCCTAGAGAAACAATGGTACTTGTAGCTTCAAAATCAATGGGGTGGTTGCTTTGCTTTGAATCGTTTAATGGTTTCCCATTGCTCGGCAGATAAATATCCAATGCTGAAGTCAGCCTACAAAACTCTCTGCAGGCTGACCACTTCCTGACACTTCTCCAACCTCCTATCCTACCCCACACTCTCCCCTCTTTCCTCCCCAGCTAGACTGGCCTGTTAACTGTCTTCACTGTTCTTTTGCACACACACTTCTCTCTGCTTAAACCAGGTTTTGAGCTCCACCTTCTCTCCTATCTTGGAGGTTAGAAAGGAGGCTCCCTCAGGGAGTCTTCTCCACCTCCCTGAACAAGTCAATCATTTGCATAATTGAGTGACCCCTGGAGACCTCTCCTGCAACAATTTTCAGAGTAGCAGCTTCATCCTTAATTAGGGGCTCATCTATTTCTCTCCCATACTGAATTGAAAGCTTCTTGAGGATAGGGATCTTGTCTAAGTTCATCACCGTGTTCCCAATGTCTATCTTAGGACCTGAGGAGTCCCTGGGTAGTGTAAACCATTAATGGGCTTAGCTGCTAATCAAAGTAGAAGACTGAGTCTACACAGAGGCACCACAGAAGAAAATGTGATGTGAGCTGATTTGGTTTCTGGGCCTAACACATAGTGTTCTCAAAAAACACCGTGAAATGACAAAATAAAGTTAAAAAATTAAAGGAATTTTTAAAAGAAAACCAAAATTGTCTTTTCAAAATACAAAATACAAAATATGTCCGTATATTAGTTCTATAGTGGACTTTTCAATATTCAGAAGAGTGATTTTCAAACTCTGCCTTGCTGTGTTACAGGGATTTTTCTGAATCCTCTGGGATTTAGGGCAAATCTCAGTCTGGAGAAGAAGGGAGAAAGATGGAGAAAGAGCTGCAGAGGTGTTCATCCCCACATGCCTGCAATTAAAATAGAGTCATCCTTTCTTGATATTTTTTTCACTGTATTTCCATTTTTAAGCCTCTGTGAGCAGAAGATTCAGAGGCTAAACAGTAGTAGTTTGAAAATCAATACAATGGCTTAATGATCAATTATTTTGTCTTTAAATTTCTTAACAAATGCAAAATGCCCTTGATGAACTTCAGCTGATACATTATTAGCTGCCACAATATTTCAGTTTACAGAATTCTATTTCTAGTCCACAGTCATGATTTTATACATTCAATCATGTCAGAAAACAGCTATTATTATCTATCTTTGGCTGTCACTCTTTCACTCATCTATCTCCCTCCTCATATAGAGATCCTTCTGGGTTCTTCCATTGCCCAGAGGAGAACATCCAAGTACACAGCATAACATTTAACATCTCTATCATTTCCATTTACCATTCCAGCTTCTTTTCCTTCTTAATCTTAATAAATGAACCACAAAAATATACCTTTATTCTTTCCTCTGTACTTGCCACTCTCTCTTCTTGGAATGGACTCTCTCTGCCTGAATAATTCCTTTATTTCCATCATGAACCCATTCAAATGTTACCATCTGTTTTTTCCAGTCTGGGTAATTTACCCAAACTTCTAGCACATGCATCTGTAGGTCTCTGGTCTCACTCCACGTCTTAGTGCTGAACACACTGAATGGTTCTTGTTTACATTCTTGTCTTTTTCCTACCCAGGTCATTAATAAACACAGATTCTGCACTTGCTAGCTTTATGTCCTTACTTCCTAGGTTACTACTTGACATAATAAATTACAGTGAATGAATGAAGGGAAAGCTGTATCACTTGAAACAGTTCCCTGGCATTTACTATTTATGATTTCAACTCATTTTGAGATAACCCAAAGTGTGTGCCATATAGAAATTTGTGGAATCTCAAACAGAATCACCCATTCAGAGAGGCTACTGCTTAAAAACTCTCTTTAGCTGGGAAGATAGGTTAAAGTCAACTCCTCTGGCCTTGCATCTGAGACAATTTCATCATTTTTATTTAAAATAATATTTGAATATTACAACAGTTTTTAAGAGGCTTTTTACATTTTTATAAAATATATTAGATATTCTAAGGACATTTTTTGTTTTTGTCTTAATTTAGAAAGCTGAAGAAAAACAAAAATTGTTTTCTTATTTCATAGTAAACCAGAGTTAGCTGTGGTATGCATTTATCAAAGTGTGTTCCAAGACACTTGAGATTCTGAATGAAAATGTCTACGATGAGATATGTTTGGTGGCACTGCATTCAATGCCCTGCATGGAGGTTTGTAATGTACACTACCATATTAAAAGTCTTGGGAGAGTCTTCAGTAAAGAGCTATATTTATCTTTATTTGGTTGAACCTTTCCCTAACTCATTTGGCTATGTTGTTGTTGTTGTTGTTGTTAGGTGCCGTCGAGTCAGACCCAACTCATAGAGACCCGTCCTTGGGTTTCCGAAGCAGTATCACTACGGAAGTAGATTGCCCAAACTTCCTTTCGAGGAGTGGCTGGTGGGTTTGAAGCGCTGACTATGAACATCCTTTAATATTGTAAGAACTCACTGATAACTTGTTTGAGCATCAAATTTTCATCCTTTGCCTTTTAATTAAAATGGTATGTGTACGTGAAATGTAGAGATCTGAACCAATTATTGGGGACAAATCCAGCCAATATAATTTTTATCTTGAAGGGAATATATAATTGAGACAAAATATTTAAAATGTTTTTTTTTCTTATCATTTAGTATGAAATACATAACTTCTTAATTTTCTTCTTCTCTGTGATAATTATGCATAAAGTAAAAACATAACTCCTTTGCAATATGTTCGATAATGGAAAAACTCAGATTATTTTTAACAGCATAGCTTTTTCCCTACACTAGTATGAAAGTTCGACGGCACATAACAACAACAACAACAACAGTATGAAAGTTTAGTAACCTTGCTTAAAGGAGCCCTGGTTGCACAGTGGTTAAAGTGCTGGGCTTTAACCAAAAGGTAGGTGGTTTGAACCCAGTAGTAGCTCTGTGGTAGAAATATATGGCTGTCTGCTTCAGTAAAGGAAGCCTTGGAAACTCTGTTGGGCAGTTCTCCTCTGTCCTATATTACCATTCTGAGTCAGAATCCACTTGATGACAATGGGTTCATGTTGTGGGAATTTTGCTTTACATCTTGTCACTGTTGCCACATCATAGCAGCAGTTTGCAATCATTATTTTAATGGTTGAATCTTAATTTAAATTTAGAAGTTATCACTTCCTAGTGATAATGCTTCCTAGTGTTAAAGTCTTAAAGTTGATTTTAGACACTCGCTCTTGTGCATGTTCTCTCTCTCACGTGCACACAAACACCAAGATTAAGAATCCATAAATACTTATAAGACAAATGCAAATTTTGGTAGAATGAACAAATATAAGTACACAAATACATGTTGGTATCAAACACTTGATACTTCTATGAGTATGTGAGATTAAACCCAGAAAAATAAGAAAATAGGTAGCTATCATCTTTGGACAGCTCTACGCTTGGAAAAAAAAGTCCTAAAAGGATTGGTGTCCCTTATATATAAATTAAAATAAATTAGAACAAAGGAAAAACAAGAAAATCTTACTTATACCAGTTTAAGAAAAAAAAAAAAGAGAGAGAGAGCACTATGGTTATCAATTTCCTAATAAATACAAATGCATTTTCAAGATGAGTTCAGCTCATCTTCCTTTGGTGTGGTCTATATCGCAAATGTCCAAGTGTAAGCAACAATTGAGGTAGTGCTTGATAAGTAGCATAAGATGGAAGTATCTGAACACTTAGGTTGTCACCTTAAAACAAGCTGTCACACATTTTTCTTCACACATTTGAAACGCAACTTATCAACCTTAACAAGTGTTGTTATCAAAAAAATTTCGGTGCCTTTGTTCTTTCCCTTTTGCAAGTAAATTACACTTTTAGGATTTATTAAGACAAGAAACAATTTTTGAATAGCAGGTCAAAACTCTCTACGGAAAAATTCTCATTACTTTCTAGCCCGAAGCAGTATTTACCACCCAATGTATCCATCTTTTTCCTGTTTCTTCTATATCTATATTTCCTGAATCTTGTTTCTGTGCCTAATGCTATAACATTGCAGCAGTTTGTTCAAAGCAACACTCTTATTTTTGTTCTTAGCCGGTGCTATACAAACCCTGATCAATTATTGAAGTGTAAGCCCCGAAGTAACACAGCTATTACTGCAGCAGGCGGACAAAAATGGAACACTTTTAGCTACAGTATATTTACTTTTGAATTCCAGCAAACAAACCAACAAGTTAAACTACCTTGTCTTTCACTTTGTTTGATGTACTAATATTTCCTGCTTCTTTCGAAGTCTTTTTCTTTATGGAGGAAGTCTCTGAAAATGCCAGTTTCTTTTTGGAATTATGATAGCCTTAACATTTATGCACAAGAGCGCTGCAGCATGGACTTGATGGGCTTAAATAAGTTAAGCTAGACAGTATCATGCCAAAACCCTTTGGTATTTTATAAAGTTCGCCAACATGTCGTCTTCATATGGTAATAATCCTGCAAAGAGTCCATGATGATGTTTAAAACAACAAACAGTATCACTGAGGAAAGTATTCATTAAAGCTTTTCAGAAAAGTCAAATTAGAGGTAGGGAAAATTTCTCATGAAGAGCAACCACTAATCACATTTGGAATTTTTCTCTCTCTTCTTACTCCATTATTCACAAAGGATTGCCCGAGATGTTGTAATTTTATTTTTTTACACTGTTGCCTTATTTAATTATATAGAATATATCTGATCAGGTTGCCAGTGAAGACTACAAGTATTCATCTTCTGATGATGCTAACGTGCATCTGCAGCCTCAATATAATGGTTTATTTTTTATTCTTTTTTCATTTTAAATCTCTGTTCTGGGTTTGAAGAACTAAATGATAGTGAAGATAACTGGAAATGTTCCAAGGTTTTTATATGTACTGTGCAGTCGAAACCAAAATTAGTGGTTATATTCCAGACCTAATAATATTTGACATTTATTCTGAAGTTTGGGTACAGAGATCCAGGAAGTTAGTGAAAAGTAGCTAAGGACAGTGAAAGAAACTGTTTCAAAGTGTTATATATCTGCAACACATTCTTGGCTATTCTTTTCCGGCCAAGAAAATAAAAGCAATCTGGGTAACATCTGAGCACCAAAGGTGAACACATTATGAAAAACACTTTCATCAATTCATAAGTATGTCATCAAAGCCACTTGAAGCAATTTGATATTTGAATAGAAAGCCATGAATAAAAAGGCCATATGCATTTGGAAGCTTTCATAATTTAGGATAGTTTATCTCAATGTCTTGTTATGAAGTGATGCTCATCTTTTCCCTCATATACTCTTCATTTGTGAATAGGCCTATTAGATACAATATAAAGCATAAAATACTGCAACTGAAATATATGACAGATTAGGATCTTATCAAACAATGTTTTATATATGAGGACATTTGTACCTCTAGCATTATGAAAGCCAGTTATATCTCACCATCAAGACAACCAAAGAAAGACCTTTTTTTATTTTTATTCAAGACTGCTTTTACTGGATTAGTAACAATGTCAAATTATTATTAGTTCTTTTCCCCTTTTCTCCTTGCAAAGAGAAAAGTAAAAAGTATGTGTCTGCCTGGTTTCTCAAACATCTATTTTATTTTTTGAACTGATATTATGATTCAAGCAGGATACAAATGGGTGGGAGGGGGAGTACAATTTTTATTTATACACTAGGCTGACTGAAAGTGAGATGGACCATTTATCGACTAAAACATCTGCATTATTATTTTTAGAGCTTTGTGGCAGACAGCTCAGGAAAGGTACCTTGTACAAAAAGCATAACTTGAAAAAGGTGCAGAAAGGACTCTAGAAATGTATGTTTTGTGAAACTGCTTTATTTAACATGGCTCTGGATAGTGCAAACAGGCTGACTGCATTTGTGAGGTATAAAGCTTATGTTATATGTTGTAGCATAGTGCCTAAGGCACTTGACTGCTCACCAGAAGGCTGGCGGTTCAAACCCACCAGCCACTCCTGGGAAGGAAGGTTGGGCAATCCTAC
>NW_006921610.1:18398485-18408474 GCF_000298275.1 Orycteropus afer afer
TAGTGATACTGCCTCAGAAACCCAAGGAGGGGTCGCTATGAGTTGGGTCCGACTCGACGGCACATAACAACAACAACAACATACATAACCACTATTTTTTTTTTTTTAAGTGGTGCATTATAGGCTTTGTTGGGTTTGATCGTCATAGGGCACAAGGCATAGTTTCTACTTTGAGGAGTTAGTAGTCAATTAGAACAGGTAGACAAACAAATATTTATAATTAAGTTATGTGCCAGAATAGATTAATGCGTCCATGGTACACTAGTAATCTAAAGAAGGTGTGTTTGGTTGTTATGTACTGCAATAACGTAAAAGACGAACATCTCTCCTTTATGTACAGTTTTGTAGTGCACAAACTGACTTCATACACATCTAATTCTTCTGGCAAGATTTCTCTTCTTGTGAAGCTGAAGCTTTGGCTCTGGAGAATATGTGACCAACTCAAAAGACCAGAATTTAATTAATTAAAGGCAGAGTGAGGACATCAACTCACACTCAAACCAAATAAATGATATTTATTAGAGAGAAAGTGATATCAGATTGACAATAATGACTGGAACATCTTCATCAGGAAGACTAAAAAGAATATGTCTAAAAGGTAGGATACATGCATTTAATGTGCATACAAATACCTTCCCTATGGACATACAAATTAATCTGGGAACACTGACGGTTAACAAACATATTTCTTCAGAAATAGAAAATTAAAATTCATCCTGTGTATGTTTATTGCCTAAAGGAGTTTTCCAATATATCACTGATAGAGAAATGAAACATTGAAGACAGATTGGATTAGAACGAAATCATAATTCTATTTGGCTAATATGGTGAAATAGCATAAACAGGGTAGCAATATTGTGCATGTGCTATTTCACAACTCTAAAGACATGATTCATTAGGTTTCCTTACCCTTATACAATGTCTCCAAGAGCCTCACAAAAAAGATGCTTTATTCAACTGTGAAGTGACAAAGACTTAGGAATCATAACATGGCTACTTATGAAATGCTTAGAGCATTAATATGTATGAATATTCATATATTTGTCTTACAGAGTTCCATTTGATAATTTTGTTTCTATTATATAATTTTGTATATTAAAATTTTATGGGAAATGGTTACGTGGTTGAAAGTTATGGCTATGTAAATTCTTTAGGTAGGGACATTGAAATATTAACATTACCCTATATTATTTATACTTTATAGTTATTGTAGGCCAATTTTTACTTAAATTTCTCTATTTTACTTTCAACAAACAGACAATAAAATTTAAATTTAATGTCAACTTTCCTTTCTTCCCTAAAATTCTTCATAATCATCAGGCAATTTCCTTTAAAACATGTTCACTCATAAATATGTAGAGTGGTTCAGCAACTTCAGTGAAAATTTTGTAATGAAAAACCTAAGATAGAGAAGCTGTTGCTAAATAACTTGTATGTTGTGTGTGTTTTTATAAATAACATACGTAAATAATATATACTTGTAATTCCATAGAAATTGACATATTTTATATTAGATTAGATATAACCTTACACATTAGTGTTCTAGGAGTCTGTGGGTGGCACAACCAGGTAAGTGCTCAACTACTAACTGAAAGACTGACGATTCAAATTCACACCAAGGTGCTTGAGAGGAAAGGCCTGGTGAACTGCTCTCTGAAAGCTCAGAGCCTTGAAAACCCTATGGAGTGCGCTTCGACTCTGTAACACATGGGGTCACCATGAAACGGAATCAACTTAATACCAACTGGTTTTTGTTTGTTTGTTTGTTTTTGTTTTTAGTTTTTTATGCTTGTATAAAAGGCACTTGACTGCTCACCAGAAGGCTGGCGGTTCAAACCCACCAGCCACTCCTTGGAAGGAAGGTTGGGCAATCCTACTTCCGTAGTGATACTGCCTGGGAAACCCAAGGAGGGGTCGCTATGAGTCAGGGCCGACTCGACAGCAAAACAACAACAATGCTTGTATAACAGATTGCTACAAACTTAAAAGCATAGGACAAGCATACATTTCCTCTGTCACATTTCCGTGGGTTAGGAGTTTACACACAGGTTGACTGGGCATTCTGGTCAGGATGCCACAGTTTGGAACCAACGTGTGGGTAGAGCTGGTGTCTTTTATGAGAGTCGTGGTTGGTTCTCGTTCCAGCCTCTGTGCTTGTTGGCAAAATTTAGCTCACTTTGGTCGTAGGCCTGAGGCCTTCCTTAGCTTCTAGAATCTCTTCTTTTCAATACACATTCACAATATGAGTATTTACTTCTTAAAGACTAGAAGGATGTATCTTTCACCTTAACCCTTTTATTAACTAGCAGTCAGTAAGGCTGGCAGTTTGAACCCACCCAGTGGCTCCACAGCAGAAAAGATCTGGCCATCTCCTTCCATAAAAGTTACAGCCTCGGAAGCCCTATGGGGCAGTTCTACTGGAGTCTTAATCAAGTTTACAACACCTAACGAGAACAACAGCAACTCCCTAAGTAAGCCTCACCCAAGATAACCACCCTTTTGATTAACTTAAAGTCAACTGATCTGAGACATTAATTAAATCTTCAAAACCCTCTATTTCATATAATATAGCTTAATCATCATGCATCTATCATCTTTGCCATATAAGGTAACCTAATCATGGATATCACATTGGTGGGAGGAGGGCAAAGATTATGGGGGCCCTCTAAGAATTCACCTACCACATCTTACCTCAGCTTAACAAAGTTATGGCTTGCACATTGGTGAGGGCAAATGTTTATCATTCAGAAATCTAGGGCAATCTTAGAACAAATAGAGTGAATGAAAGACATTGATTAAGTTGTTTTTATTTAAATATCACAAGGTATACAAGTCAGGAATGCATATATTCATAAGTAATATTGGCAAATAATCTATGAGTGGTATGCACAATAAGTCAGAAACTGATTATTTGGAATGAGTTTTAGTAGTTGAATAAGACCCACTGAAAAGGAGATTGGTTGGAACTTAAAAGGTACATAATGTTGGCTGAGTGGACAGGGACTAAAGCTGTTTGTCAAATAATAAAGCCTTTTATCATAATTTCTCAGTAATGCAAAATAGAGCTAGGCAGGAATGCATTTGAATTCAGGTTCCATTAAGAAATAGCTCTGCAACTGTGAGAGGTTATTTCAAGTTCTCAATGTCCATTTCTCAATGTCCATTTCCTCACCTGTAAGGATTGAAAATGCCTACTTCACAGGTACTAATCAGAAGATAGAAAATAAAATTATTGAATGGCTTGCTAACAAGACTCAATAAAATAATATAACACACTGTTGTTGAGTAGGATTCGAGTCACAGTGAACCCTCCTTCGATTTCTGAGGTGGTATCACTACAGAAGTAGATTGCCCAACCCTCCTTCCGAGGAGTGGCTGGTAGGTTTGAACCGCCAGCCTTCTGGTTAGTAGTCAAATGCCTTAGGCACTACGCCACCAGAGCTCAAAAAATAATACAGTAACAAAGACATTAAATGTGAAAAGGACGTTTGAAAACTGAAAATTGACGTAAAGATATAGGTCAATCATCTTTTAAGTTCCCTAGAGATGTTCTCTTCTTGGTTAAATATTTCTAATTTACTGCTTTACTGTATTTGATATAATAATATGTAAAGGCATTTTAAGACATTCTGAAACTAGAACGTTTAGGGAAAAAAAATAAATAACAGAAAAATAAATAATTAAATGAATCTTTCAACTCAGCCTTTTATAATTTACCACGACAACAGTTAAAAAAAGAAAGTGGGAATTTCTGGGAACATGTAAGCAAATATGGGTGGTATATAAGGAAAAGATTGTCTTTTCTTTTGTGTTTATCATCATTTTTTTATTAGCGAATACATGGGGCAATTAATAAACCCTATCCATAGTAACTTTTTATTGAACACATTCATTACATATGGAAAGCAATCATTTGAATCATAACCATTCACCAAAAAATAAGGACTATTCATTGCAGCATACCTTCCATGGAATTAGAAGCTCGAAATGATCGGTCCTTATATAAGAGTACAATAGCTCAATGTCTTCGAATAAAGGATTTAATATTTCTAAGTGATCAACTTGCTTTGTAGTCTCCTCCCAATTTTAATTCATATTTCATATTTTTGGAAAAGAAGAACAAAAATAAAAACTAGATTTTGTCCTTGGATTTCAAATGTACCTTTCATTTGATAATCACTGTACATGAGGTGACAAGGGAGGGCTCTGAGGATATTTATTGAATTGTGAAAGAAGAAATCTGCCAAACAATATACTTAATCATTTTCCATTTATCATCATCATTCTGTGACAGGATATAAAAAGAATTGTACTAAAATGAGGTGTTTTGTTGAGGATAAGGCTCTAGAGTATTAAAGAGAAAAGATTTATATTTGAGTAAATAAAATTCTGCTGAAACCAGAAATTGAAGAATATTTGAAAAACAGTGCTCTGAACTACAGTAACTGATTATTCTTCATTTATAATATTTGTTTCAAGCTGTCTTGAACACACAGTCCAAGAAATTTTGAGTCAAGACAATATACAGCTAAGGAGATAGGCTAACTTTTAACTTAACTACATATGAAATGGATTTTCAAAGTGCTCTAGGTAAACTGAAACTGAGATATATTTAACTGCCTTCATCTTTGATATTTGTATTTCTGAACCATGTGAAGAATGTGAGTCATAAGAAACAATCAAACCTTGAGATTGACCAGTAAGTGTTCTTCTCCAGCCACGACTTCTGACCTATTGTGCACATGCTGGAGAATGAATCTAATTTTGAATATTCATTACAATCATGTTTTTTTTAAAAAAATACATTTTAATGTCACATAGAAACAAAAGCTGTTCACGGGCCACAGCCTAGTCACTTAGGTTTACCACAGAGTGATGAAAATTCATCAAAATGTCAAGAGATCTGTATTTACCAAGTTTGATGAAGAAAATCTGACAAATACTATTTAAGATAAGTGGCATTTTTTTCCTAATTGTTTTCATATGGATGAATGAAAATCAAGTGCCCTGTTACTTTGATGAAATGCTAAATTGCTTAAAAATTCATGTTTACACAATGGACTGGCATACAAACTGAACATGAGATTATGGCTTCAAAACCAATGTGCAGATCTTTCCCAGCTTGCCGTGTAAGTTAAAATACAGAAAGAGAATATAAATGGATGTTTAAACCTGAACTAACAAATTCAGTTTCACTCTCCTTGCATTTCCCCACTAAAAGGCAACACAAATAAGTATTAAGTTACAAAGTAATAAGGATTTCTGGCATGGAGAATATGTCAGGCTTTCTATTTTGGTGCCAGTCCATCAAAGCTATAAATAAATCATTTTAGCAGGTAATTCACCTCAGGAATTAAGCATGTAAACACTGAAAGAAAACCATAGAATATTTCCTCAATCCAGCACAGAGAACGTATTGTGAGGAGGAACTATGCCAGGTGAACCAAATACAAGACAGACAAATATTAACCTTACTCAGTGTTAAAACTAAGGAAAGAAATGATCATACTCATCTGTGTCCTCCTTGTAGTTCTATGTATTATGACTGCATTTCTATTTCTTTGTACATTCATATACACGTGCAAGTATGTGTTAATAATGCAATTTAAAACCAAAGCATGATAATTCCAATTTCCTTCAAGTCCACTCTGACTCTTGATGACCTCATGTGTGTCAGAATAGACCTATGGGCCATCGAACTTTCAATAGGTGGTTTTTAGAAAGTATATTGCCATGCTTTTTGGCTGAGGCACCTCTCAGTGAACTTGAACTTGTAACCTTTTAGTTATCAGCTGAGCACATTAACTCTTTGCACTACCCAGAGACTCAAGTCCAATTCATGGCAACCTCATACATTAATGTAGCACCGAGCTCTATAGGGTTTCGTTGGCTATAATCATTAAAGAAGCAGAACTGTGAGGCTTTGTTTCTAAAGTGTTGCTAGGTAGGTTTGAATTGCCAATCTTTCAATTAGTAGTCAAGCGCAAACACTTTGCACCACCCAGGGACCTCAGGGACGCCACAGACCTAGTTCATAAGAGGTAGAGCTGAGATTTGAACCCCAGGTTTGTGAAATGACAAAGAACATGGCTTTGACGTCAACTCCATGCTTAAATATTTTGATATAATTTTCCCAAAGATAATTATAAAACATTTAAAGGAATCCTAAGATTTGACTCTTAATGACAGATGGCCCACTGCTGGTCTATCTAAATTTTTTTTTTTTTATTATAAAATAGAGTGAAACAGTGAATCATTTCTGAAGTAGGATTGATTTCCAATATCAAAATGAAATTCCTCAGACCTATGGACATTCAACTACTTTTAAGATATTTGCAGGTTTGCAAGTACAATAGATGAACTCCTATATTCATAGACTCTTCCTAAGCCGTGTCAGGGTGAAGCATGTATCCAGTTTCATCAAACATTAACAATTCCTGAAGAAAGCTATTCTTATTATCTAATACCACTGTTTTGGTGAGCATTACATTGTCTCAAAATATAAATAATTCTCACATGTAACAAACAGCTATTTACATTCTCTAAAGGTGCAAAGGTCATATAATTTGTAGTGTAAACTAAAGTACTCAATAGAGTATAAGGAGGCATCATTAAAAATTTTTACTGGAAAAGCAGGCATCAATCAGGAAGGTCCAAGACAAGCAGAGAGTTCCAATGAATGGGAGAGCAGGTGGGTACAACTCTAACTATTCAGTAGCAAATGTTACTTCCAAAGTCAACTAATTTCCCTCAGTCCAAGATATAACCAGTTGGCTACTAATCAGATGTTAAACATTGAAAGGTAAGATATTAAGTTCATTAACATTGCAAACAGAACAGGGTTGCTTACTTATAATAACATTAACCATTAACCATTCTCTCAGCTATCAGAATAAGCACTTCACACATGACTTCCTATATTCCAAAACACTTACACATGACTTCCTATATTCCAGTATTGCATACTGACACCATGAAACACCAAAGATAAACAAACAATTCAGTGACAGCGACAATAAGTTCAGGCCCTGGGATTTTTGTCCATAGTAATGCTGATTTTTGGATTTCCTCTATAGTACCTTTATAGTTCATAATGAAAAAATTGCAAAACTTATTTGAATCTCAAGGTTTTAGCTAAATGAAAATGTTTAATATTGTAATTAAACCATTCCAAACCCACTGCCGTTAATTCTGAATTATACAGGACAGAGCAGAACTGCACCACTGAGTTTCCAAGGCTGGAAAACAGACTGCCATATCTTTCATACCAAGGACCTTTTTCGGTTACTGGCAAAGTGCTATAACCACTGCCCCACCAGATTAGCACATGACCATGTCTTTCCTTAGTTTTAACATTGATTAAGGTTAATATTTGCCTGTCTTGTATTTGGTTCTCCTGGCCTAGTTCCTCCTTACACTACTATTATCTGTGCTGGATTAAGGAAAAAAAAAAACAAAAAAAAAACCTATAGGTTCTTTTGGTGTCTACATACTTAATTCCTGAGGTGAATTACTGCTAAAATGATTTTTATGTATCGATGATGGACCACCATCAAAATAGAAAATTTGATATCTTCTCCAGGGCAGAAATCCTTATTACTTTGTAACCTAATACTTAAGTGTGTTACCTTTCAGTGGGGAAATGCATAGAGAGTGAAACTGAACTTGTAAGTTCATGTTTAAACATTCACTTATACTCTCTTTGCTGTCCAAGTCCGCTTGGAAAAAATTCTATACATTGGTTATGAAGCCATAATCTCATGTTCAGTTTGTATGCCAGTCCATTGTATACACATGAATTTTTAAGCAATTTAGCATTTCATCAAAGTAACAGGGCACTTGATTTTCATTATCCATATGAAAACAACTAGGAAAAAAATGCTGCTTATCTTAAATAGTATTTGTCAGATTTTCTTCATCAAACTTGGTAAATACAGATCTCTTGACATTTTGATGAATTTTCATCACTCTGTGGTAAACCTAAGTGACTAGGCTGTGGCCTGTGAACAGCTTTTGTTTTGTTTTGTTTTGTATTGCTCCCTCTCAGTGATTACCCTTGAAGCTTGTAGCCAAGTGACTGCCAGCATATCTTTGCCCAGACTTCCCAGTCCTGGCCCAATGGTATGCTAGTAAATGTCTAAAACAGGCTCTGTGGAGAAGAAGAAAAAAAAAAAGAAAGAAAGAAAAAGTCCTGACTCGTAGTGTTCACTGTTTCTGGGGCATGAATACTTCCACAACAGCGGATTTTGAGCAGTACTGTGATGTGAACTGACTAAGGGGTTGGAAAGAGATGTGCACAACCAGCAATGCAGCTAGCACCAATCTACCTTTGTCCTGGTTCCTCATTTTCTGGTAGAGGTAGTATCTGGGGAGGAGAATGCCTATAATTATAGAATCCTACCTAAGTTATGTATTTTATATTACAAACTTTAAACAGTTTTTTATTCAGCACAGAGTTTTAATTACCCTTCACTGGATCCATTTTTTTCTCTACCTACCAAATACCAAAAATGGGGTAGAAATGACACAGAGAGGAGACATTCCATGTTTGGTGCTATAAAAAACATACAGTCATAATAATAGTTATTATAATAGTTAACTAAAAAAAATTGGTACATAGTAGACATGTTTATTTTCTTATTGACTAATTAATAAGCTTTATTCCATTAGAAGTAACAAGTAAAGTAACAAGTACATTTCTACTGGTCTCAATGTAATTTATGTAGAGTGTTTTTGACATTGCATTCTCCTTCACTTTGAAATTCTTGATTCCCAGTCAGTTATATATTTAGCTATCCACCTGTTATTTATTATATTTGTTTACAGAAAACCATAAGTGCACAGAACACATAAAAGGCCCTATAAAGATTTTTTTTTAAATCGAATTAAGAATACAATACCTTGGGTAACAAAGTGTGCAAAGAGATGGAAATATTTTTTATAGACCAAATCTGGAGTTTTGTAAAAGAAGTGGGAAATAAACATAAATAGAAGCACCTTTATAGTTTATAATGAAAAAATATTTTGAGGTTTGAGGTCCACCATATATGGAAACATGACTGTATATAGTTTTTTTAAAATATTAACTAACAGCATTAAATGAAATGAAGGTCGAATCCAATAAGGAGACACCAGTGGGACGAATATAAGTAGGGAGTAAAAGGGACACAAAGGAAATGGAGCAATCGACACAAGAACATCAAAATTACATCACAACAAACAACAGATTGAAGGCTAAGAGATATGAGATGCAATTATTAAGATGAATATAGTGAGAAAAAGAAAACAAACATATTTCTAACTCACTGCCATCGATTCTGACTCATAGTGACCTCTGTAGATTTCCAAGGCCATAAATCTTTATGGAAGTAGATTGCCTTATCTTCCTGCCACTGAGCAGCTGGTGGGTTTGAACCACTAACCTTCCAGTTAGCAGTCAAATACCTTACCCACTGCATCACTAGCACTCCCTTAATCATATTTATAGGAAGAAAAGTTTTGGATTAGGAGAGATTAAGAAAAAAATTCAAGTTCACAGTTCAGTTTCAACACTAGAAGATATTTATCTGGGAGCACTCTGAAACTGGCCACTTGAAAGTTTATTGGTCTGTGCTTTAAAAATTCAATACTTAGTTTCAGTAGTGCAAATTCAACAAAATTAATTTATTTGAAAGGAATTACTGAGCATAAACTTTGTGAAGACACTGTATGAGGTGCTGGGTGGGGAAGATAAGGCAAACAAATATTTATTGAATTCACTCTGGCACAAAGATAGAGACTTAAATAAGATTATGTCATTTAACCCTCCATCAGAATCCTGACAAATTGATTTTAATATTCCCATTTTTTGGTGGAGAAAACTGTTGTTCAGAAAGAGGAAAAACATGGTGAACTAAAGATTTATGCCTATGAGGGGTTTACTATATAGTGAAAAAATAAAGGCACTTTGGAATGTAAGAAAAGACTCTTCTCTCTTTTTTTTTTTTTTT
>NW_006921610.1:18408574-18459547 GCF_000298275.1 Orycteropus afer afer
TGGCTAAGGCACTTGACTGCTAACCAGAAGGCTGGAGGTTCAAACCCACCAGCCACTCCTCGGAAGGAAGGTTGGGCAATCTACTTCTATAGTGATACCGCCTCATTAACCCAAGGAGGGGTTGCTATGAGTTGGGGCGAACTTGATGGCACATAATAACAACAACATTATCTGGAAGAAAGGTTATGGCTTTTCCTGAGAAGATGACAAAGAATTCCTGTTTTTTCTAGATATCTAGCTGCCAGAACTGCTGCACTAAAATGTAGCCCAATGATTTGAGCTTTAAATAACCAAAAATTATATTACCCACATGTCTGAATGTATTGTGTTTTATACAGTTTATGTTAGTAGCTTCATAGTTCTGATTGTGGGAAGGTTTTGTGGGTATTTTTACCTGTGATGATAGTGATGAAGAAGATTAAGATTATAGCAGTTATTCATATAGTATTTTTTTTCTTGCTATGTGCTCTTCTAATGTTTGATATATTATTAACTGATTTAATACTCTGCATTCCCAACACTACCCCCCAGCCTGTGCTACATTCCCTGCATCATTCCAAATCTTCTGGCAATAATCTCTCTGTGTAACCTGTTCCTGTCCTAGTTCATCCTGCACACTGCCTTTCACATGAATCCTCCTAAAGTACCATGGTGAACACAAAATTATTTTCTCCAAAACCTACCTACATAAAAAGTACAAATTCCTTAATTTAGAAGTTAAAGTCACTGTAAGTTGGTTGACTAGTTCTCACTCTGCCTCTCAGTTTCACAGGTGTGCTCACTGACGAATAATGTTCCAAATATTTTGACTCTAATGCTTGCCATTATTCTTCTGCAAATGACACTACTGCATTATCCACATATCAAAATAGTCTTATTTTTTCCATTTCCTGTCATTGACATCACCTTTTAATGACTGAGGAATTTATTTTGTATGTCATATGCCTCCCTATTTTTTTTTTTAATTTATTTGTTGAATTCTCAACTGCAATGTATGTCTCCAGAGGGCATGTGCTATATTTTATGTGTCATTTATCAGAGTCTATGTCAGTAATATTTATTAGGTGCTCAATAAGTATTTCAGATGACATAGCTACAAAAAACCAAAACCAAACTCACTGCCGTCGAGTCAGATCCAACTCATGGTAACCACTCCCTGGGTTCCTGAGGCAGTATCACTATGGAAGTAGATTGCCCAATCTTCCTTCTGAGGAGGGGCTGGTGAGTTTGAACTGTCAGCTTTCTGGTTAGCAGTCAAATGCCTTAGGTATTATGCCACCAGAGCTCCTGATGTAGCTACACTGCTGTGAATACTCTAGAACACTTATTTCATTCAGCATTTACTCAAGAACTATTTATTCTATCTTTGTTATATGTCTGGTACTCTTCTAGGCACTGGAGGACAAGAAAGTTCTTGACTTTTGGATCTTATATTTTGGTGTGAGATAGATAGCAAATGAATGAATATGATATATATTTACAGAGAGTGACAATAAGCATAAAGAAACATGAAAGATAAATTTGGAAAGAGAGGGAGAAATAGAGAGGAAAGATTCTAGTATAAATGAAATTGTCAGGAAAAGTTGACTTAAAGTATTCTCAGTTAAGCAGATACCTAAAGTACATACAACATAATTCACAAACACACTGCTGTCAAGTAGAATCCAACTCATAGCGACCCCTCCTTGGGTTTCCAAGGTGATATCACTATGGCAGTAGATTGTTCAACCTTCCTTCGGAGGAGTGGCAGCTGGTGGGTTTGAACTGCCGGCCTTCTGGTTGGCAGTCAAATGTCTTAGGCACTATGGCTTCAGAACTCCCTACAATATAATTACCACATAAGATCAATTTGGGAGGGGACCAATAAGCCTAAAGTTTTTCAAAAAGTCATGATTTTGACTACTTATTGGAAAATATTATGGGGAGAAATGTGGAAGCCAGGAAACCTGTTAGGAAGCCAGTGCTGTAACCTAGGCCAGAAATGATGGTGAGATTCTGGATACACTTTGAAGGTGGATGGATTGGATTATATGATACTTACTATCAGATTACTTCTCTTGCAAAGAGAATTGAATAGAGACTCTCATGTTATGGATCAGAGTCAGTAATCAGAGTTAGAACTTTGACTCAAATTCAAACTTCAAATGGGAGTATCCAAAACCAGAATTTCTTCCAGTTGTACCTAAGGCATTTGACTGCTAACCAGAAGGCTGGCAGTTCAAACTCACCAGCCACTCCTTGGAAGGAAGACTGGGCAATCTACTTCTGTAGAGATACTGCCTTGGAAACCCACAGAGGGGTCGCTATGAGTCGAATCTGACTCCACGGCAGTCAGTTTGGTTTTTTGGTTTTTTACCTATAGTTAAATTCTACTTAGCAAAGCTAAATCCTTGCAAATCTGTATTTGTTTAATTGATTGATTAATTCAACTAAGAAAAGTCTGATGGTTAGAATTATATATAAAATAACTAATTGGGATCAATTTTAGTTGAAAGGTACTTGATGCTTGTAAATAAATATTGAATGTGTATTTATTTCTTAGGGGAGTAGAGTGGCTCATGGCTATATAACAAGATTTTGGGAATTTTCTGGGTTAAAAAATATTGGAGAGAGTAGGTTTTAGTGGTCTCATTGGTGTCATTATTATAAGAAGTCCCTGGTTTATGAATAAGATTTGTTGCTAACTATGTCTTTAAGTCAAATTTGTAACTTGGAACAGGTGCATACGATTTATTTAGGTTTACTTTAATATAATATAGGAAGGTGCAGTGGTTGAGACATTTGGATGCTAACCAAAAGGTCAGCAGTTTAAACCCACCAGCAGTTCTGTGGGTGAAAGATGAGGCAACCTGCTTCCTTAGAGATTTAGACCCTTGGAGACATTATGCGACAGTTCTACTCTATTCTATTGGGTTGCTATGAGTCAAATTTGACTCAACAGTAGTAAGTTTGCTTTGGGGTTTTAATTCAAGAAAAGTCTGAGGCTTTTTCAATGATTTAAAAGTCGCACATGCAGCAAGTGGAGGTCATTGTGATGAATAATTTGTTTGGAGTAGGGGTTGGTACAATTGTTTCAAAAGTGAGGGCAAATTTACCTAAAATTATTGAGTGAGTATGAGCTGTCCGTAAGTAGGATGTTCATAACCTGGGGACTTACTATATTTTAACTGTCATTAGTATTACTAGGTAGCTGTTGTTTTTGGCTAGTAGGCACCATAGAGCAGTAGTTTTTTTTTTCCTTTTCTTTTCTTTTTCTATTCTGCACAAAAGCTCTGTGAGCTTTTATAAAATACAGTCTGCTGTGTCCAAAAAACCCCCAAAAAACAAACTTAATGCCATTGAGTCAGTTCTGACTCATAGCGATCCCTCCTTGGGTTTCCGACACAGTATCTCTATGGAAGTAGATTGCTCAGTCTTCCTTCCAAGGAGTGGCTGGTGGGTTTGAACCACCAGCTTTCTGGCTAGCAGTCGAATGCCTTAGGCATTATGCCACCAGAGCTCCTAGTCCTTGTGTCCCAGTCTTTGACAATTCAGTAAGTGCTCTGTTAACTCTATTTTTCAAAGGGGACTAGGAATTCTTATGTACTGCTGTGTTTAGAAGCCACAGATATACAGTGCTTTTAAGTAAGGCAAAGAAAGATAAATGTTTCATCATGAAGATGATTTGAGTAGGTTAAAATACACATTACTCCTTTTTCTTCAATCTCTTTGCCAATAACCAGGAAATCTACACCTACCTCTAGTAAATGTGATTTCCTCCTACTTCTCTTAGCCTCGTACCAATTCAGAAGTTTCTTCCTCTAAGTCTTGCCTGCCTATGCTATCTATATTCCCCACTACCACGAGTATTATGCTATTATGCAGACTATTGCCTTTATAGCAATGATCAACTAAAGCAAACACTTCATTTATTATGTTCACTTATTTATTGGATTGGGAGCTCTGGTAGCATAGTGGCTAAGACACTTGCCTGCTAACCAGACGGCTGGTGGTTCAAACCCACTAGCCACTCCTCAGAAGGAAGGTTGGGCAATCCTACTTCCGTAGTGATACTGCCTCGGAAACCCAAGGAGGGGTAGCTATGAGTCGGGGCTGACTTGACGGCACATAACAACAACAACAACAACATTTATTGGATATACCTCCTCCATTGGAAAGTAAACTCCATGTGGCCAACTATTATTAATTGTTCGTCATAATGTCCCATGTTGAACTTGTGCTTGGCCTATCACCGACAATCCACAGATAAAATTATTCAAGTTTCTAACTTTTTTCATCTGGATTACTGGTGTGTAATCCACCCATTCATCCATCCAGCCATGTAATTTTTAGTTATTAACTTTTCACCATGGACCATGACTCTAATGAAGGCTAAAAATTGGTGATAAATAAGACAGATAGGGTCTTTGGCTCAGGAAAATTACAGTCTAGTCATGGTTTATAATTAAATAGGACATTGTAATGTAGTTGCAAAATATATTTAGGATAAATATTTAAGAATCCTTTTTAAAGTAACAATACACACACATACACACACACATATAATCCACTGCCATCCAGTCAAGCCTGACCCCTCCTTGGGTTTTCAAGGTGATATCACTATGCAAGTCAGATGCCATATATATATATATATATATATATGCATTGTAAAGTTTAAAAAAACAATTTACGTTCTGAATTTTGCAATTTACTAAATTGCAAACTCTTTGAAAGCAGAAGAAAAGTCAATGAATAATTTGTAAACAACATGGATATGTGAATTTCAAAATATAAGATATTCTACATCATGACCTTTTAGTCAATAGATGTTAGAACCTTTAGCCATAACCAAACATAATCTAGATTACTAAAGCAGAGAAATTTTACATTGGGTATTTTATGAATATTAGTTTTAAATTCTTAGATAGACAATTCATATGACTATCCTAATTGGATTGCCTTTTTTTCTCTTTTTAAAATGATGGCTGCTGCTAAACCTAAACTCTGCATATCCATCTATTCTAATATATTGTATAATGAGAAAAGAATGGACTTTGAAAAAAACTCCCAGGTTGTAATTTTATTTTCTTCACTACTATGAGGCTAAAGAAGAAGTTACTAACCTTTTCAAGTTTCTATTACCTAATCTGTGAAACTGATTAATACAACTAGGATTAGCAATCATTTATATAGAGCACATGGGACATTCAACTAAAAAAACCTCACTGACAATGAGTTGATTCTGACTCATAGCAATCCTTGTTGGGTTTCTGAGGCTGTATATCTTTATGGAAGTAGATTGCCCCATCTTCCTTCTGTGGAGCAACTGGTGGATTTGAACTGTTGATCTTCTGGTTAACAGACAAATGCCTTATCCACTACATCACCAGAGCTCCTTATTTGTACCATTAGGTATCCAATAAATGATGTTAATGTTATTATAATAAAATCATGATTCTAGGAAAGATAGCATATTAACTGAATTGGCTTAGGATGAACTAAATTAAAAGAATTTAAATTTTATAATGAAGATTACTTATTTTTTTCTAACATATATTACATAGATAAGATACCAAGCATAGTACCATGAAGTTATGTAGGCAACTCTTTAAAAATATCTATAAATATATGAATGGTGATTACCAATTCAATAATCGGTATGCTAGTTAATAAATTCATATACTAGGTACACAAAAAGAAAATCTTTCCACTTTAAATCAGTCTACTGTATCGTAAATTTACTTACTTAGAGAAATGATTAAGCTAAATGTAAGTATTGCCACACTAACACTTTAATCAGTTATAATCTGCAGTCCTTTTTGAAGGATTAAATAGGCTCCATAGAAAGGATGTATGTAGAAGCATGTGCGTAAACACACGTAGAAATGCATTCAAATGAAGATACATACATACATAGTTGTCCATAGCCAATTGCATAAGTTTTTCATACACTTCCCCTTAAGAATGTATTAAAATAGGAAAGACTGTGGACATTAGGTTCTCTTATTAATTAATTTATCCAAGTGTTTTAACAAAGGACCAATGAGTGAAATAGTGTTGTAATATAATTCATTACCTTGAACAATTTCCTTAAGAATTTCATTTTGAATATAAATCCCCAACATACCTTTTCAAGGTAACTTATAGAGTTAAAGTTTGAGTATTTTGCATTTTAGTCTAGATCTCATTCACTCAAGTTGTTCAGAGGGCAGCATACACATGCCTAAAGGTTGTTTGCAGGGAAATATAAGAGATGTATAAGCTCCCTACTGTATCATATTTTCCTCTCTTCAAGGCCAGGAAATTTAGTTTATTCTTGAGGCATCTTATTGGCTGAAAATTTTCTGTACCAGTAAATTTCTCCTGAATTTAGAACCTGAGCAAACATTTGTAGGACAAAATGCTTCAGAACATCCCTGAGAGCTTTGGTGGTGATGATGATGATGGAGGATTTTCACTTTACAGTTACGTCACAACCATTTGGTTATACCTTGTGCAGTGAAAGAACTGTCTCATTCTGATAAGAGTTAATTGTAAAGGTGAGTTATTTGGAATCTCTTTTCTAGCTTTAAATGTCATCTAGCATTTTTTGGATGAGAAATGCAATTTTTAATTAAAAATAAAATAAAATTCACGTATGTTAAAGTATTATAAAAGATTGGTTTCCTCCTAAGCAGAATGTAGGCTCTGGCAGAAATATGGTTTCAGGTGTGGGTGTAGGAGGGGAACCAAACTTGGATGAAACAGAATTTTATCTTCCTAGGGTGGGCTGCCAGTTACATTTCTGCAAATATCAATGTCATAAAGCATGGTTTTAGAGAAAGACCATGTGCTTTCTAGATTAGCAATTGGGAGAAAAACAACACAATTACAAGGATGCTAAATGTAAAAAAAAACTACAAGCTTTTTCCTCATCCACCTTAAGTTTTGCAAAATAAAAACTGTATTTTAAAATTATGCTTTTTGCAATAACTTTCTTAAATCAGAGGAAAACAGCATGAATCTTAAAAGTTCCAAGATTGTCTGCTTGGTGAACTATACTATCTGGGTGCTAAGATATAAAGGTTAATTAAAGAAACGATAAGTTCTCCGCTTCCCTAACATGGCTAAGGAAGACACGTTAGCAAAGCCACATACAAAACTGAACAGCAATTAGGGAGAATCAAAAAACAGACACACAAAACGGAACCTTTGGCAAACCTAAAGATAGACTCTACATCTGTCGTTATGTTACAAACATCTAAAAACCTTACGTTTCTGATTTTTGCTTCTTGTTCCACCAACCTACCCTCCCACACATATACATTCTGCCACCACACTCCCCTCTAGCATGAGTTTGTAGGAAAATGGAAGTGAAAAGTAGTCACTGTAAAAAAAAAAAAAAAAAAGTCCTCTCAGGTGAGAGGGGAAATGACCCTGTAGGAATAATGGAGAACAATACGACAGGATAAAGAAAATCAGGGTTTAGTGGTAAAGAGAAAGAGTTTATCCATTAAAAGACAGATAAAAGACAGATAGGAGAGGGGGGCATTTGATTCTATATTCATAAAAGTCTAGCATTTCTTCTTACTTTTAGCAAACAAGTTAATAGTCCTTTTGGTGCCCACATGAGTCAGGTACTTCAAACTCTGTAGTTCAGTGAACTTCTATTTATTCTGTCTTTCATAGGTTGTTACCAGTCTAAGTTTTTCTTTTTCTTTCCTCTCTCTCTCTCTTATCTTGTCAGTATATATATATTTTAAACTCTCCTGAGTCATTTTTAACATACAGTTAGGAATGTTTCCAGCCACTTAAAAATTCTACACTCTTTTCCTGCCATTTAAAATACAGTATTATAGTAAATTACTGCTTCTGGGAAGAACATTCTGACTTGATCAGTGCAACCATGGTGTAAAGTGTGACAGACAGAATTCAAACACTAAGAGGACAGTCTCTAGTTTTCATTACCATCCTTTGGTTAAAGATAAGTAGTCAATTTTCTGAATGTAAATTAAGACATCAGAAATATATTTGTATACATTTGGTATTACCAATTTGTTAATTATTACAATTTCACACAGAAACCCTTTTGTTGGAAACTGAATTTTTCGTGTAATAATTAGCTGTGGAATATTACCCCAAACAGGTGTCTGTAGCCTGTCAAAGTCAGAACAGGTGATTTAGAATTAGCGTATTAAAAGAACTGTGAATTAGCGAAGCAAAAACGTGTTAATTTCTTGTTCCATCTGTTAATATGAATTCACTGCCAAATATTTTACTTTGTAGAACTGTGCTGGGATTGGCAAGAACATACACTATAAAAAAAGTTTAAAGGCCTGAATGTTTAAAAATCATGACATACGTTACTGCAAAAATAACTTCTACATTTTGAGCTTGCTTTTTTTTTCTTTTTTATCTTTGAAAAAAAATAACTGCAGAGATTGCCATATAATATAGAAAGTTAACTAAAGAAAACATATGATCAAATGTTAGACCTTTAAAACAAAAATTGTAAGACAATGTTATTCAAAAATATTTGATTATAAATGACGACTAAGTCTTCAGTGGTACTTCTCAGATATATCTGAGAACTATTTGGAATTGGTGAGAAACATACAGCAAAAAATCTGCTACCATGTAGCTCATATCCAGTAATATACTATCACACAGAGATGCCATTATATAAAAAGAGTTTTTTTTTTTTTCTCTTTCCAAACACTAATGCTTTGAAAAATTATGGTGCAAATTAGGTCACTAAGCCGCAATCTCTGATTAATGCCTAAATCTAATGCTCATTAGCTTATTTTTCCCCAAAATTTTACCTGTGTGGGGAAAAAGTAAACTACTTTATACTTTTAACTTCATATTCAAACCAAACCAAACCCATTGCATCCTGTAGATTCATAGACACCCTATAGGACAGAGTAGAACTTCCTCATAAGGTTTCCAAGGCTATAAATCTTTATGGAAACAGATTGCTATATCTTTCTCCCACAGAGCCTCTGGTGGTATCAAAATGCCAATAATTTGGTTGGCAGCTGAGCGCTTTAACCACTGCCACTACCAGAGTTCCATCTAATGTCACATACTCAAAAAACTCACTGCTGTCGAGTTGGATCTGACTTATAACGATCCCTCCTTGGGTTTCTGAGGTGGTATCACTACGGAAGTAGATTGTCCAACCTTCCTTCTGAGAATGTCATACACATGTGTGTAATTTTGTATGCCAGTGCTAGTATTAGAGAGTAACCAAAAACCAAGCCAAGTTGGTTCTCACTCACAGCAACCCAAAGAACAAAGTAGAACTGCACGATATGGTTTCCAAGGCTGAAATCTTTATGAAAGTACACTGCCACATCTTTATCCTGTGGAGCACAGGAGCAACTGATGGGTTCAAACTGCCAGCCTTGCAGGTGGCAGCCAAGTGCTTAACCACTGCTCATCGAGTAGAGTTCAACTCATAGAGACCCTGCAGCACTGTAGTAGTAGAAAGCAGAGGGTAGGAAAAGAGGAAAGCCAATAATAAAATGGAAACAATTCTTTATGAATGTCACTATTCCAATACATAGTGGAATTTGGCCTGTGACCTGACACATTTCAGTTCTGAAAACTGTAAGAAAATCTAGAGCTAATGAACTGTTGAACCAGTTTGCCATCTTTGTATCTCTTTTCTTTGCAGGCAGATCTATGGGAAGAGAAAGGAATTTGAAGTGAATTGAAATTTGTGAGCTTAGACATATGCTAAGAGTACAGTTAACTTGAGTTACTTTTTCCATGCTGCTGAATTGGGTCCTGAATGAGGCAGTTTTGTGACTTAAACAGATTTCACTAATTTTCCTTCCTTGCACATTTAAAAAACAAACCACACTCTCCCATATTGCTGTTTGGGTTTTAACAGAGCTAAGGCATGCACACCCAATTACTATAAGCACTTTAAGTAAAGCTTAAAGATATGCAGCATGTTCTTAACTGCAAATGATATGATAGGTAGTGTCTTTCCTCTCTAGTTCTATGTCACATCCAAGAGATTAATCCTTTCATGAATCATCCATAATGACTAGAATATAATTTGGGGAACTGAATGAAATTTTTCAAATTATTTATATCATGAACTCATAAGAATATGAATGGTGGGTTATGCAATACAAACCATGCTTACAAAAGCTAAATACAAAAAAAAAGGAGGGGGAGAGAATTTCATTTATATTTCTAAAACTGGACTCCTTTGTATCGACATATTATGGCCTTAGTACTTCACTGTGAATGATCCCTGTTACAGCTTATGAGACACATAGGAAAAGTTTCATTATTCCCAGCATTTGAATGGGAAAAAGAATGATCTTTTGGACAGCTGAGAGTCAATGTACCAAATTCTCGTAAGATGTGAGCTGACCATGTTATGTGAGGTTAGTAATGATATTTTAAGAAAAAGTAATCTTTAAAAATGACCAGAGATAGTTTTTTTAATAAACAAATAAACTGAATATAAGTTTTATAATTCTTTCTGAGCATAATCTCAGACAAAAGACTGTATTCTATTTAACAAATATGGTGTTATAGGTATCAGTGATGAAATATTGCCAAAATTCCTTATCATAAGCCTAAAAATTCATATAAAACTATACAATACATAAAACATTTTATGGAGTTTTAAATTATACAGTACATTATAGTTTTAGTTGACTTATCTGAAAAGACATTTTTGGTATGTAAATAAAAACGCAAAGAGAAGAACCTGTCAGAAAGTAAATAAAGTATGCAAATTAAATAAAAGGTAAGGCAGCTACACTTTTTATAAAAATAACTGTGTTAACAGAGCTTTATGCATATTACAATATATTCAAATGCATAGCTTTTGCAAAAATAAATTTGTTGCTCCTCTCCAAAGAATGGATTAAAACAATTTATTTTATAAAATTTGGATAGATAGGACAAGAAATGTAATAGCTATCCATGGAAAATAAATATAAAAATTATTCAAGCTCCATGTACTTTATGTTAGTAATGAGATGCACTTCATTCAAATTCCTTTCAATTGAAACAGTGCTGAGGAAGCAAAAACATGATTCTGTAGGAAATGATTTCTAATCTTCTTGATAACATACCAATATAATACAATTATTTACAATTGACTAAGAGTTAATTTCAATAGTATAACATCTTTCTTGCAAAAATGTCAGCTTTTATTGATGAAACAAACTAAGAATAAAACATTTTTACTTGTAGTATTACAGTGCTGTTTTTCATTCTGTTAACCAAAACAACACAGTAATACTGTAAACAAAAAAATAACATCAGACTGCTTGTGTTTGCATGATTTTATCAAGAACCATAAGCAATGGAATGAAGTACATTAGTTGTAATTTTGGAAAGTACTCAATTCTTTTAGACTCTACTCATACTATATTCAAAATAAGAAGTGATCATTGGCTCAACTGTGCTAATTATCAGTAATGCCATAATAACAACAACAACTACCTGCTATTGATTCAACTTTGACTCACAGTGACCCATTGGGTTTCAAAGGCTATAAATCTTTATGGAAGCAGACTGCCTCATGTTTCTTCCATGGAGTGGTTGGTGTGTTTGAACTACCAGCCTTTGGGTTAGCAGCCCAGTGCCTTAACCACTACACCACCAGAGCTCCTAATAATGCCATAGGGAACACACAATTAACAATTGAAAGTGACTGATCTCACATATTCAAGTATAATAAAAGTAAATAATATGTTAACAGTCAAAGCTAACTATCTAGCTACACACACACACACACACACACACCCTCCAGTGATTCTCATCTGGACTCTAGATAGTCTGGAGATATTTTTGGCTATCAAAACTTTGGAGCTGGAGGCTGCTACTAGCATCTACTGGGTAGTTGCCAGAGATGCTACTAAACATTCTACAATGCACTGGACAGTCCCCACAACAAAGAATTATCACATATCACATATAAAGTATCAATAGTGACAAATTTAAGAAACCCTGATATATACATATGCCCTTTTTAAATTGAGAACTATCAAGTGTTTACATTAACTAACCCTATTAGTCACCAAACTGGTAAAATCAGACTGCCATCACCAAGGAATAGGATGCATTCTTAGCACACTATGGAGCACATATCCTGTTTCAAATCTTCAGGAAGGCATTATTCTGAAACAAGATGACACTAGTCTAGTCCAATTTCTTCATCTAAAGGTTAGTAAATAACAACTTGGGAAGTGAAGTGATTTGCCTGAGCTCACTTTGGCATGGTTAGACTTAAACTGAGTTTTCCTGACTCTTAGACTTCAAACAAATCTTTTGTATGCTGGAACCTCTGCTCTCAGCAGAGCCAACTATTGGGAATGGTATCTGTATAATGTGGACTTCCACTTTGTGTGTGTTTTACAACTTATTGGCTAAAACTCTTATTTGTTTTCACTGCTTTGAATAGGATCTTTGTTGTTAACTCTTAATAAATGATAGAGAGTGGAGGATATAGGTTGATTCTACGGGAATATTTCTTTAGACCTCACTACCTAAACAAATCTCTTTTCCTGAGTGCTATATTTTATCATAGGAGCTCTGGTAGCATAGTGCCTAAGGCACTTGACTGCTCACCAGAAGGCTGGTGGTTCAAACCCACCAGCCACTCCTCGGAAGGAAGGTTGGGCAATCCTACTTCCATAGTGATACTGCCTCAGAAACCCAAGGAGGGGTCGCTATGAGTCGGGGCCAACTCGACGGCAAACAACAACAACAACATATTTTATCATGGGAGCTCTGGTAGGATAGTACTTAAGGCATTTGACTGCTAACCAGAAAGCTGGCAGTTCAAACCCATCAGCCACCTCTCGGAAAGAAGATTGGGCAATTACTTCTGTAGAGATACTGTCTCAGAAACCCAAGGAGGGGTCGCTATGAGTCGAAATCAACTTGACGGCAGTGAGAGAGAGAGAGAGAGAGAGAGAGAGAGATTTTATCATTATGTTCTCATTATTCTATCAAGGATCCTTCCATTAAGGGACCAAAAAATGAAAATTCCTTTGGAAATAATCTTACATATAAGGCAAAATATGAGACCATATTTTCAGAATTTCAGCCTAGAAAAAAATTTTCACTTCTTAAGAGGTATTAGTTTCTTCCTTTTTGCCCTGGCTTCGAAGAAAGTCAGAGTTAAATATAGTTAAATATGAATTCCAATAGCAGCAAAAATACTAGTCTGTATGTATAAATTGTTTGTTTATCTTTTTCATAGCCCTGATTTACTATCTTCTAGTGCTTTTTTTTCTTTTTCTCTATAAGATATGAAGTACAAATAAAAATGTAACACATTTAAGTTGATATTGCCACTATTTTCCTAGACAGTTTTCTAACTAGTGTCATGGAATAACAACATTCCACATAGTTTAAAAACGGAATAGTCAACACACATTTTTTCTTCTCCCGTGATTTACTTAATAATTTTGCAGCTAGCATATCCTCTAGGATTCCTAAATAGGTTACTAGAGAGGCTTGCTCTAGCATATTCTTATGTAAAGAATCTAGCAGGTCAGTCACAATAGAAACATTTCTAATAATTACTATAGATCTTCAATGAGCTGGGACCTGTGATGTGCATTTTTTGTGTTTTCTCTTATTACCAACTTATTTGTGTACACTGGGTTCAATTATCCTTGTTTTGCAGATGAAAAACTGCAAACTTACAGAGGGTCGGTAACTTGCCTAATATTAGTCAGTGAGCCAGTGGCAGACCTAAAACCCCATTATAGATCTGCCCAACTATAAAGTCCTTGCTCTTCTCACTTGTGTTAGTTTACTTGATACATGAAAAAAGTAGAAAATTTTTCATAAATATGAAATCAAATTCAAAGATAGGTATGATTTAATTCTATTTCTGATATGGTATATGATAATTTGAGTACTAATTAATTTTATTCCCATTCTGTTTCTCAACTCTCCCCTCAACCCATACCTAACAGCATATCATATTATCTGAGGGATCTGAAATATAAAAAGGCTTTACTTACAGCTCAAAGTTTATATATTATCTCTTCATAAATCTTGCTTATATATACTTGTTTGATGAAAGGAGTTTTGACTTATACTTTATTTCATCAAGAAAGATATAAAACTGTATACTGAGTTTCATAATCATGAAAGGCTAGAACTGATTAAGGTCTTTCAACAAATGTAAGAACCAATAAGTAAAGCTATGATACCTGGTTTAATGGGAACTAATTATACTTTAAGAATTATATCAATGAAAATAAGAATATATTCATAATTATGTTATTTAAAGCTGTGGGCTTTCACAGATGGCTGATCAAAACCACACAGTATGCATCTTCTCTATGCCCCAAATCACTGACAATATTCCACAGCTATCTCTAGATTGACCTTTTCCCCTCTTCATTCAATTCACAATATAAAATGAGATTCTGATTAGAATGTAGTGACCAATTATACTTTAATTGTTTCACATTATCTTGCTACGTTTATTGAGTCAGCTTTTTTCCTAAGTGCAAAGAGTCAGCTTAAAGAGTTTAAAAGTTTGGTAGACAGAATTCTAAGATGGTCCCTCCAAGATTCCCTCCCTTTTTCCAGTGTAAATACCCAGTATAGTATCTTCTCTTTAGTATAGGGAGGACCTGTGAATGTATGGGACATTACTCCTGTGGCTAGGTTTCCTTATATGATAGACTTTGCAGATATAATTAAGGTCACAAATTGATTGGCTTCTATTTCATCAAAAGGGAGATTATCTCGGTCGTGCTTGACCTAGTCACTTGACCCTTTAAAAGGTCAGACCTTCTCTGAAAGAAGAGACTAGAAGCAGGAGAGTCACTCTCCAGCAGGTCTTGAAGAAGGAAACACCATGTTATGAACAGCCTAGGAACAGAGTGCCTCAGTTTACAGCTCTCAGACAATGAATACTGACAACATTTGGTGAGTGTGGAAGGGGACCCTGAACCTCTGATGAGAACATAAACCCAACTTAGTCTTGTCTGATCATGACCAGTGGACTCAATTTGACAGTGCTTAGATTTCTAACCCACAGAAACTATGAAATAATAAACGTGTGTTGTCTTAAGCCACTAAGTCTGTAGAAATTAATTGCAAAGCATAGTAAAACTTATACAACGACTCAATAGACTTGTGGGATATTGGTAAAAAGGTTGGGGAAAGTGAGAGGAAAATGATTATCCAAGAGTACTCTTGTTCAGAAAAACAAATTGATGCTCCTTCTGAAGAAGTGGTTGAATTAAATGAGAGCTAGATGCCAGAACCTAGAGTCCATTTTACCCAAGCACAGCTCTGGATGTCTCCAGGCTAGGCACTCTTGTCCTAAATACCATCACCAACAGAATACTCATAATGATGAATGTTTTTGAGTGTTTCTTAGGTGGCAGGCATTGTACAAGGAAATTTACACATATCTATTTTGATCCTCACAACAATGCTGAGAGTTATTATTATGTATTTTTATTAGTCCTATTTGTCAGATAATTCAACTATTTGCACAAATTAAATAATTTGTCAACCATCACATAACTAGTAAATCTAAAGACCAGGATTCAAACACATTTACCAGGGTCAAACCCTATGACCTGAACACTTGGCTCTATTTCTTCTCCCATTACAGCTAGTAGCAAAAAAAACCCACTGTCATCAAGTCGATTCCAAGTTGTAGTGATCCCCATTGGGTTTCCAAGGAGATAAATCTTTGTGGAAGTAGAATTCTCCAACTTCCTTCTACAGAGCAGTTGGCAGGTTTGGACAATTAACCTTCTTGTTAGCAGTCAAATGCTTTAGACACTGCATTACCAGAGCTCCTTATAATCAGCTAGTAGTCTCTTCTTATCTCTACTAATCTGAGTATTGTTCTTTCCCATCTCTGCCCATAAATCTCAGATTTCTATGTCTTTCTCCCATTATTTTTTTCTTTTTTTTTTTTTGGCAAGTACACTAGGGAATTTCCTTACCAATATATAGTTTTTTCATTGGAATAATAGTGTCATGGCCTTGTATATTTAAAAAAAAAAAAAAAAAAAAAATCACTACCATGCCTTATAAGGTTACTGAGATATTTCTAATAGTTTTAATGAATAGATGGGAAAACAAGATGTTTGATTTTTTTTTTCCTAAATAAATAATCTTTGTTCAAAATTCAATCTAGGTATCTCTCACAGACTTTTAGAACAAAATTTGAAAGATACACAGTACACTTACTTAGAAAATCTCTTAAAAATATAGTACCCACTAGTTTTATTTGATTGGCATACTCTTGGCACTTAATTATATTTATATATTTTAAATTACTCTTAATTTGTTTACAACAGTTGCTCAAATTCCATTTGTATGGAAGGATCATTTTCCCCTAAAGCACTAATATTTCACTATTTTACATTACAGATTCATTTTCTCCTTAAGAGTCCACTGACAATTAAAACACTGTAAAAAAGATGATTGGTGCTTTGCAAATTCGATTTATCTAAAATTTTTGGCTTTTTAATTTTACATCTATTATACTATTTTTTTTCTTTGCAAATTCCCATGTTATTTAAAGTCTTAACAGGGCCAATATTTGACCATTTTGACCTATAAAAATAGCAATTTCATATGGTTCAAACAAGACTTATGATTCTGAAATGTCCATAAAACTCAATGAGCAGTGCTTTAAAACTAAACACATATTTAGTCCAATCTGGTAAAAAAAATTATTAAGTGGCAAGCTGTAAATAAGAAATGATATTACCACAATCTTGTGGATGTGCATGTTTATTTTATAATTTTATTTACAAAGGAGCAATGTCATTGTATCTATCCTGAAGGATATAGGCCATTATGTATATTCTCACCAGTTATGAACTAGGGTTAGATTATAAAACCATAAGAGCTAAATTGGAGCCAAATCCATGATTTATGCAGTTGAGTATTGCATATCTGATGAAAGAATTGTTTTTGTGAGAAGATAGGACTGTTATTTCTTAGTTCAAGAAGAAAAGAATACACAGGTATAGTACAGTCATTCTTCTGTTCCCCAGGGTATCTAGTCAGAAGGGGTTGATACTTCACTACCTGGGAGAACTGAGTCATTTGCCAACTGGATAATGCCTGATCCACTTCCTCTTCTCGACATTTTTGTCATAAAATAGAATTACTTCCCACCTTCCATATTATCTGTGCCACTAAGTTAAATAAGCATTTTCACCAGAAATGCAGATTTTCAGCCCAGAATTTCACACCACATTGGACTGAAATTTTCAAAAAGAATATAAAGTGTCAGAATTATTTTTAGGCAAAGCAAGAAGTATTATTTATACCTAGCTATAGTTTTTTTTTTTTTTTTTATGTAAAAGTTTAAAAAACTTAACTGGAGAGAAAAAGTAAAATCTGGATAACAGTTGCAATAACAGTTTTCTTTAGTAGCGTCTTGCAGAGGCAGGGGTTGTGGTGGGTTATATTTTAAATGTAGAATTACACAGAGGGAAGGAGGATGAGACTAAGGGCTATGGAAACACCAAGAATGCACTCTGTTGTTGTTGTTGTTATGTGCCGTCGAGTCGGCCCCGACTTATAGCGACCCCTCCTTGGGTTTCCGAGGCAATATCACTACGGAAGTAGGATTGACCATCCTTCCTTCCGAGGAGTGGCTGGTGGGTTTGAACCGCCAGCCATCTGGTTAGCAGGCAAGTGACTTAGCCACTATGCTACCAGAGCTCCCAAGAATGCACTCTAGAGGTACTTAATATTAATTATATCAGGTAATCATTTCAGTGTCTATGGAGGAAAGGTTATTATGCCTATTGAGTATGTGAAGAAACAAGTTCAGTGAGATTAAAAGTCCATTCAAGATCTTGCTTGTAATAAACATGAGAGTCTAAAACTATACACACTCCTATTTTGGAAATGACAGTTCTCAACCTTTCATATATAACAACCTTGACTCATATGTTGATTAGATAAACTGGGTGGGATCATTATACCATTGAAAACTTTTAAAAGATATTCTTTCTATCATATTTCTATCTATCTATCAATCTATCCAACTATCTATATACCTGTGGTAGTCATGGTTGTGTGTCAACTTGGTTGGGACATTGTTTTGAGCAGCTGGGCAGTTGGATGTATTATTCCCCATGATGAGATTGGTAGTCAACTCAATGATGAAATCTATTGTAAGCAGCTAAGTAGCTACCTTTGGGGGGTGGCCAGCTTCCAGTATATAAGGAGGAGGTTTGAGGAAGCTCAGTAGTGTTCCTGTATTTGGCCAACTCTTCATCTCAGTGGCTTGCTATGCTCCCTGTAGATCTTGGGATTGTTCCTGGACTTGAACTAGTGGCCTGCCATGTTGTCTGCTAATATTGGGAGTGTGCCATTTTACTTTTCCATTTTAGGTTCTTCAACTTCATCAGTCAGCAGCTGCCTGAGTCAGAAAAAACTCCAACTCTAGTGGGCCTGGACTAAGAGGCAGAGCTGAGGCCCAAGGTTGAAGGGCCTTCAACCAGTCCCTAGAACCAACAATTTGAACTTGGATTTCTAGCCTCCTAAACTGTAATAGAATACCAGAAAGATGTTTACTTGTGTTTTATTGACTATTCAATTGTGTGGATCATAACAAATTATGGATAGCATTGAAAATAATGGGAATTCCACAACACTTGACTGTACTCATGAGGAACTTGTACATAGACTAGTAGGCTCTAGTTTGAACAGAACAAGGGCATGTTGCATGGTTTAAAATCAGGAAGGGAGTGCATCAGGGCTGTCTTCTTTCACCATACTTATTCAATCTGGATGTGAGCAAATAATCTGAGAAGCTGGACTATGTGAAGAAGAATGTGGCATAAGGATTGGAGGAAGACTCATTAAAAACCTGTGATATGCACAACTTTGCTTGCTGAAAGTGAGGATGACTTGAAGCACTTACTGATGAAGATTAAAAACTACAGTCTGCAGTATGGATTATATCTCAACATAAAGAAAACAAAAATCCTCACAATTGGACAAATAAGTAGCATCACGATAACTGGAGAAAAGAATAAAATTGTCAAAGATTTCATATTACTTGTTTCCACAATCAACACCAATGGAAGCAACGGTCAAGATATCAGATTTGCACTGGGCAAATCTGCTGCAAAAGGCTTGTTTAAACTGCTGAAAAGGAAAGATGTCTCTTAGAAGACTAAGATGTGTCTGACCCAAGCCATGGAATTTTCAATTGCCTCATATGCATGTGAGAGCTGGACAATCAATGAAGAAGACTGAAGAAGAGTTGATGCTTTTATGTTGTGGTGCTGGTGAAGAATACTGAAAGTACCATGGACTTCCAGGAGAACTAACAAATCTGTCCTGGAGGAAGTGCAGCCAGAATGTTCCTTGAAAGCTAGAGGACCAGACTTTATCTGACCTACTTTGGTCATGTTGACAGAAGGGATTATTCCCTGGAGAAGGATATCATGCTTGGTAATGTGGAGGGTGAACAAAAAAGGGAAAGGCCCTCATCGAGGTGGATTGACACAGTGGCTGCAACCGTGGGCTCAGGTATAACAAGAATTGTGAGGCTGGCATAGGACAGGGCAATGTTTCGTCCTGTTGTATATAAGGTTGCTATGTACATAGGTTCAACCCAACTCGATAGCACCTAATAACAACAGCAACAAACTGTAAGAGAATAAATCTCTGTTTGTTAAGCCATCCATTGTGGTATGTCTGTTATGGCACCACTAGAGAACCAAGATAATACCTATCTATCAATATCCTTGTGTATGTGAGTGTGCATGTTTTACATAGAGATTCACTGTAGCACTGTAACACTTTGCAAACCACAAACACTGTTGAGTTAGCATTAAACAAGTTTCATTATGAAAATATTTTGTCTTTAAAAATGTCCTTTGCGCTAATACATTGCTGGTGGGACTGTGAAATGGTACAACCACTGTGGAAAGCAGTATGGAGATTCCTTAAAAAGTTGGAATTAGAAATAGCTTTTGACCCAGCCATTCCATTACTAGGTATATATCCTAAAGAAGCGAGAGCCAGAACAAGAACAGATATATACACACCCATGTTCATCACAGCGCTATATACAATAACCAAAAGATGGAAACAACCTAGGTGTACATCAGCTGAGGCATGGATAACCAAACTATGGTACATACACACAAAGGAATACTATGCAACCCTAAATAATAACATAGACTCTGCAAAACACTGCATAATGTGGATAAACTTGGAGGACATTATGCTGAATGAAATAAGTCAATCACAGAAGGACAAATATTGTATTAGTACATTATTGTAAAAAGTCAAGGAAAGGTTTATGTATGGAAAGAAATTTTCTTTGTTGGTTACCAGTGGTGGGTGGGGTTGGGAGGCAACACTGTTAGATAGGTAGAGACAAGTATTGATTTGGGTGAATAGAGGGGCAATGTACCAAATGTGATTGATCAACATGGTAGCATTGAGGAAGAGGAAGACATAGAGAGGTACATGGGAGTGCAGACTACAAGGATGAACCCTTTTGCACATACAGTACTGCATTGTCACTGAAGGCTATCATGGGTATATGAGTGGATAGATGGGTGGACAGGCTGAACTATTAGGTATGTCTGTGCAGGGGGGAGTGTACTCAAGACCATGTATAGGGTTAGCAGACAATGGTTCTACTAGTGTATTTGTATGCTCTGTAATAATTCACAGGTGTTTAGTAGACCTGACAAGGGACAAGGTGATAGTCACTTCTTGGCCACAGCCAGCTACCCAGAGGGAGTGAGTAGTTGAACCTGTGGGCTTGGGCCCATAGCTGCAGGGGACATCAAGCTCAATTGGCATAACACACTACACAAAACATTGTTCCATCTGCTACTTTGGCGAGTAGTGGTTGGGATCTTAAAAGCTTGCAAGCAGCCATCTAGATGCAATGATGGGTCTCTTGCCGGATCAAAGAAGAATGAAGAAAACCAAAGATTCATGGAAACAATTAGTCCCAGTGACTGGTACACCATGCAATCCGCAGCCTATACAATGATGAGAGCAGAACTAGATGGTGCCCAGCTACCACTGTCAACCACTTGGAGGGGGATCTACGTAGGAGATCCTGGATAGAGAGCAAGAACAATGTGGAACAAAACCCAAAATCATTTGGGAAAAAAAAAGAGTGACCAGGTTTGCTGGTTTGATAGAGCCTGGTGGAACCACTGAGACTATGGTGCCTAGCTGCCCTTCAGGTCTGGAATTGAACCCACACTTGTGGCTTTCAACCAAACAAAAGACAGGCATATGAGGTGAGCATTTACCCGAGTTAGATACACTCCTTGGAGAGAACAATCATGGGAGAAAGAAGGACTGTTTAGGAACAGGGAAGAAGCTCAGGGGGAAGGAGTGCATGGAGGGAAAGACACAAGGAAGAGGTAACTATGAGAAGGAAGTGGGAGGGGAGCTGTTGCATTGTGGTAAATTGTAGTCAATGTTATGAGACAAAGTGTATGTGAACTGCTGTATGGAAAGTGAATTTGCTCTGTAAACTTTCACCAAAATCACAATTAAAAAAAAAAAAAAAGTCCTTTGCCAGTGAGTCTAAGAATAAAGATATTTTAAAGAGATAGCACTCACAATATGTGTATCTCACTCATGTAATACGTGATTCCAGTTATCTGTGGAGACCATTTTTATCCACGTTGATAAAGTTTATGATATATTGAGTATTATTTTCTTTATTAGTGCTTTGGTCACCTTTTGGAGAGTGATTAATTTATTAAGATGATAAATGTCCTTTGTGTATTGCCTTATCTTCAGAATTTACTATTGTGCAGACATTTAACAACTCTTCTTTAATTATCTAAGAGTTAATAGATAAATTATGAAAAGAAATGCAAATATTAAATTTTTGATTGTTGTTGTTGTTAGGTGCCATCGAGTCACCTCAACTCATAGCGACCCTATGCACAGCAGAACGAAACACTGCCAGTCCTGAGCCAGCTCCACGATTCTTGCTACACTTGAGCCCATCACCACCGCCACAGTGTCAATCCACCTCGTTGAGGGCCTTCCCCTCTTTCATCGACCCTCCGCCTTACCAAGCTTGACATCCTTCTCCAGGAAATGGTCCATTCTGACAACATGACCAAAGTATGTGAGATGAAGTCTAGCCATTCTCGCCTTCAAGGAGCATTCTGGCTGCACTTCTTCAAGGACAGACTTGTTAGTTCTTTTAGCAGTCCACGGTACTTTCAGCATTATTCACCAACACCACAGCTCAAAAACATCAACTCTTCTTTGGTCTTACTTATTCAATGTCCAGCTAGTTTTTGATTACAAATACATACATACATATACATATGCATATACATATGGATATGCATATACATATATATACATATACATATATATATATAAATTGTAATTTGGGTGAAAGTTTACAGACCAAATTCACTTTTCATACAGCAGTTCACATACACTTTGTCTCATGACATTGACTACAATTTACCACAATGCAACAGCTCCCCTCCCACTTCCTCCCCATAGTTACCTCTTCCCAGTGTCCATCCCTCCATGCACTCCTGCCCCCTGAGCTGTCTCCCTGTGTATACACAGCTCTTCTATTCTCCCATGATTTCTCCAAGGAGTGTATCTACCTAGTGTAAATGTTCACCTCATATGCCTGTCTTTTGTTTGGCTAGAAGCCACAAGAGTGGGTTCAATTCCAGACCTGAAGGGCAGCTAGGCACCATAGTCTCAGTGGTTCCATCAGGTTCTATCAGACCAGCAAAACTGTTTTTTTTTTTTTTCCCCAAATGATACTGAGTTTTGTTCTGCATTGTTCTCCTACTCTATCCAGGATTTCCTACATAGATCCCCCTCCGAATGGTTGACAATGGTAGCCAGCACCATCTAGTTCTTCTGGTTTCATAGTCATATAGGCTGAGGATCAAATGGTGTACCAGTTGCTTGGACTAATTGTTTCCATGAATCTTTGGTTTTCTTCATTCCTCTTTGTTCTGGACAAGGAGAGACCCATCGTTGCATCTAGATGGCTGCTTGCAAGCTTTTAAGATCCCAGTAGTTACTTATGAAAGTAGGATGTGGAAGAGATTTTGTGTAGTATATTATGCCAATTGAGCTTGATATCCCCTGCAACTATGGTCTAGAGCTCACAGGTCCAACTACTCATTCCCTTTGGGTAGCTGGCTGTGGCCAAGAAGTGACTACAACTTTGTTCTTTGTCACCTCTGCTATATACCTGGAGATTCTTATAGAACATAGCAATATACTTGTAGAAACATTGTCTGCCAACCCTACACATGGTCTTGGGCACATTTCTCCCTGCACAGACATACCTAATAATTCAGCCTGATCATCCATCTATCCACCAATATACATGTTTGCCTTCACTGACATTGCAGTACTGTATGTGCAAAAGTGTTCATCTTTGTTGTCTGCACCTCCCATGCACCTTTCTATGTCTTTCTCTTCCTCAATGCTACCATGTTGATCACTCACATTTGGTACATTGCCCTTCTATTCATCCAAATCAATACTTGTCTCTACCTATCTAACAGTGTTGCCTTCCCTCTCCTCCCACCCCTGGTAACCAACAAAGAAAATTTCCTTCCATATATAAACTTTTTCTTGACTTTTTACAATAATGTGCTAATACAATATTTGTCCTTCTGTGATTGACTTATTTCATTCAGCTTAATGTCCTCCAAGTTCATCTACATTATGCAGTGTTTTGCCGATTCTATGTTATTATTTAGGGTTGCATAGTATTCCTTTGTGTGTATGTACTATAGTTTGGTTATCCATTCCTCAGCTGATGGACACCTAGGTTGTTTCCATCTTTTGGTTATTGTACATAGCACTATGATGAACATGGATGTGTATATATATCTGTTCTTGTTCTGGCTCTCACTTCTTTAGGATATATACCTAGTAATGGAATGACTGGGTCAAAAGGTATTTCTAATTCCAACTTTTTAAGGAATCTCCATACTGCTTTCCACAGTGGTTGTACCATTTCACAGTCCCACCAGCAATGTATGAGAGTCCCAACCTCTCTGCATTAGAGACATATTTTTTTGAGTTTGCTTATTAGCTCTAACACTTCAGGAACACTTCATCAATATTTGCTCTTATCAAATTCACCCATTTGTGACCTTGGATAAGCAAAGCACTGCTAAAGAAGAGAAACAAAGTAGGATTACACTCCTGGGTCTCAAAACCTACTATACAGCCACAGTGGTTAAAACAGCATGGTATTGATGCAATAATAGATAGATAGACCAATGGAACAGAATTGAAAATCCAGAAATAGACCCATCCATTTATGGACAGCTGACTTTTGACAAAGGATCAAAAGCCATTAAATGTGGGAGCGATAACCTCTTTAACAAATGGTCTTTACAAAATTGGATATCCACTTGTAGGAAAATGAAACAAGACCCAAACCTCACCCCATACATAAATTCAAACTTAAGTGGGATCAAAGACTTAAATGTAAAACCCAAACCTATAAAGCTCATCAAAGATAAAATAGGGGAAAATCTATGGCCCCTAATTTATGGCATAAATAGACTATCCAGCATAACCCAAAATGCACAGATAGTGGAAGAGAAGCTAGATGATTGGGACCTTTTAAAAATTAAATTATTATGTGCATTGGAAGACTTCTCCAAAAGGGTAAAACAAGAGTTTTCCAATTTGGAAAAAAATATTTGGCTATGACATATCTGACAAGAGACTTGTCTCCAAAATTTATAAAAAATTTCAATACCTCAACACCAAAAAAACAAACAACCTAATTGAAAAATGGGTAAGGGACATGAACAGACACTTCACTAAAGAAGATATACTGGTGGCCAACAAACACATTAGGAAATGCTCACGATCATTAGCCATTAGAGAGATGCAAATCAAAACAAAGATGACATATCATCTCACCCCAGCAATAATTGCAAAGTTGAACAAAACAAAAATAACAAGTGCTGGCAAAGTTGTGGAGAGATTGGAAGTCTTATACTCTGCTTTTGGGACTGCAATATGGTACAACCATTATGAAAAATGGTATGAAATTTCCTTAAAAAAAAGAAAATAGAAATACCATATGATCCAGCAATTCCATTGCTAGGAATATATCCTAAAGAGGTGAGAGGCAGAACACAAACAGGCATATGAACACCCATGTTCATTGCAGCACAATTTACTATAGCAAAGAGATGGAAACAACCTAAATGTCCATCAGCAGATGAATGGATAACCAAACTAAGGTACAATCACACAATGGAATACGATGCACCATTAAAGAATAGTGAAGAATACAAGAATTATCTCACAATGTGGATGAATTTGGAGGCCGTTATGTTGAGTGAAATAAGTCAATCACAGAAGGACAAATATTGTATGAGCCCGTTATTGTAAACAGTAGAAGAAAGGTTTACTCGGGGAAGAAAATTCACTTAGTTTGTTACTGGGGATGGGAGGGAAGAGGAGGGAAAAAATTCAGAGTAGTTGGGGATCAAGTGTTGATTTGGTTGAAGGGAGGGATCGTATGGAAAGAGTCTGTGACCAGCATGATAACAATGGGGAGAGAAATTACATTGAAACATGCGCATAAGATATAGACAACAGAGGCAAATACTGGTGCATGCACAATACTGCATTACCACTAACACCAAACACCGGGCTATAGATAAATGCATACACAAGTGAGACAATCAGGTTGGTATAGGTGAACAAGAATATACCCTAGACCAAGGATAGCTTTGGCTGAAGATAATCTTACATATGCACTTGTGCTACAAAAAATAGCCACATACATTACAGAAGCAACAGAAGACAGTTGGAGTAACTTCTCAGAGACAACCACACACCTTGAGAGGGACAATCACTGGGCCTGTGGACTCTAGTTCATAGTCTTGGGGGATATCATGCTCAATTGGCACAACATATTACACATAAATCTTGTTCTACAACCTACCTTGGTGAGTAGAGACTGAGGTCTTAAAAGCTTTTGAGCTGTCATATAAGATGCAACTATTGGTCCCTTCTCATCTGAGCAAGGAAGAGTGAAGAAAACCAAAGGCATCTGGAAACAATTAGTCCAAGCATAACATGGACCACAAGGGCCTCAGCTTTCATGACCCTGAGACCAGAACTAGACGCTTTCTGGCTACCAATGCCAACCACTGGGAAAGGGATCAAAAGTGGAGATCCTGGATAGAATGGGAGGAAAATGTGGAACAAAATTCAAAAACACAAAAATGACCAGAATTACTGGTCAGATAGAAATTGGTGGAACCCCTGAGACTGTGGCCCCGGGTTACCCTTTGAGCCTAGAAATGGACTCACTTCCATGGATTTCCTCTCAGCCCAACAGAAGAAAGACCTACATGCAGAACACCGACCTAAGGGCAATGCACCCACCTACTCTAGGGAGATGCATCCATTAAATCAGTCAACCAAGAAACACCAGAGGGGCGACATTCACGTAGAGAGAAAGCTGGACAGATAGGAATGCATAGTTAAAAAGGGCACAGGGAGGGTTGTTCACAGGGAGGGGAGGACAGAAGAGTTTTTCATGGTTGGGGATGGTAATTGGGGCATGAAATAAAATGTGGATGAACAGTTCAATGTAAAATAAATTTGCTTTGTAAATTTGCACCCAAAGCACCATAAGAAACTAATTAATTAATTGAAAAAAAAAGTTTGCAAGAGCAACAACAACAAAAACCAGCAAGCAAAGTAGATTCACAATAATGGATCCTTATAGAATGGGATAAAAAAGTGGGACAGAACTCAAATTCTTAAAAAGTCAATACTTATTGGACCAGTTGAGACTAGGGGACTTCCTAAGACTATCACCTTGTTATACACTTTAAAACTTAAGATGAAATTATCCCATGAGGTCAGCTTTTCAGTAAATAACAAATTGGCTCATAAAATAATATCACTCATGAGTAAGGATCTCTTTAAAAAAAAAATCATCTGTAGGAGACGAACTGGTGGAAAATTACTCTAAAACAAAGATGAGAAAGGAAGAGGGCAGGGAAACTACAGAATGGAATGATGACACATTGTGAAAAATGTAACCAATATCACTGAATAATTTGTGTAGAAATTGTTAAATGGAAACCTAATTTGCTGTGTAAACTTTCACCTTAAACACAATAAAATATTATTTAAAAAAAATCATCCATTTGTAACATAGCCAAAAAGTAGCCCCTGGAGAAAAACAAATAGGATGTTAAAAAAAAAAAAAAACATTGTCATAGAGGTCACGCTGAAGGCTTACTCATTGAGATAAATGTACTTAAACTTTGAACACACATATTTTTAAGGTTTTCTTCAATGTAGCTAGTCTATCAATGAAATGTTATCTTTGTTACACTTTTTGGTTTGGTAATTCTCCACATTTCTACTACTACTACTACTACCAGTTGCCATCAAGTTGATTCTGACTCTTGGTGACTCCTGGGTGTCAGTAGAACTGTTCTCCATAAAGCTTTCAGAATTAGATAAGCAGGCCCTTCTGAGACACTTCTGGGTGCCCTTGAGCCTCCAACCTTCTGATTAGCAGCTGAGCAAGTTAACTCAGAGATTGCGATATTCCAAAATAATTCCTATAATGGTATGCCTGAGAATGCTGTATTCTCCTTTTCAAACTGGGCATAAAACTAAACTCCATTTCTCAGACTCCCTTGCAACCGAGGTGAACATATGTGCTAAACCTATTAATAAAAATGAATGCTGTGCCAGGTACTACATTGTCACAAGCAGGTCTGACCTCTTCCACGTAGATATCTGACTGAAAATGTTCCAATAGGAAGGCTCTGGAGTTTCTGCCCCAAAGTACTAAAAGTTTATCCTTTTAAGATGATGCTTTATGGTTTGTCTACACAGAGCTGATCATTTCCAGCTTTATAATCTAAGATAATTCACTTAGTAGACATTATTAAATAAAATTGCAGAGACAGGAATTATTTTGTTGCTACATTTACTTCCAAGAGTCTTACAGACTCCTATTGTTGTAGGGGGAGCACTGGTGGTTAAGTGGTTAAGAGTGGTGAGAATACACCAGCCACTCAAAGAGAGCAAGATGTGGCAATCTGCTTTCCTAAAGATTTACAGCCTTGGAAACCCCATGGGGCAGTTCTACTATGTCTTATAAGGTCATTGTAGGAATCAACTCCACAGCAATGGATTTTTTTTTTAATTCTTATAAGAAAGGGGAAAAAAGATTTTCTCTGTTGATTTATATCTGAGAGAAACAACTCTGTATCCCACCCCAACCATTAGTCAAATACCGTTTCCAATATGGCTGTTTTCAAAAGCTCCCATAAATATTCCCCAGGCAAATAAACCAGTTGGCCTATCTTAACCACTGAAAACCAACCTTATTTTATTGTTTTTAATTTTCACCAAGTATGAGTTATACATTCGTGGAAAACACTTATATTTTGCTTACAGAAGAACTCTTCAGATCCTCCCTCAAGGTCTGCTGAGGTTTATTTTAGACATAATTTTAAGAAAGTAGGTTTATCAACTTAATAGCAAAATAGAAAAAGAAGAAATCTCACTGAATGAAATTCAAACTCTAAAGGACATGGCAGATAAGGATGAGACCAAGGGGTGAAAATCTAAAAAAAAAAAAATCTGATACCATTTAAAGTAGGGCTCAATAGTCTGCACACCTCAATAATCACTGAGGACAACACTATAAAACATCTGTAACAGATAATATATGTTTATAATGAGAGATCATCAGGAAAGCATTAACATCAGACTCTATACATCTATACATACAGGGCATGGGAATATGTGATAAGTATTTAGAGTATTTCCATCCCAAATGTAGGTATTTTCTCCAGTGATGTTTAAAAAGGAAAATCTCAGTAATTGTAAAACATAACTACCCAAACAAGTTTTTCAGAGTGGGGAGGTCTCTGTCTCTCTATCTCTATGCAATACATATATATATATATACTATATATATAAATATGCATATACAATAATAATATATGTTATACAAACATATATAAACACCAGTTTCTCTGGCTGGTATTTTACATGATGATTTCATCATTGAAATATTCATTCATTTGTTCAAATATTTCTTGTAGAAATACAAGAAACAGATAAGTTGAGAAAATAAAGTTTAATCATCATTGCAGTAAGTTGAATGTGGGCTCCCCTAAAGATATGTCCTGCTAGAATCTGTGATTGTGATTATATTTGAAAAAGGGGTCTTTGTAGATATAATTAAGGATCTCAGGATTAGGGTGGTCCCTAAATTCAATGACCAGTGTTCTTATAAGGGACAAAAAAGGAAAAGGCACAGATGAGAATGCCATGTGATGATAGGGACAAGATTGGAGTGATGCATCTACAAGACAAGAAACTCCAGAGATTGCCAGCAGCTACCAAAAGTAGAAGGAATGTGCAACACTTTCTTACTCAGTGTCCCTAGAGGGACCAACCTTGCTTTTGGACTTCTGGCCTCCAGAACTATGAGAAAATAAATTTCTGTTGTGCTTGTGGTAATTTGCTATAGAAGTCACAGGAAACTAATACAATTCCTCAATTATTTTTCTCTCAGATCTTGACCTGGAACTTAATAAGAAAGCTCAGTACTTATTTCTTCCTCATACTTTCTTTTTCTTTCTTCGTGATTAAAAAAAAAAAAAAAAAAAAAAACAGTAGAAGGAAGAAGTGCTAACAATGAGAATTAACACAGCAGTGTGGCAAAGTTAAAAGAATAAGGATTTTAGAATAAATAAGAAGTGTGTCCCCAAAAAGTTCTTGCCACATATTGTGGAACCCTGAGTAAATTGTTTAACGTCTCTAACACACAATTACCAAGCCTTTAAAATGGGGACAAAAATTCTCTTGGGGTAGCTGTGCTTGCTACCTAGTATTTTGACAGTGAAACACCTAGCTAATACAGAGTTTTATAATTTTAAGATGCTAGAACACCTAGCACAACCTCTGCATTACTACTCACTATTTAAATTATTATGATCATTTAAATTACTATAAAAGTTATTTTGATAATTACTTCCCAAGTGTTTAGATCCATATACAATATTGTCATATAAATCATGAGGCATGTATATTTTACTAATATATTTTCTGATTAAATCTTTACCTAGAATACCGCAGACTGACTTATATTAATAAGAACTCTCAGGTTATGTGGATTTGCTGTAGTGAGATTCAAATCAGTTTAATGAGTTTAAGTTTGAAAAGTGCCAATATGTCTTGGGAAATAATTATTAGGAATTTTCTTTATGGTACTAATTTTCAATTCACATGAATGAGGCTTAGTGAAGCTGTCATAATCATCTTGTAATGATATAAGTGGAAATTCTCAGAGATGATGTTATAATGATAAAGTAAAACAAAGTGCTGCCAATACTATGGTGCACTAAGAGGATAATACAGAGTTTTATAATTTTAAGATGCTAACTAGGAATTATGTTCATTTGAGGTATAATTGTAGCATTGCCATTTTACTAATTCTCTCACATAGAAATTCACAGTTGAGATTGAAGTCTCAGAGTATTTATATCAATACACCTGTGGATGAGGTATCTGATCACTGTACATTAACTAGAGCCAGAGGACAGTAACAGAGAATAAAGCAACTATAATTACTTTTTTCTTTTTCTTTTTTTTTTAACCGTTGATCACCTAATATGTGCCAGGGACTAGAAAGGTGAGTAAGGGACCTCCACTGGAGAAAATGATATCTATGCAGCCAGCAAAATGTAATTTAAGAATTAAAATGGCAAATCTACAAAATGATATAATGTAAATGAATGACCCAAACAGAAGGTAGAAATAAGAATGTATTGGGAGACAATGCAAAGAAAAACCAATAGAAAATGCAGGGCTCCCCTGGGAAATAATACAAATGCCTGGGTCATTATGAAGGAGCTCTGGTGGCATAGTGCCTAAGGCATTTGCCCGCTAACCAGAAGTTTAGTGGTTCAAACCCACCAGCCACTCCACAGAAGGAAGACTGGGCAATCTACTTCTGCAAAGATTTACTGCCTCGGAAACCCAAAAGGGAGTTGCTATGAGTAAAATTTGACTCCATGGCACTGAGTTTTGTCTTTTTTTTTCTTTTTTGCAAGGGGGGTTTGGTGTCATTATTAGTTGAGTGACCTTAGACATTTACTTAACTTCTCTATCCCCTCATTTTCTCATATATTAAAGATTACAATGGTCCATAGTAAGTTTGGTGCTAGGGTTAAATGAGATACTGCATGCAAAATTCATGGCCTGTTACTTGGCATCTAATATATCCTCTACAATACTGTTACGTTTTAGAAGTTGTTATTATTTAATTATTTGTTATTTGTAAACCAGTTGTGCACCAGTCAACTTTGATTCCTGGTGTTCTCACGTGTGTCAGAGAATTGTCTCCAAAGGGTTCTCAATGGCCAATTTTTAGAGACAGATTGCCAGGCCTTTCTTCTGAAAGGTACCACTGGTAGATTCAGATACCAACTTTTCAGTTAGTAGCCAAGCATGTTAACTAACTGCACAGCCCAGGGACACCTTGTTGTTATTCACTGGACATAGATGAAATAATCAGGCTCTCTGCTGAATATTTGGACTACCCTGGAGTACATAACTTCATTTGATTAATTTTTGTTTGCCTTACTTGCCACTTTTCAGAAGATATGTGAATAATTACAGGGAGAATTTTCCCTTTCTGTTTCATATTTGCTTTCTTGTAAGCAAGGCCAAGGATGGGTTCTCTCAGCATGAAGCTTAAATTCACCATAACAAGTTAAAATAGAAGGGTGTACTGGTGAGAGAGATAGTCACTAATGTCACCTGAAAAGGCTACCAAATGCTGCTAAAGACTAAAATATTCTTTCACTCATAGAGGAATAAAGGAGAACACAAAGACAAGGGAGAAATCATGGTTAGAACAACAAGAGAAAGATCACAATGACAGTGCCACAAAAGTGACTCAGGAGAGAGTTTTCGAGAAAGAGTCCACACTGTGGGCTACTGCAAGAAAATGGAGATTTAGAGAGTCAGCAATGCTTAAATACTGAATACTTTAGACTCACTATGATTGCTCACGTGCAGTGCTCAATTGATGGTGTGTGATTATCTGTACGATCAATCATCAATTTTGTAATCTGTAAACTTAGTGTTAAAACTAGCCTGTAATCAATATAACTGTCTTAACTTGGGGTTAACTCTTATCATTTGCTTGGGGTTCACTCATACTTGTCAGAGTTGCTGTTGTTGTTACAAAAGTAGTAATAATTTGAATTCAGGCAGATTTGTTGGATTGCTCTTTGAAAAGGATCCTCAAGAAGACGTTAGGGTACTGGTGAGTAGCGACTGGGGTCTTAAAAGCTTTAGAGTGGTCATCTAAGATGCAAATGTTGGTCTCCTCTGGGACAGAGCAAAGAAGAGTGAAGAAAATAAAGGTCATCTGGAAACAATTCATCCAAAGAAAAGATGGGCCACAAAAACCTCAACCTCTGAGACCCGAGACCAGAACTAGATGGTACCCAGTTACCAATAGCAACTGCTCAAAAAGGGATCAAACTGGAGATCCTAGATAGAGTGGGAGGAAAAAGTTGGAACAAAATTCAAAAACACAAAAATGACCAGAATTAATGGTAGGATGGGGACTAGTGTAACCCTCGAGACTATGACTCTGTGTTACCCTTTGAGTCTGGAAATGGACTCACTTATGTAACTGGCTCTCAGCCCAACAATAGAAACACCCACATACAGAACACCTACCCCAGGTTGATCCATCCACCTACTCTAGGGAGAGGCATCCCTTGGATCAAGCAGCCATGAGACACCAGAGTGGTAGCATTCATATAGATAGAAGGCTGGACACAGGAATGCATGGATGAGAGGGGCATGGGGAGGAGAGGGAAGGAGAGTTTCTTAAGGTTGGGGACAGTAATCAGGGCCATGCAACCAGATGTGCATGAACTGTTCAAAGTAAAACAAGTTTGATATGTAAATTTGTACCCCATGCCCCCCCAAAAAACAAAACTCACTGCCATTGAGTCAGTTCAACTCAGAGCAACCCCTTCTTGGGTTTCCGAGGTGGTATCACTACGGAAGTAGATTGTCCAATCTTCCTTCCAAGAAGTGGTCGGTCAGTTTGAACTGCCAGCTTTGTGGTTAGCAGTCAAACGTCTTAGACATATGCCACCAGAGCTCAGCACAATAAAATAAATAAATAAATAGATAGATAAATGAATAAATAAATAGGTAAATAGATAAATGAAACAAGAAGCCATTAGAGTATCTTTTTCTTTCTTTTTCACTTTGAAATTTGCTTTTCTATCTATCGCATAATTATCCAAATCAGAGAAACACAACCAAGCATATAAGAACAAAAGGCATATTCTGTTAAAATCAGAGCTAGGGAGATCCCCATCTCATTAAACCAAAGAAGTTCAATGGTTTGCTCTGAAGCCTAACTCCTTAGCCAAAGATTTCTCGGAAAATACCTGACTAGATTGCTTCTCCTTAGGAAAATACTCTCAGGGTGGAAGTGCACAGAAGCAGTTTAGAGTCTTTTGTGCTACTGCATTGAAAATCTACTTCCAAATAATCATTCACTTTCTGTATCACCCAGCAATATGCTTATGAAAGCTGTTTTCTTTCTTGTAACTACAGGTGTCAGATGCATCAAAAAAGCAGAAGTGCCCTTTCAGCTCTTCTCTGTGCCATTCCTTGTCAATTTCATGCTGCCTACAACAACAACATAATATCAAAAACAGCAATGATGTCACTGGAAGTGCTCTGTGATTGACAAAGAAGAACAGTAATAGTCAGAGGTGGCTCCTCAGAGAATTCAGAACTCACTCAATGTGCTCCAGGGGCTCATCCCTTGATTTGAAGGAGGAATGAAGTGTTCTCTGCATGAAAGAGCAGAGATGAGAAGTGATATAAGTGCTTAAGGGTGGTCAGGTACTACAAAAGGTAGTTAGAAGCAGGGAGGACTGAACACTGAGGTGTTAGTTAAATCCTCAGTGACAAGCCCTAGAGGCCAAGCAATGTGGTGGTGGCCACAAAGCACATCCCTTAGCACACACACTTGTTGAAAGGAGTGGAGGGTGGCGTTTGTTTGGAAATCTCTCCAGCCTTTGTTACGAGAAAGCAGCCTTCATTTTCCTGTGCTGACATACGTAGCTCCGTAGATAAACACTACTACTGCAACAAATCAGAGTGCCAGGCCTTACCAGATGGTTACATAGAATTATAAATAATCTATGCAAAAATAAGTTCTAAAATAAAAATGGATAATGGCATAACTCTCACTAATTTCCAAAATTGCCTTCTATTACAGCCATGCTGCTTCAAATACAGTCCCTGTCCACTTGAATCTTTGCTTCCGTTATTCTTCTCCTCTGAAATCCTCTGTACTTCCTCTCTAGACAAATCCTGCCCATTTTTGTAAAGATCAGCTATATTCTCCCAACACTCCCAAACATTGTCCGGTTAATTCTTTGTGTACAGATCCCACGCTTCTTAGAAATCCTCTTACCTACCTTTCATTTGTCCTTAATCATGACTGTCTTCTTCTATTATTTTAAAATTTCTTCTCCTGAACAGAATGCAAATTCCTTGAGATTAGATGCCATTTCCCAATACTTCCCTCTCCTGAATCACAGAACATGGACAAGTAGGAAATATCCTTTAGGGAACCGATCAGGAGGTCGAATTTTATGGAGTTACCAACTATATAACCCAAGCCAAGTCTAATTAGAGGATACATCTTTCTGGAGGAAAATGATCCCCACTCCATTTTCCCCTTTCTTCTCAAAAGGTATTTTTTAAACTTTCATGGGAGATACAATATTGTTATGGAGTCAGACTGCTTAGATTTGAATCCTGATTATAATTGATGTTTACCATATGGATTTGGGGAATTTACACAACTCCTTGTGCCTCAGTCTCTCCATGTTTGTGTGTGTGTATGTACATGTGTTGTTGTTATGTGCCCTCGAGTTGGACCTGACTCATAACATCCCCTCCTCGGGTTTCAGAGGCAGTATCATCACTACAGAAGTAGATTGCCCCATCTTTCTTCTGAGGAGTGGCTGGCTGGTGGGTTTGAACCCCCAGCCTTTTGGTTAGCAGTCAAGCGCCTTAGGCACTATGCTTCCAGAGCTCCCGTATGTATATGTATCTCTCTATATTTTTAAATCACTATGTAGATATAAGGAATATCATGTTATACTTTGTACATAGGAGCTCTGGTAGCATAGTGCTTAAGGCACTTGACTGCTAACCAGAAGGCTGGCGGTTCAAACCCACCAGCCACTCCTTGGAAGGAAGATGGGGCAATCTACTTCCATAGTGATGATACTGCCTTGGAAACGCAAGGAGAGGTCACTGTGAGTCGGGTCTGACTCAGTGGCACATAACAACAACAACAACATATATATTATTGATATGCTGATATCTCTAATTTTATTATTTATTATCTTATTTACTATATCTAATTCTTAACACACTTTCTTGTGTGTGAAGCAAATTTTACCGAACAATCCCTACTCTAGATTTGAATAAACACCCCATCACCACATTATGCTTTTATCCTTAATATTTGCAACATATGAATTACTTCTAGTCCACTCAAAGCATTCACCATACTGAGCAACTTTCAGCCCTTCCTTATAGAAATATGCATCAGCAACACAGACTGACACCTTTGATACACTCAGGTGATTTAAAACTCCAGAATCAGTGTTGAATCTTAATCTTTGCTAAAGTGAATACAAATCACACTCTTGTTGGTGCAAAACAGATTTGTGTGGGAGTGGCCCCTATCAGGCCTGTCCTTAACATTTATGGGGCTCAAGACAAGAATATAAATGGAGATGTACATGCCATACGTCTAAATATTTAACAGTTGCAATGAATCTAACAAGCTTAGCAAACTATTTTCATAGATCTGTTGTAAGGATTAAATATGTGAATACATGTTAAGGTTTTAGAACCATAAATGGTAAATAATGAGGACCCAGTATATTTTTAGCTCTTTTTACTGTTAATTAGTTCCTCTTTTTGAGAGCATTTCTAGATGAATAAATGATTTAGTGAGTGAGTGTCCAGCCCAGAGATTTCTCTGAACCTCACCTTCTCCCTGGAAGTAAGAATGGCCAGACTCCGTCTCCCCTAATTTGGTCATGTTGTCAGAAGGGACTATTCCCTGGAGAAGGATATCATGCTTGGTAAAGTGGAGGGTCAGCAAAAAAGGGGAAGGAAGACCCTCAACAAGATGGATTGACACAGTGGCTGCAATGATGGGCTCAGGTATAGCAAGGATTGTGAGGTTGGCACAGGACAGGGCAGTGTTTCATTCTGTTGTACATAGGGCCACTATGAGTCAGAGTTGACTGGGCGGCATCTAACAACAGCAATAATAACACCTTCTCTGAGGGAGCTTTTGATGAATGAGAGAATGTCTGAGAGGGTGGCATCAATACCATCAGACCCAAAATACACAGCAAAATGACGGTTATAAACAAAATATGTTAGGCTGTGGAGTTTCTACAGGCATTAATTGTGTAATAAGTCTAAGAATGAAAGTTCCAAGATAATTTATTTAAAAATTATATTTATGTTTATGTATGATAAACCAAATAAAATCTAAATGTTAAAGAAGGGCTTGAAAGAGAAAACTGATTAAAATCAGCAGTTCTGCTACTGTTGGATTAATACTTTGACTTAGTAATATGATCACTTAAAACTAATGGGGTCAATAGAGAGCTCTAGAAACAACCAACAATAGCTCCTAAATTATACTTGTACTTCCTAGCACTGCTAATATTAATGGTCTGGTAAAATTGCTATTATAAGAATATATTTTCAAGTACTAAAAACTCCACCATAAATTATTTTACATAAATAATTATTTTAAAGAATCAATAAAACTACTTTAAAGTTTTGTAACTAAAAAAGGATTTTTAAAAAAGTTGCTTTGGAAATAATTTATGAAAAAGAAACCACCCTCTTTCTATTGTAATAATTTTTAAAAGGACTGTCTTTTCTATTAAAGATTTTAATTTAATTTTACAGGCTGTTACTCTATAAATAGAATAATCCATTTTAAATGGACAAGGTGAAGTATATAAATGAGATTATTAGTATTGCTACTAACAAGTTTTGAACTATGCATAGTTACACACGAATAAAACCAAACCAAAGAAGATACAAATCCAACAGCATGATTAATAGGGTGGTATACCTATTATTTCCCTGTCAAAGGTGTAAATGGATCTAATTATTGAGTAATATTTGCATCTTCCTGCATTTCATATTAAAAAATACTGGGTAAACAATGAGGTTAACTTTAAAAACATCAACAATCTTCATATAAAAGCAATTAGATTTATCTTAACTTTCCCCTTATACAACATAGGTTGTATAACCCCTTATATAACATGTTGTTCCAGGTTATGGGCCTGGAAACTAATGCTCACTCCAAATGTATGAGGAAATTTGTAATTATTGCAAAGCCCAAGAAACTGCATGTCAAAATAAGAATGGGATATGCTTATTGGACAGAAAAGCCAAACTTTATACTTGTTGTGATTAATTTGGGGCTTTGAGCTACACTTAATTATCACCACTGAAAGATGGACATTACTGTGAGAGTGTTTGCAGCTTTCCAAAAGTGTTTTCAAACTCCCTGTTTATAAAATATTTTTATTCCATTATTTTAAAACAATTATGTGCAACTTCTTAACTGAATTTAGTAGTTTGATATTGTCCAACAGATATATAGCTTTTGAAGATGTTGTTGTTGTTATGTGCCATGGAGTCAGACCCGACTCATGGCGACCCCTCCTTGGGTTTCCAAGGCAGTATCACTATGGAAGTAGATTGCCCGATCTTCCTTCCAAGGAGTGGCTGGTGGGTTTGAACCGCCAGCCTTCTGCTTAGCAGTCAAGTACCTTAGGCACTAGGCTACCAGAGCTCCCTGAAGATACTGGAGTCTTTTTCTAAAAATTTACTTTTTTATGCTAGTCTCAACTCTAGCCTTGATTAAGAGAATGGAGGAAGGCTTTCATGTATTAGCCAGGCAACAAAATGATAAAATATGTAGACACAGAGGGGGAAAGATTCAACCTTAATTTGAATTCAAATCACAGCATCCTATTTAAACCATTTACCTCAATGCACATTTGTTGCATGCTTATCTAGCCAGATCTTAGCAAAAGAGGCCAGGGGAGGAAGAAAAAGAAAAAGAGCTCCTAGCTGAATTGCCTGATATTTTTCAGAGTGCTCCCACTGGCTTACTACTGGGAATTTCTTATGAGAACCCATCAGATAATAAATAAAAATCGTGTCTCCCAAAAGAGATGTTGAATTCCTCATACTACCTATGAATGTGGCCTTATTTGGAAATAGGGTCTTTGCAGGTGCAATTAGTTAAAATAACATGGGTCATACTAGAGTAGAGTGGCCCCTAATCCAATATTACTTGTGCCTTTATAAAAAGAGAAGAGATATAGACAGACAGAGGAGGAAGATCGCCATATGAAGACACAGTCAGAGATTGGTTATATGTCGTCACAAGCCAAGGAACTTCTGGGGCTACCAGAAGCCTGTAAAGACAAGGAGATCTCTTCCCCTGGGACCTTTAGATAGAATATGGCTTTGCTCACAATTTGAAGTTGAACTGCTATTCTCTAGAACTGTGAGAAAATAAATTTCTATTGTTTTAAGCCCAGTTTTTGGTAGTTTGTTATGACAGCCCTAGGAAATTTATACAAAGATGTGTTGCAGTATTTTAGAATTAGGGAAAAAACAACAGTGGAATTAAAAAAACACATTTGTATTATCTGAAAATAATAATTTGTATTTGAAATACTGTAAAAAATTTTTCTGCTATAATACCTAACTGGGAGTTCTGGTAGCATAATGCCTAAGGCACTTGACTGCTAACCAGAAGGCTGGTGGTTCAAACCCACCAGCCACTTCTCGGAAGGAAAGTTGGGCAATCTACTTCCCTAGTGATACAGCCTCGGAAACCCAAGGACGGGTCGCTATGAGTCCCCTCCAACTCATAGCGACCCCTCCTTGGATTTCCGAGGCTGTATCACTACGAAGTAGACTGTGCAACCTTCCTTCCGAGGAGTGGCTGGTGGTTCAACAACCACCAGCCTTCTGGTTAGCAGTCAAGTGCCTTAGGCACTATGCTACCACCTAACATTAAAAAAAAAAAAAAAAGGTTTGTGTATGTGTATGTTATTTTGGATTTTAAACACCTGCCGACAGCACATCTCTCCTACCTTCATTCACTATACTTCCCTAAGACACACTCCAATCCAATACCTTACAAAAGTAAATTTTTAATAATTATGAATGAATTGAATTGAATTAAACAAGTTATTTGACTTATTTATTTAATATAAATCATCAAAGTGAGTGAACATCAGTTAGGATATCAAGGCCAAATTTATTTGAAGGTTCTTTCTCTCTCTCTCTCTGTCTGTCTATATATATATATATATATATATATAATTTTTTTTTTTTTCACCTAGGCTTTGGCTCTGTTGTGACCAGCCCAGTGCCAGGTCCAGACTATGTATGACAAGTGTCCATACTGATAATCTTATTGGCAACTTTACAACACCCTAACCAAAACCATGAAACTCAGCACCCTCTAGTCGATCCCGACTCATAGTGACCCCTCCTTGATATCCAAGGCAGTATCTCTATGGAAGTAGATTTCCCAGTCTTCCCTCCAAGGAGTGACTGGTGGGTTTGAACCACCAGCCTTCTGGTTAGCAGTCAAATGCCTTAGGCTCTATGCCACAAGAGCTCCTTATAACACCCTAGGTAACACCCTAGGAATTTCATTATCTCTGTTATCCAAAACCTCTCAGACAAATCTTCAAATTACTTGATGATATCAGCACTAGCTGGTGGTTTTCTTTATCTCCTTACCTGTTAACATTCAGCTACTTTAATTACCTAAGAGCTCCTGTTTCCATGATTTCTTAATACCCATTTGCTTCTTCAGCCCTACTCTCTAGCTATCTGCTGCTAAAACAATATGACTCACAATACCCAGAACAATGTATTACTCACCATTTCTTCTTTGGGACCATGAATAATTGATAGGAAAGTCATGGATCTGTGTTGACTGAGACCAAGAGATAGTTTCCTATCTACTTTTAGTACAAACACCTTTTACTTTTTTTTTTCTTTTCTACCACCATCACTTGGTACATGTTGCAATGCATTCTGACAATTTCTTTAATTATTCAAATAGATTCTAAACATTTTGAACATAGGAGCCCAAATTATTTCTTCCTCAGTATCTCAAGTATCTAAAGTTATCTGAGCGTCTAACGTAGACCATTCACTTAGGTATTTATTCAAAGCTTATTATGGATGACTATTTTAAAGGACCAGACTATCTCTTTGGTGTCATGTGACATATGAAAACTAGACAAATTTAATGGTGATGGAAATAATCCTTTCTCCTCCTCTCTTCCACTTTTTTTTTTTTTTTAACCTCATCTTCAAGTGTGTGAGAATCCCTACATAAGAATTAAAAGGATAAGCAATAAGAAAAATGCCTCACACATTTGTTAAGGGTCATCAGATTTAAAGTTTCTTTTCTTGTGTATATAGAAACATCTCAGACAAAATGAGATCCTGCAGATATTGCATGTGGTAATTCCTGGGCACATCCAGGTAGGATAAGAAGGAAGATGCTCTGAATATCTGCAGCCTGTGTCCTTCTTCCCAACCAAGGTTTTCAGCCCTGGATACTGTTATCTGTGTACTGCCTTCCACAAAGATTTGAAATTCATCAAACAGACAAAGTGTATATTTAATACTCACATGAGGGAATACAGAATGCCTTTCAATACATCAAACTCCTAAACCTTTTACATCCTTCATTTTTAAGCTACATGGATTTTGATTTGTACAATTTTAAAAATATTCTGAAGCATAGTCAATCTAACAGTAAAAAGCACTGTTGCACAGTAAGAAATCAAGAAATACAATTCAGCAAACCTGGTATAGTTGGTCCCCAGGGAAGCTTTTTTCCAATTCGGTTTGTCATAGCCTAGATCCATCATGTCATGCTAGCCTAACTTACTACCACTGTCTTTCATTTTTTTCCTCCCTTTTTTGGCACACTCCAACTATTTTCTGTTAAACTAGTGCTGTCACAAGAAAACATATAAAAATGCTGTTTTGCAAACACACTCTTTGGTTCTCTCCTGAACTCTCCAGAGCTAGGATTTCTCTCACTGTCTCATTCAGGGGTGAATGTTGACAGATCACTGAACCTTACTGTCAGTGGTGACAGGCTTGACGCTGTTTTGTGCAAGGTGGAGAACAAAACAAAATAATAATTTTTTTTTTTAAAAAAGAGGTTCTGTGCCTTAGAAGGTTCCTCATTCAACAACAAAGGCTTATGTTCAAAGATGATTAGCTTAAAGGCATTTCAAAGAATTCTGATTGTAGCAGCGGTTGGGTGTCTTACTACTGGGTGAAATATGTATTCCCCCGAGAACAAAGGCAGCAGCAATCCTCTTCTGCTGAGATGGCACCTTTAATAATTCCATGTATTTATCAGTATTTGTGTCAAGATCTTAGCTATTTTGCCCTTCCGGTGAAGCTAAGAAAGGATGAAGTGGATAGGGTCTTAAACAGTCCTCTAAGGTATGTATAAAGAGAAAAAAAGTCCCAAGGTGTCTAGGGGAATGAGAAGAAAATATTTTTGTGGATGAAAAATGTATACAGCACAAAAAAATACCTCCACGCTTTCTAAAGGGAAAAGTGAATAGTCTTTAGGTTATTCATAAAGCCCCAAGATAAGATATTGCTCAAAAAATTGTACAACACTATTTTTTTTTCATGTTTGAATCAAATAAATCTAAAGAATCATATCTTCCAAAAAGTTAAAACTGAAAAAAAGTAAGCTTATTTTTTAAAAAATAAATAAATCTGTATGTGCTGTTGCCATGGATTTTGTCTGCATAACTGTTCTGCATATTGTGTACGTGACTCTAAAGTAAAATTAGTGGATCTGCAGTTAAGAGGTGTAGGATGTGTGCAAGACTTAGCTGAGTGTGCATACATATGAATGACGCTATCCTCATGGCCTGTGGCTCAGAATGACACTTGTCATGACAAGAGACAGATTTATTTACGATTGAGTCACGTGGCACTTTCCCATGTGGGCTTGTACTGGACCTGTTTCTTTGTGCTTCTCATCAAATGCAAAGAGCATTCACACCATGGATGCAAAGGAACTAAAACTAATAGGAAATGCCAAGGACTCGAGAAGATATTTTTCAAATAATGACTCTGATACAGCCTCTCAAAGTTTGGAAGACCAGAAACTCATTCTGAAACAATAAAAAATAAAAAAAAACCTCACTGCTTTCTAGTCATTCCTCATAGTGACCTCTCCTTGGGTTTCCGAAACAGTATCTCTACAGAAGTAGATTCCCCAATTTTCCTTCTGAGGAGTGGCTGGTGGGTTTGAACCACCAGCCTTCTGGTTAGCAGTCAAATGACTTAGGCACTATGCCACAAGAGCTCCCATCTGAAAGAATAGGGCACTAAAATCCTCCATTTGGCACAAAAGAGGCAGGCTCAAAGACGTGAGCTAAGTCTGGGTCAACTTTCCCTAGAAAGACTCAGGCATAGTGTCTAAGGCATTTGACCGCTAATCAGAAGGCTGGCGGTTCAAACCCACTAGCCACTTCTCGAAGGAAGATTGGGCAATCTACTTCAGCAGTGATACTGCCTCGGAAACCCAAGGAGGGGTCACTATGAGTCAGGTCTGACTCGACGGCACATAACAACAACATGAGTTGAATCTGACTTGGCGGCAGTGAGTTAGTAGAAAGACTCACAAAGAAGCAGCCTCGGAAAATTCTTCAAAGAGGATCAGAAGCCCTTGAGAGCCTGTCCTAGTTTCCCCTTAGTTTCTAAAGTGAACTTTCAATGCCACATCCATAATATTAGTTATTTTCAGGGTGATTGCCATTGTATAAACTGTGATTTCAGATCTACTGTTAAATTATGCAGAAGACAAAATTGATTTTGAGAAAGGAAGAAAACACTTTGTGGTAGTTAAGTTTGTGTGTCAACTTGGCTAGGCCTGGTTGAGTGGCTGGGCAGCTGGATGTATTATTCCCCAAGATGAGACTGGTAACCAACTCCATGATAGAATCTACTGCGAGCAGCTGAGTAGCTGCCTTAGGAATGTGGCCTGCTTTCTGTATATAAGGAGAAGCCTTAGGGATAGTCTCTAGCTTATGGCATGCTTGGATCCTGCCTGTAGCCCTGTCGTTGTTCAGCAGCCTGCCATGCTCTGCCACCTTGGGACTTACAATGGACTTAAATTAATGGCCTGCTGTGTAGTTTGGTAACATCGGGACTGTGCCATTTTTTTTTTTTTTTTTTTTTTTGTCGACCTTGGGCTTGTTAGCCTCAGCAGCCAGTAGCTGCCTGAGCGAAAAGAAGCCTCTAGCTTCAGTGAGCCAGGAGTAAGAGGCAGAGCTGAAGCCCAAGGTTGAGGGGCTTTCACACAGCTCTTAGAGCCTGGTACATTGAACTCTGACTTAAAGCCTCCAAAGTGAAAGAAAATAAACTCCTGTTCATTAAGGCCATACAATTTGTGGTATATTCTTGTCAGAGCGGCACTAGGTAACCAGAACACTTATCATATGTAACGCCAAATCCACAAACCAAACCCACTGCCATCAAGTTGATTTCAACTAATAGTGACCCCCACTGGCCAGATAATTAGATTAATTCTAATCAAATCCAATGTCTTTGCAGGTACATTTTCCATTTAAATCAACAGTAGTCTTCCCTCCTTAGGAATAATGTAATTTATATTGTTACTATGCAAATTTTATATCAATACTGGACAAAAATAGTCCATATAAACATATATGGCCAGGCAACTACAGTAATTTGAAGTAGATTTATGCCAGTGTAAGTAACAGAATTACACATTTGTTCAGTTTAGTCTTCCTTTCCTGAAAAAACCTGGTCAAGCCATTCCACTACTAGAACTTTGGACCCATAGTAATTATATATTTACAGAATTATATATTTACAGGCTAGGTTCCACACAGCTGACTATCTATCTATATTTGTCTATGCACCTATTCATCTATCACCCTCAATTTATAAAAGTAAACTTATGTTTGCCTGATGCTTATTTCCATTTTACTAAAACTCTGATTCTTGCTCAGTTATTGAGATTCTAATTTTTCCTATTGTCTTCTTAGAACCATAGCACCATTCCTTTTGAAGAAACTAAAGGGAAATAATACATTTACTTTTATAGAAATCCCTTATATGTTTACATATATGTATGTATGCTCACATGCACACATGCACACACACAAACAAACAAAAACATGACTTCACATTCTGGTTTTGCTAAGCTCAAAGGTGGGAATCCAACAAAGGACCAAATTAAAAAGAATAATTAAAAAATTTTTGAATAGTCACATTTGCATTGTCCTTATATGTTGTATAAGGATAAAACGGGTGGTGGAAAACAGAAATCTGATCAGAAGTTGGCATACCATACCATGGTGTGGTGTAGTAAATTACTTAGTGTGGCTTTTCTACCCACAAATCTTTGTAAACTCCAAGGTGGGGTTTTCTATGAGCAACTGAGGAGCTCCTGATTGCTGAAGGTGTCCACCTGGAGTATTTCTGTTGGGAGTGGCACAAGACAATGTTCTGGGAAGTGCCCACTCTCTCTCAAGTGCTTAGAGTTCTGATGCTATGATTGGCTAGTTTGACCACCCTGCCGGGCTCAAAAGGAGGCCTCCTAGAGGCAGAACTCTCTCTGACTGCTGGCTGAGGAAGACATGCTGCTGAAAGAGACACGGGCTCCTGAGACACGCGTTGCTGGGAAAGAGACGCAAGAGACACGCATTGCTGAGTGAGACACCGAGGGACCAGCACTGCTGGGAAAGAGACTGTGAGAGACTGTTGGCTGAGGGATGGTGGGCTGGGAGAGAGACTGAGCATTTTTCCTGAACTTGAATTGTAGTCTGTGGTGCTTCCCTAATAAACCCCATAATCTGTGAGCTCTGTGTGGCCACTGCAGCGAATTATCGAGCCCAGGGGAGAGGTGGTGGGTGCTTTGGGAGGAACGGTTGGTGAAAGGGCTGGAGGGGGGCAGCATGTCTGGCCTTGCAGTAATAGGCCTTGGGTTACTGCTGGTAGTCCTGTCTTCCTCTTGTGGGATTAGAGGAGGTCAGAACATGTGGCCTCCTCGCCGTTTTAGCACATGGTCTATTAGAAAGAATTTTCTAGGTTGGGGTCAGGAGACTGGGACTTCTGACGTTAGTTCTATCATTTTTCTAGTTGTGTCATCACAAGGATGGCTATTTACCTCCAGGAGACTCATCATTAAAAGCGTAGTAAGATCACCTTTCACAAAAAACTATTTTGTGGGTTAAATTTTGCATTATATGTGAAAGCACTCAGTATACTCACATACACTTGGCAAATATAAATGTAAATGAGAAAGATTAAATCACAACACTGAGATTTTGTTCAAAAAAGTTATGGAATATTTGGAGTAGACATTTTTTCCCTTCATAATTTTGTGCATCATGAATTTTCATTTAGAATCTCAGAGACTTTTTAAGTTTTTACTAAAGTCAACATTTAAAAATATTTTATGGGAGTAAAATTATTTTATCTACATTTAAAGGGTATATAATGGTTTGATGTTTCAGTTTTTATGTAAAACTAAAGTCTTGTTCAAACACCCTAAAGATAGAGTTTTATTAGGACTGGCAAGAATGATACCAACATACATTCATGGACTGATTCCATCTGTATGGAATATGTAAATCCACTCTAAATATAGTCTTTCAGAGTTTGAAATGCTTTTGCTTTTGAAATCTGAAGTACAATAAACTACTACTATATTAAACCTTCAAAACTTGTTTCCTCAATTAAAAAAATATGAATACTCACCTCAAAAATGCTTGATGTTTTCTAAATTAAAAAATGAATGCAAACAGATCAATGACAACTCTAAAAAATTAAAAAAACACTATATCCTAGTATTTCATGCAATGTATTTCCCATTTTCATCCTTATAGATATTTTTAATCAAACCAACTACATTATCTAAGTACAGAAGTTATTTGAAGATTTAAAACTATTACTAAAGCACACACATTTAAAATACAAGTCTGGTAATATTTATTCAATTACTTAGCTCATTCATGGTTAACTTAGTTGATTTACTCACTTATTTATATATAATTATATCTTTATCTATATATAGATGTATATATACATTTTCCACTGAGTGTTTATATAAACTTAATCAAGTTGTTGTATGCTTATATTTTTCATTTTATTTATTTTTTTACCAATGTCCTTTGCAATTTTGAAAATGTATATATAGTGAAAAGTATATTGAATGAGTTAAGTTCCCATAGTTCTTTCATTTTTTTTTCAATTAGTATTTGACTTGCTATTAAAAGTCCCAAGTGTAGAAGTATTGAATGAACTTAAAAACTGTTTCTGTAAGTAACCATTGGATAAATTTATGTGTGCTTCATTTCATCTGCATATGTCTTTTTGATGTCTTTAAGAGATCTTGTCGGAAGATTGCTTTATGCCATCAGTATGGAATATCTCTGAGTCAATCTTCGAAAATCTAATTGGAGAAGTCTGTGCTTTCTTCCAAAAGTTTATTACAATAACTTTGTTATATGAAACCCAAGTGTACATTAGCCATAAAAATATAAAAGGATAAAGTAAGAATTAGAGACATATGGGATGTACATTCATTGAAATCAATGATTCTTGGGTTAAAAATTGCCTTTTTAAGCCTAGGGAATCTTGAAGGAAAGAAATAAGCTAAGCATATTTTGGAAGAATCAGGACCACTTTTTGTAGTTCCTTGTTATTTGTTTTATATTGGTCCAGTGATTTGAAATGTGTAATTCATAACTCAGATATCCAGGTTCTAGTTTAATGAAATTCCATTTACCTAGAACACTATGTTAAGTGGTCAAAGTCTTAGAATGGCTACACTCTGTTGGGTTGGCTCTTTTAGTTCTATTTTCATTATCATAATTATGAGTACTTATATATCAGTTTCTTTTACTTTTTAAAAAAATATATTTCTAATTCTCTTTTAACTCAGTGTCTGTATGTTGTTGTTAGGTGCCATTGTCTCCAACTCATAGTGACCCTATGCACAGCAGAACGAAACACTTCCCCATCCTGTCCCAGCCCTATGATCCTTGTTATACTCTAGGCCATCACTGTAGCCACTGTGTCAATCCATCTTGTTGAGAGCCTTCCCCTTTTTTGTTGACCCTCCACTTTACTAAGCATGACATCCTTCTCTAGAGAATGGTTTCTTCTGACAACATGACCAAAGTAGGTGAGATGAAGTCTGGCCATTCTCACTTCCAAGGAGCATTCCAGCTATACTTCTTCCAGGACCGATTTGGTAGCTGTTTTGACAATCCACAGTACTTTCAGCATTCTTTTCTAACACCACAATTCAAAAGCATCCACTCTTCTTCATTCTTCCTTATTCATTATCCAGCTTTCACATGCATAGGAGGCAATTGAAAATACCATGGTTTGGGTTAGGTGCATCTTAGTCTTCAAGGAGATATCTTTGCTCTTCAGCACTCAAAAGAGGTCTTTTGAAAAAGATTTGCCCAATGCAATACATCACATGATATTTTGACTGCTGCTTCCATTGACATTAATTATAGAACAAATATGGTAGTTATGTTTATGTGTCAACTTGGCTAGACCTGGCTGAATGGCTGGGCAGCTGGATGTAGTATTTCCCACGATGAGACTGGTAATCAACTCCATGGTGGAAGTGAGCAGCTGAGTAACTGCCTTAGGGATGTGGTATGCTTCTTGCATATAAGGAGAAGCCTTGGGGAATGGTCTCTAGCTGATGGCATGCTTGAACCCTGCATGTCGCTGTGTCGAGGTTCAGCAACCTGCCATTCTCTGCTGATCTTGGGACTTTTAATGGACTTGAAATAATGGCCTGCCATGGGGTTTGGTAACATTGGGACTGTGCCTTATTACTTGTCAACCTTGGGCTTGTCGGCATCAGCAGCCATCAGCTGAGTGAAGGAAAACTCCCAGCTTCAGTGGGCCAGGAGCAAGAGGCAGAGCTGAAGCCCAAGGTTGAGAGGCTTTCACCAGCTCCTAAAGCCCGGCAGTTTGAGCTCGTACTTAAAGGCTCCAAACTGTAAAAGAATAAACTCCTGTTTGTTAAAGCCATCCCATTTGTGCTATATTACTGTCAGAGTGGCATTAGGTAACCAGAACAACCAAATAATATGAAGTCCTTGACAACTTAAATCTTTTTTCCATTTATCATGATGTTGCTTATTGTTCCAGTTTTTTTTTTTTTTTTCTTTATATCGAGGTGTAATCCATACTACATACTGTAGTCTTTAATTTTAGTCAGTAAGTGCTTCAAGTCATTATCACTTTCAGCAAGCAAAGTTGCATTGTCAGTGTATCACAGGTAATGTTAATGAGTCTTTCTCCAATCCTGATGCCATGTTCTTCTTCATACAGTCCAGCTTCTTGAATTATTTACTCAACATACAGATTGAATAAGTATGGTGAAAGGATATAATCCTGATGCACTTCCTTCTTGATTTTAAGCCATGCAGTGTCCCCTTGCTCTGTTCAAATGACAGCTTCCTGGTCTATGTACAGGATCCTTATGAGTACAAGTAAGTGTTCTGGAATTCCCGTTCTTCTCAATATTATCCACAATTTGTTATGATCCACACAATTGAATGTTTTTGCATAGTCAATAAAACACAAATAAGCATCTTTCTGGTATTCTTTGCTTTGAGCCAAGATCCATCTGACATCAGCAATGATATCTCTCATTCCACGTCCTCTTCTGAATTCAGATTGCATTTCTGGAATTTCTCTGTCAAAATGCTGCTGCGTAACATAATACATGAAAATCTTGTTCCACAACCTACTTTGGTGAGTAGTGACTGTAGTCTTAAAAGCTTTCGAGTGGCCATCTAAGATGCAGCTAATGGTCTCCTTTCATCGGCAGTGAAGAAGAGTGAAGAAGACCAGGGGCATTTGGAAACAATCAGCCCTAGGATAAGATGGACCTTGAGACCAGGAGAACTAGATGGTGCCCAGCTACCAATTCCAACCACTCGGGAAGGGTCAAAACTGGAGCTCCTGGATAGAGTGGGAGGAAAATCATGGAACAAAATTCAAAAATAAAATAACAACCAGAATTACTGGTAGGATGGAGTCTGGTGGGACCCTCAAGACTATGACCCTGGGATACACTTCGGGCCTGAGATAAAACTCACTTACAAGGGTTGGCTCTTAGCCAATCATAATAAGACTCACATGCAGAACACTCAACTCAGGTTCATACACCCTCTTACCCTATGGAGATACATCCCTTGGAGAAACTGGCCACGGGGCACCAGAGTGCCAAAATTCACGTGGAGGAAAAGCTGGACAGACAGAAGTACATGACTAAGAAAGGCACAGGGATGGGGGGGTCACTGGGAAGTGAGAGGAGGAGAGTGGGTCAGGGTTGGGAATGGTAATTGGGGAGTGAAACCAAATGTACACAAACTGTTGAATGTAAAACAAATTCTGCTCTGTAAATTTGCACCCAAAGCACAATAGAAAAAAAAAAAAAAAGATTTACAGCCTTGGAAACCCTATGGGGCAGTTCTACTCTATCCTATAGATTCTCTGTGAATCAGAATTGACTTGATGGTAGTGGGTTTACTTATCCCTTTATATTTTAAGCAGATTTCTCGTAGACACAATATAACCAGATCTTGCTTTATATCCAATCTAAGTCTCTTAATTGATATGTTTAGGTCATTTATATTTATGTAATTATTGATATAGTTGTATTAAAATCTACCATCCCCCCCAAAAAATGCTTCTGCAACTGTTTTTGAATTATCTTCAGTAAGATTTTACATGCATATGATATTAATGGTATTATATGATAATTTCCATATTCTGTGGGATCACCTTTCTTTGGAATGGGTACAAATATGGATCTCTTCCAGTCAGTTGGCCAAGTAGCTGTCTTCCAATTCTCTTGATGTAGCTGAGTTTGTGCCTCCAGAGCGGCATCCGTTTGTTGAATCACCCCCATGGCTATTCCGTCAATTCCTGGAACCTTGTTCTTCACCAAATCCTTCAGTGCAGCTTTGACTTCTCCATTCAGTACCATTGGTTTTTGATCATATGCCATCCCCTGAAATGGATGAACATCCACCAAATCTTTTTGGTACAGTGACTCTGTGTATTCCTTCCATCTTCGTTGGATGCTTCCTGCATCATTCAGTATTTTGCCCATAGAATCTTTCAATATTGCAACTTGAGGCTTAAAGTTCTTCTTTAGTTCTTTCAGCTTGAGAAATGTCAAGCATGGTCTTCCCTTCTGGTTTTCTAACTCCAGGTCTTTGCACATTTCATTATAGTAATTGACTTTGTCTTCACAAACTGCTCTTTGAAATCTTCTGTTCATCTCTTTTATCTTGTCATTTCTTCCATTTGCTTTAGCTACTTTCCATTCAAGAGCAAGTTACAGAGTCTCTTTCAACATCCATTTTTGTCTTTTCTTCTTTTCCTGTCTTTTTAATAACCATTTGCTTTCTTCCTGGATGATGTTCTTTATGTCATCCCACAATTCCTCTGGTTTTTGATCACTGGTGTTCAATACATCAAATCTATTCCTTACATGGTCTCTAAATTCAGGAGGGATATATTCAAGGTCATAGTTTTGCTTTTATGAACTTTTTTTAATTGTCTTCAACTTCAACTGGAATTTGTATATGAGCAGTGGATGGTCTGTTCCAAATTCAGCTCCTAGCCTTGTTTTGGCTGAAGATACTGAGCTTCTCTATCACCTCTTGCTGGGAGCTCTGGTAGCATAGTGTTTAAGGCACTTGACTGCTAATCAGAAGGCTGGAAGTTCAA
>NW_006921610.1:18459957-18474110 GCF_000298275.1 Orycteropus afer afer
CACCAGTGATAATCAGCACATCTTGATTGCATGTTTGGTCAATTTCAGACTGCAGAAGTTGGTAAAAATCTTCAATTTCTTCATCTTTGGCTTTGCTGGTTGGTGCACAAATTTTAATAATAGTAGTATTAATTTCCCTTCCTATACAGTGTCTGTATAAGGGGATCTCTAATAGCATAGTGCCTAAGGTATTTGATTGCTAACCAGAAAGTTGGTACTTCAAACCCACCAGCCACTCCTTGGAAGGAAGACTGGGCAATGTACTCTGTAGAGATACCACCTCAGAAACCCAAGGAGGGGTTGTTATAAGTCAGTCAGTTAATACTACTATTATTCAAATTTAGTAGTAATATTAACTAGCCTTGGTATATAGATATGGTGTCTGTATAGCGACCAAAAATTGGCAGTCCTTGGAATGACCCACTCATTATATACAAAACACCTGACTGTCTTTAGTGTAAAATTGAGGTTTACATTTTCCTTTGAAAATTCTGACAAAACAGAGTCTTCTTTTCTGTATGATGACCATTGGGTGGTACATAGTAAAAAGGGCAGAGCTTCTCGTTTTGCCATTGTGTCTAGGCCACTACAAGTGTGGATGTTAACACCTGCTGTATCTTGTACATAACTGTGTTATCATCCTTGTGCCTGGATCCCAAGTTTCAAGTATGTGCCATTGAACACATATTTCAATTCTTGAAAACAGAAAATTATATCAGAAGGAGGAGCTGGTTTGGGGTGAAGTAGGGGATTCAGAATATTTACTTTGAAGATGCAGGGGGTCATTAAAGCAGAAATGTCCAGTGAATAGTTGGAGATAAATAACTAGTGCTTAGAAGAGAGGAAAGGATTGGTGATAGAGATTTGGGAATTATTCAAGTAAAAGGATGGTTGAAGCTATATAAATGGATGTGTTCACTGAAGGAGAAATTGTGTAGCAAGAAGAATGAAAAGACAATAGCTGAACAGGCAAAAACAGTCACAATTATGATACTGGGCTAGAAAAAGGATCTAGACAAGAAAATAAAAATATTCAAGAAAGAGAGTGATAAAAAATACGCTTTATTAAATGTCAAAATTTCTGGCTTTTAAAAAAGAAAAGAACAGAAAGGAGTGTGTTAAATCAATATTAAACATTTAAAGCTTAATATTATTACAGGTGAAACAAACTGCCTTGGTTCCTTGGTGTAACAGAAGTCAAGTCCATCCGGGCAGAACATCCTAAATTTTTATTTGTAACAAAAGCTGACAACATTAGATGCCATAAGCAGAAAATAGAAAAAAAAATATATTTTTGGGCTTGTGAGTGTACGCAATAGCTATCGCAAGAGTGGACCCATATATTTTACCTTTGTTTTAAAAACTGACTTTTTAAATATCTGAACTGGAATTTTCCACTTTTTTTCCCAATTTCTGATTACAGGTTGATCACTCCTGTTTTAAATATCACTTCCATTTTTAAATGATGAGGGAGTCTTCCTTACTTGTCCCGTAAATGTTTACTTTCTCAACTTAGCAGTTTCAAACTTAGTAGTGTGCATTGAGGAAAGTGATGAGAATATATATATATATATATATATATATATATATATATATAGTGTGGAATTATTGATCTTCTGTTTTATGAAGTTTCACAAGTCCTTGCAAAAATTTACAAGTCTGTTGTAAGGCAAAATTTGATCATTTTGGCTAAAGATTGAATATTTTGCCTTAAAAAATGTTAGCAAAAATTACCTGGGGAAGAAAATCACAAATTGTGAAATCATTTGGGCACAAAAAGTTATCAGCTTTATGGGGGTAATTGGTAATTTATACTCTGTTTAGCTTTCATGGAAAATAATGACAAATTTAGAATCAACACAACTAAATGATTTGCTCCCAATAAGAACTAGTTATTCTCACAGAATTTTGTGGAAGGAAGAATTCTTGTGGCACAGAGGTTAAAGCAGCTTGGCTATTAACCAAAACATTGATGCTTCAAACTCACTAGCCACTCAGTAGGAGAACAACGAGGCAGTCTGCTTCTGTAAGGATTTACAGCCTTGGAAACCTTATGAAGCAGTTCTACTCTGTCCTGTGAGATCACAATGAGTTTGAATTGACTCCATAGCAGTGGCTTTTGGGTTTTTTGTGTTGGCTTGGTTCCAGTGTAAGACCATTGGAGATCAGCAGAAGGCAGCACTTAAAAGAAATATTCCTGCCTTGTCCACATGCCAGGTCTACCTCTACTCATGCTCGTTTCTGGTAGTATAGTAGTTAAGACATTTAGCTGCTAATCAGAAGGTTAGTAGTTCAAGCCCACCAGCTGCTCTGTGGAAGAAAGATGAGGCAGGCTGCTTCCATAAACATTTATAGCCTTGGAAACCCAGTGGGGGTTACTATGACTTTATGGCAGTGATTTTTTTTTTTTTTTTTTAAATTAAGATTAGAGGGATTTCTGGTCTGAAGGATTACAGCCCAAAGCATGGCTTGCATCCAATGCATGTTGTCATACAGTCTTAAAGGCACTCTTCTCTCTTCTTTTTTTTTTTCTTTTTTTTTTTTTTTTTTTCAGCACTATGGGAGCTCTGGTAGCGTAGTGCTTAAGGCACTTGACTGCTAACCAAAAGGCTGGTCGTTCAAACCCACCAGCCACTCCTCAGTAGGAAGGTTGGGCAATTTACTTCCATAGTGATGCCGCCTCGGAAACCCACGGAGGGGTTGCTATGAGTCGGGTCCGACTCGACGGCACATAACAACAACAGACATGATCTAACCCCTTGATTTCCTTTTGCATTCTATGCTTACTGTAAGTTACAAGAGCATGGGCCTTTTCCTCTACTGACAATATGTTCTCCACATCATATCTGGTTGGGTTTCCCAGTGAACTGCCCAGTTCATGCATGCTGGCAGCCTAAGTGCATTTGGTACTAATCACTGAGTAAAGCTTGATGCTCATTACTTTCCTTTTCCTCTAGAACTAATGTGTTGGCTTCAGAGGATTCTTTCTTTGTGTTATGAAAACAAACAAACAAACAAACAAAACTCACTGCCCTCGAGTCAGATCCGACTCATAGTGACTCCCTCTACTGTTAACTACTTATGTTCTGGTTACCCAGTGCCGCTCTGACAGGAATATACCACAAATGGGATGGCCTTAACAAACAGGAGTTCATTCTGTTACAGTTTGGAGGGTTTAAGTCCAAGTTCAAAGTGCCAGGCTCTAGGGGCTGGCTGAAAGCCCCTCAACCTTGCGATCCAGCTCTGACTCCTGCTCCAAGTCCACTGGAACTAGAGACGTTTCTTCACTCAGAAAGCTTCTGGCTGCTGAGGCTGAGAAACCCAAGGTTGACAAGTAAAAAGGCACAGTCCCGATGCTACCAAACTATATGGCAGGCCATTAATTCAAGTCTGTTGTAAGTCCCAAGGTCAACAGAGCATGGTAGGCTGCTGAACAACAACACAACTACATGCAGGGTCCAAGCATGCCATAAGCTAGAGACTATCCCCAAGACTTCTCTTTATATACAGGAAGAAGACCACATCCCAAAGGCAGCTACTGAGCTGCTTGTGGTAGATCCCACCATGGAGTTGATTGCTAGTCTCATCACGGGGAAAAACTACCACCAGCTGCCCAGCCACTCAACCAGGCCCAGCCAAGTTGACATACAAATTTCACTACCACAACATAACATTTAAATATTCTTATTAAGCAATAAGTTTTTATATTTAGGGAGTCTATCTTTCATTTTCTTTAGAATTCTCAGTCTTAGTTATACAGTTATAATTTACCTTATTTCCTCCACCATGTTTCTTTTCACTGAGGTTTAAATTTGCCTGACTTTTAACTCCATAGTGTTGGGCATCAAACATCTTTGTAGGTCATTTGGTTGGACATTCAATATCTATAAATTATACATTCTGGTTTCTAGCTTAAAAACCCCTACTGGGTCTCTGAGGCAGTATCCCTATGGAAGAAGATTGCCCGATCTTCCTTCTGAGGAGTGGCTGGTGGGTTTGAACAGGCAGCCTCTGGTTAGCAGTCAAATGCTTTAGGCACTACACCACCAGAGCTTCCTTCCTTGTGCTATAGTGACAAATATGACATGCCTGGGTTTAGAGTAAATGGATGGGGGTAATAGAATGGAAGTCCTACTACAAAGTTTGTGCAGAGAGGGTATACTACAATTAAATTCTTGCTCAATAAGGGACTTCATTGAGTAGCCTCTCTCTGTTTTTCAACTTTAACTATATATCATCAACAAGACAAACTGAACATCATTGATTTAAATAGCCACGTGTCCTTGGTGTTGTGATAGGCTTTCCATGTAACTATTTAAAAAGATACTGACTTTAGAGTCTAAGTTTTGGTTGTAGATCAAACTCAGAAGTTCATACAAGCATATAGTTCCCTAAATATTTTTTTAAACTTACAGACTTTTCATGATTAGAAAGATAATGCTAAAATTTATTTGTTGTTTGTGTGCAGTTAAGTCTCTTCTAACTCACAGTGACCTTATAGGACAGAGCAGAACTGCCACACAAAGTTTCCAAGGTTGTAAAGATTTACAGAAGCAGACTGCCTATCTTTCTCCTACTCAGCATTTGGGTTCAAGTTGCTTACTTTTCGGCTGCTTAACTGTTGTGTCACCAAGGCTCCTTAACGTTTATTTAACACTTATGATATACCAGTTTCCATGAATTGTCTTCCTTAACGGCTACCAAGAAAAACCCTATTAAAAATCAATGTTTTAAAAGATTATTGATTATTTGGGGACATTAAAAAAACAGTTGCTATTGATTTGATCCTGCTCATGGCAACTCCATGTGTTTCAGAATATAGCTGTGTTCCATAGTGTTTTCAGTGGTTTATATTTCAGAAGCAGATCACTAGGCCTATCTTCTGATGCATCTTTGGGTGGATTTGAACTTGTAAACTTATGGTTAGTAGCCAAGTATGCTTGCACCACACATACACTCCGGTGCTCAGCAGTAGCTAGGCCAAATACCTTTGAGTGCACTAGAGCAATTAGAAATAAAAGTCAAGTGCAAGAGGAATAATTTTCAAAATTATGAATATCAGTAAAAGTCTAAACACTTTAATAGTATCATAAAGCCGGCTTCACATAATATCATTCATTTTATAAAAAACAGTATGCTTAGAAATTTTTGTGTTTTGTGAACAATTCCTGAATGTCTTTGCTCATTTTAGTGGACACATATGATACTATGGAGTCACAATGCTTTCCAATCCATAAAGGGTCTGCATGCTCAACTGCTAACTAAAAGTTTGGTAGTTTGATCATACCAGCTGTTCCACAGGGGAAAAGACCTAGCAGTCTGCTCCTGTAAAAAGTATAGTGTAATATACCCTATGAGGCAGTTGCACTCTGTCATATAGGGTCACTAGGAGTCAGCACCAACTTGACAGCACACAACACAACAGAGCTTTCTACAGTAAAAATCTAGGATTCATGGTTAGAACGATAGGTTCAATAGGGTAAAGACTTCAAAGAACATTGGCTTCCCTTTCTGAAATCTTATATAGTGTAAGATATCAATACATATTGAATGATACATTTACTAATTTATAGCATATCATTTTTTCTTTGTTTTATAAAACTTTGATAATAAAATATTTCACACACATAGAAAACACTAGAAAATAAAAAAATGCATAGCTATGCACCCACTGTTTAGATTAACAGTTAACATTCTGCCATTTGTCTTTTTCTTTCTTTTTAATAGTCTGATTCTCTTATATCTGAAGTGACAAATTTCAAAAATTCAATTGTGTGTGTGTGTGTGTGTGTGCATGGGCATGTGGCATATGGAGCTCTTCTGAGACATGGCTTCTATCTCTCTCCATTCTCATGTGCAACGTTCTGTAGGCGAGCCAGTAACAATGATTCAGATAAAATTTAAAGTCATGCTTTCACACTATACTGTAGTCTATTACATGTACAATAGCATTATGAAAAAGCTTGAAATACTGTGAGAATTACCAAAATGTGACACAGAGACACGAAGTGAGTACATGCTGTTGGAAAAATGATGCTGACAGTCTTGCTTGACACAGGGTTGCCACAAACCCTCAATTTGTAAAAAAAAAAAATGCAGTACTTGTGAAGTGACATTAAGCAAAGAGCAATAAAATTAAGTATGGTTGTATGGATTGAATGTATTTCTAGGAAGAATGAACAAAACAAGTCTTTCAGCTGATCCACAGTGTTTTGGGAAAGCCAACCTTAAAACCCATGGTAGTACCCACTTTCCAGGCTTTCTGGCCAATCCAGTGAATGACTCATTTGCTTCTCAACTTACTGTGGGAAAATGAGGCTCCTCTCTGTCTTTAAGGAACATCTATGCCACTGGACAATAATACAGATGTTATCACTAAACAGAAAATGTAGCCATCAAAACGCACAAAGACTTACTACCTGAATTTTTAAACTAGAAACCAGAAATGCATTATTTAAAGACATTAAATTTCTAACCAAATGACTCTCAAAGGTGTTTGATGTCCAACACTATGGATTTAAAAGTCAGGCAAATTTAAACCTCAGTGAAAAGGAACATGGTGGAGGAAATAAGGTAAATTATAACTGTATAACTAGGACTGAGAATTCTAAAGAAAATGAAAGATAGACTCCCTAAATACAAAAACTTACAGCTTAAAAAGGATATTTAAATGTTAAGTACTTAACAAAGTTTCTAAGGGAATGAATAAAGACTGTGCTCTTGATTTGTCACTTTCTATGTCCAAAATGATCTAACTTGGCCCATTTTTGTTCCAAGTAGGAGGAAACAGTGTCTTAAAAAGCTAAGTAACCCCTGAACAGGTTCTGGTGTACTAAAGATAGAACGCAATTTGAACTAAGATGCCTTGTGTTTGAAACCTGGTATTAAATTGAAGAGTGAAGCTGGTACAACAAGCTCCCAGGAAAGGAATATCAGTGAGACCAGCGGTCATTAGCAAATTCTTCATGGGAATAAATCAGAATTGAATTTAGCCTTAAAAACTGGCCCTGGCATAGTCTTCAATGCAGTAATGACTTCCTCTTCTTCTTCTTCTTCTTTCTTTTTTTTTGGTATAAATGTTGTAACCAGATTCTGGCCTAAATAATAATTTGCAAGGCAATACTCTCAAATAGTCAGCAAAAACTGGGAATCATGCAGTTCTCATCATCTGAGGCAATACTTGCAAATCTTTTCTCTAAGTACAACTACTTGAGAATGAGAAGGGTCTCACATGATGAAGTAAATTCTCCAAATTGGCACTTCTGGATGAACAAGAGGGAAAAAAAACTAAAAAGAAGAAGTATGGACTGTCCATAAAAGAGACACTGCTTCATTCTTCCCTAGAAATAATAACATCTTTCACATATGCAACTTCTCTCTGAGGAGCTTTAAATACTTTATCTAATTAAGCCTGGCTCCTAGAGAGGTAGATAGGGGGCAGGTATTATTATCTGAATATAGCAGTTATAGAAATTAAAGTGTCCTGATTAAGTGACTGAGGTAGGCGGCAGCATTTGCACTTAAATAAGTAGACTCTAAATTCTCTGCTATTTGAGTAAAAACAGCACCTACAATGGATGTTAAATCTGCCTTCTTTTAATCCAATCTAAATGTAGTCTAGCCAAAAAACTCACCAGCATTGCTGAGTACAAAGAATAAAATATCCATGAGGAAAATCCCCTCTAAACTTGTTTGTGAATTTAGCAGTGGCTTCTGGGCCAAGAAGCTAGAGGTTATTTTTATTAAACTATATATAAAAAGATTTCCTATATTTTAAATTTCACTGTAAAAGTCAATTTTGCATTATTTAAACAATTGAAAGTGCAGTGTGATTAGCAGAACAGAAATATTTCAAAGGCTATGGAACTATGCATTAAGGAAAGAAGGAAATATGCATTTGCATCAGGTAATTACATACTCAGAGTAGGAAACGTGAAGTACAATAGATAATGCCCCAAGTCAGTCTAAAAGTAGGGCCTAACTTGCCAGGAACTCTGTTACCTACTCAAAAGCCATTTCCTTCTTTGCTTTGCTGGTAGAACCCAGATTTCAGGGATGTTAGTTCTCCTCCTTTGTTAATCATAGCACCTCTATTCTCCTTGCACACTGTAGTATAGGAGTGGGTGTGTAGCCAAATCTGCCCAGTGAGCCAGGGAGCCCTGCTGTAGATCATCTGGGAAAGGTTTCTTTGATCTTCTAGAGATACAAGAACACCTCCCCTGATCTGTTTACCATTGTCATGTCTGCATGGGCTGTCTGGACTAGCAATAGTTAATGTGTTACCATGAATGAGACAAGCTGACATACTGAAGATTGCAGGACAGGAAGGGGGAACAGATCTGTGTTCTTGATGATGTCATTGAGCTGCTGAATTAACTGACTCTGGAGTTATCTACCTTGGGAGTGTCTTTTTTAAGTAACAAAAGCTTTCTGTATCATTTAGTGTAGAAATGTGGATTTTCTAAATAAATGAGTTGTAACCAGTACAACAAAGAGGTAATCATTTTCAAAATTATCCCCATGTCTCTGGTGGTATCTCACCCCTACTACTATCTACAAGTGCAAAGATACTGAGGTGATAATGAGCATGAGGCTTATGAGAACCAAGAGATAACTAGCCTATCCCCATAAATTTTCTCACATAGTAGAAACATATTCTGTGTACAAGAACAGATTGGACAAGAAAAGATCCCTACAGAAGCTGGTAAGAAAGGAGATGGGAAGTGTTTGTATTACCTAGTGCAACTTTGACAGGAATATACCATGAATGGGATGGCTTGAACAAACAAGTGTCTATTCTCTTACAATCTTAGAAGCTAGAAGTTTGAGTTTAAGTGCCAGGATCTAGGGGCTAAGTGAAAGCCCCTTGACTTTGGGCTTCAGTTCTGCCTCTTACTCATAGCCCACTGAAGCTAGAGGCATCTCTTCACTCAGGAAGCTGTTGGCTACTGAGGCTGATAAGCGCATGTTTGACAAATAAAAGGGCACAGCCTAAATGTTGCCAAACAACATGGCAGACCACTAATTTAAGTCCAGAAGAGGTCCCAAAATTGGCAAGGCATGGCAGGCTGTTGAACAACGGCTTGGCTACATGCAGGGTTCAGCATGTCAAAACGCTAGAGACCTTCCTCAAAGCTACTTCTTTTATAATGGAAGCAGACCACATTTCTAAAGCAGCTAATCAGCTGTTCCATTAGATTCCACCATGGAATTGATAGCCAATCTCACAAAGGGGAATAACTACATCCAGCTGCCCAGCCACTCAACCAGACCCAGCCAAGTTGACAACAACTTTAATCACCACAGGAAGGATGCAGAGGCAGAATTGGGAGAAAAAATCATGGTCTATTTTACCCAAGAGCGATGCTAACTAGAGAATAATCCAAAGATTATATGCTACTTTGTATGTCCTACTGTACCATGTAGGTTTACGTGACCAATTTCAAGGGCTATATATGAATAAATTGATTTAGTAAGAAAAACAGAAATTTGTCTTACTGTCTTTGTATTTGAGAGTTCTCTGAGGAAGGTGCCACCACAGCTAATAACTTAAGATTGAAAAGCTCTACCTGCCCAAATACCCAGGCAAACAATACATCAATATGGCCAGACCATACAAAATTCTAAGGCATTGGGGGCGGGGTGCATCCTGGGTGCTGATATGAGTACCTGAATAATCTACCTCATATTCATTTTTCAAAAAAGTAAACACGCCATGCCTGCCAGTTACACTAACAAATAAGCAACAAATGATACATAATGAAACAGTTGATTTTTTTTTTTTTTTTCTTTTGAAGAGTACACAACAAATGAAAAATAAACTACTTCAATTCTGGTTATTTGAAAAGCAAATGGCTAAGAATGAATTAATTTCCACCCTTAGGTTTCCTGGGCCAACTAGAGGAAAGAAAAGGAAAGAACTTTTGAGAGGGTAAGACAGCATTTCAATAAAGACCAGGAGAAAAATTACAAACCACAATAACAATGAAAACAAAGCAAACAAACAAACAGAAAACTCTAAGGTATATGAGGATTAGACCAAGTTGAAGGGTCATAAACAGGTATGGTTAATTAAGCCTCAACGATGGGTTCCCTAGCCACTCTACAAATTCTTCAGATGAGTTTTGATCTGTGCTTTCCAAAGGTGCAAAATATAAGTAGGTTGATAATACAAAGGCATATGAAAATATGAATAAAATGCTAACTCGTAAGCCAAAAGTAACTAAAGGACAGAGTTAGTAATAATAAGAATGAACAAAGACAACCAAGCTGTCCTCCAGAGGCAGTCCACAGGGTGGAGAGTAGAGGTGACCTACCTGCAGGTGTGAACCTCAGCTTTGCTGTAATAGCTGCACAAAATAGGGCCAGTTACCTGATTCCTTTGTTAATCCTTTTTTTCATTTGTAACTAGAAAACAGACCAAATTACACACTTGATGGTTTTGCTACATGGGTAGAAATGATGCATGTGAAGTATCCTTGTGATGAGCCCTCAGTAGAATGCTTGGTAAAAGATGTAAAAAGTCACTACTAACACAGTGTCTGTGCTTGGGGTCGCTATGAGTCGGAAACGACTCGATGGCACTTAACAACAACAACAACACCACAGTGTCTTTAGTGGTGAAACTGATACATGGATAATTACAATGAACCAAGAGTAGCACTGATCACAGGACACCACGATAAAAATTGGGGAGAAAGGACATAATATAGACTGAGAAGTCTTTTCTAGGTGAAAATGTTGAGGCTGAGCTTTGAGGAGGAAAGAGTTAGTTAGCTAAGTAAAAGGTGAGGACCGGATTCGGGGAGAGGTAAGGGAAGACAAAAAGATGATAGGAAGTCTCTAAAGAAGGAAATAAATACTAAATCTTATATTCATTAGAAAAGAAGATAGGTAAGATTGGTTATAGCATGCTGAATATGAGATCTTCGTAAGCACAATTAATGCTTATTGAATGCTGCAATGTGGGAGTCATTTTGCCTAAGTTATATCATTACATTTTCACATCAATCTATAAAAGATCATACATATTACAAAAATCTGGTGGTCAGAAAAGCCCATTTTAGCTATGAAAATGAGGAAGAAATTCATGGAAGAATTGCTGTTGCAAAGTATAATAGAACTTGAATAGGAAGAGAGACAATGTGACGGCATTCCAGGAAGGGACAAATAAACAACTGCAAGAGCTCTGGTTATGTGGCGCCTAAGGCATTTGACTGCTAACCAGAAGGTTGGCGGTTCAAACCCCCTCAGAAGGAAGATTGGGCGATATACTGCAGTGATTCCACCTTGGAAACTCAAGGAGGGGTCACTATGAGTTGGACCCCACTTGACAGCAGTGAGTTTGGTTTATTGTTGTTATTTTCTGTGGAGTCGGACCTGACTCATAGCGACCCCTCCTTGGATTTCTGAGGCAGTATCACTATGGAAGTAGATTGCCCAAACTTCCTTCTGAGGAGTGGCTGGTGGGTTTGAACCACCAGCCTTCTGGTTAGCAGTCACGTGCCTTAGGCACTATACTACCAGTTTGGTTTAGTTAGTGTAAAAGGGCTTATCACTACTTTTAAAGGAATCATGCTCTGTCACCAAGCTACTAGGTTAGTACTTTCAATTCACCCAGAGATGCCCTGGAAGAAAGGACTAGCATCTGCTTCCATAAAGATTATAGCCTGTGGATCAGTTCTACTCTGTAACACATGGGTTGTCATGAGTTGGAATAGACTCTACAGCAATAGATTTTATTTGTGATGTACTGTGGATACAAATTGATTGGTATATCAGAGGATTGCTGGGTCCCAAGGAAGTACATCATCACAGAAGAATAGATGTGGAAGCTTCTTTACATAAATGAAGCCAGGAATGGACTTGGTCATCACTCTGGGGATGAAAACTTGACCACCAAGAAGCTTGCCTTAGGGAAAATTTGGCCACAAGATATTCATAAGTAAGTAAGCAAGTAAATAAATGGGGCTGCTTTCACATTTCAGACTTAATCAAGCAAAGAAATGAATTCAGCGCATCAAATAATTATTGTGTTAATATGTTGCATTAAGCAGTTTCTGAATTGTTCTTTTCAAATTAGTTGTCTGTGTCTCACTATCGCCAATATCAACAATATGTGATGTAGACATCAACATAACATGTTATTCAATTTCCTTGCCAATTGTATCATTGATAGTTCAGTGATGATGTGGTCAGATTGTGGGATCCCTGAGACCCCCTCCCTCTTTCTAATAGTTGATGTCAGTAGCTATTTTCTGCCCAAAATTTGATAGCAGCTGCCTGAAGAACTTTGATCTTTCTTCCAAGTTGTATTTTCCCCCCTAGAAATTCAGCCTTTCAGTGTGTGGGTGGTTTCTGCTTTTGTTTGTGGGTGGTTGTTTCATTATGCAGAAGGGTTTCCTTTGTGTTTTCTTCTTGATTCAGGAATTTTACCAAGAGTGGTGGCCTGCTTCATTGTGACATTTTTCAGTTATACATTGTTAGCTCCAAGCCTGTTGGGCAAGGTGTCCCGGGGAAACAAAATATTATTACTGTCATTATAAAATTCTGAAATTAAGACCACCTTGCAACACAACTGAATTATAAATGTAGTGTGTTGTCTTGTTGCCCAATCAATTGGCCAGTAACCCAAGACAGTTATTAGGCTGTGCTGTGTGAGCAAAACTTCCTCCTCCTAATGTGATGGAATTAATTCATACAACCTGATAACAAGGCTATTACAATGCGAACAATGGTTTAAAAGTGGCTTGCATGGAACAGCCAGGCACCATTGAACATTTCAGATCAAAGGTCTATTGAACAGAAAGAACAAATAGAATCAATTTCTTGAACTGTTTCTCCATTTCCAAACTTGCAACATTATACCACAGAATGTGACTTAATGAAGTACAGATGAGAAGACCCAGAGAAAAACTACTTATAATGCAACAACGAAAATTAATGTAGTGCTTTGGATTTTTTTTTCCTCTATGGAAACAGTCTGGTTATTAAAGACAGCTTTCTACTCCTAAAATCCTGGACTTTGAAGCTAGTTGGGGCTTCAATAACTAGCTTGTTCACAGATAACAGGGAGTAGAGAGATACATTTGTCACTTTTCATGTAGGTTGCAAAGTTGTATTCTGTATCATTCATTTTCTATAAACAGCAGAATACTTAATAAGGTAAAATGTTCATCTAACTAATATGGGTAACAGAAAAACACAGGCCATTTTACTTAAACATCTGAAATTAATGGTTAAATAGTGACCACAATAAAACTGATGGTAACTGAATGTTAAAGTTTTTATATTGTATTATATTGAAGATTGTTTCTCAGTAATGATGTAATGTAAAAGTTGTTGGAATTCTAAAGAAAAAGTATAGAAAATATTTATTCATTAAAAAATAATTTCTAGGAAAAGACCTCGTATAAGTAAAGTATTATTAAAGAAGAGCAAAGTAGGAGGTTTCACACTCCCCAAACTCAAAACCTACTACACAGACACAGTAGTTAAAACAACTTGCTCCTGGTACAATGAAAGGCACGTAGACCAATGGAACAGACTTGAGAACCCAGAAGTAAGTCCATATACCTAAGGACAACTGATCATATCCCTTTCACACCCATCTTCTCCTCCTGCCACCATGAGCTTTTAGGAAAGCAATAGGTCCAGCACAAGAAGATGATAGATTTTACTTGATGATTAATTTATGTTACATTACCACAGATTAAAACAATAACAACAACAAAGAATGGTTTATTCTTCCAAGGAAAGATAGACTCAGGTCCACAATTGAATGAAAAAGAACAACAAATTGTTTTAAAGTTCTTATGAATAAGTGCATCTCCTTATGATTGGAAAGGAGTCTTGATGGCACAATGGTTAAAGCACTCATCTGCTATCTACAAGGTTGGTGATTGAAACACACCAGGCACTCTGTGGCAGAAAAGACTCACCAAACCAGTCCCTAAAGATTTCAGCCTCAGAAATCCTGTAAGACAGCTGTCCTATAGGGTTGCTATAAGTTGGAATCAACTCACTGGTATACACAACAACAATAATCAGAGGAAAATACAATAGAAAATAATTGACACGTAGATCTTCCAATTCTAAGATTAGAGAGAGTATGTTTTGCAGTTTGAAATGTGTTAGTTTTGAAGGTTTGAAAT
>NW_006921610.1:18474210-18505468 GCF_000298275.1 Orycteropus afer afer
GTTAGTCATATACAAGCTCTGGTGGCGTAGTGCCTAAGGCATTTGACTGCTAACCAGAAAGTTGGTGCTTCAAACCCACCAGCTACTCCTCAGAAGGAAGGTTGGGCAATCTACTTCCTTAGTGATACTGCCTTGGAAACCCAAGGAGAGGTCGCTGTGAGTTGAAATCGACTTGACAGCATTGAGTTTGTTTTTTTTGGTTTGGTTAGTCATTTACATATAAACTAGGGTCCTTTAAAAAGTGTCTGCAAACTATAAGAAGAGAATTAGTGCTTTAAAGATACAAAGAAAGCATATCTGTGGAAAAAATATATTTTTACTAGAAATAGAAACTGTAGGAATACCCTTTATGCCTTCTCAATAAAAGAAAACTTGGAATTGATATGGCAAGAAATGGAAGACTCAATTTTTCAAAAAGAGCTTATAAAAGTTTTGCTGAAGATAATTCAAAAATGGTTGCAGCAAATGTCGATGAAGCCATTAACAGGGAATTACCAGAAAATCAAGCCAGATTCAGAAGAGGATGGGAAATGAGAAATATCATTGCTGATGTCACATGGGTCGTAGGTGAAAGCAGAGAATACCAGAAAGATGTTTACCTGTGTCTCATGGACTATACAAAGGTATTTGACTGTGAGGGTCACAATAAATTATGGATAATATTGAGAAGAGTGAGAACTCCAGAACATTTAATTGTTCTCATCTGGAACATGAACATAGACCAAGAGGCAATCGAACACAACAAGGGGATACTGCATGGTTTAAATCAGGAAATGTGTGTCAAGTTTATGTTCTTTTACCATAAGTATTCAGCCTGTGTGCTGATTTGATAATCCCAGAATCTGGACAATACGAAGAAGAATGCAGCATCAGTATTGGAGGAAGACTCATTGTTCTGGTTACCTAGTGCCACTCTGACAAGAATATGCCACAAATGGGATGGCCTTAACAAACAGCAGTTTATTCTCTTACAGTTTGGAGGCTTTAAGTCCCAGTTCAAAGTGTCAGGCTCTAGGGGCTGGGTGAAAGCCCCTCAGCCTTGGTCTTCAGCTCTGCTTCCAGCTCCCGGCCCACTGAAGCTAGAGGCGTTTCTTCACTCAGACAGCTGCTGGCTGCTGAGGCTGAGAAGCCCACGGTTGACAAGTGAAAAGGCACAGTCCCAATGTTACTAAACCACACAGCAGGCCATTAATTCAAGTCCATTGTAAGTCTCAAGGTCGGCAGAGCACGGCAGGCTGCTGAACAATGACACGGCTACACTCAGGGTCCAAGTGTGCCATAAGCTAGAGACCATTCCCAAAGCTGCTGCTTATATACAGGAAGCAAACCATATACCCAAAGGCAGCTAGCTACTCAGTTGCTCACAGTAGATTCCACCATGGAGTTGATTACCAGTCTCATCTTGGGGATTACTATACCCAGTTACCCAGCCACTCAACCAGGCCTAGCCAAGTTGACACAAAAACATAACCACCACAATTCCACCCCTTGTCAACTTGTCACCTGTAGAGTATGCAACTGGCAAATTAATGAAAACTTGAACATGATTTTCAAGAAGGTTTGAAGAATAAAGATAAAACTAGGAAAGTAAAGAAAATTTTTTGAAAGGTGAAAATCAAGTTGTTCTTATATGGCACTAATTGCTTGAAGAAAAAAGAATAAATTAAGTTTTTGACAAAAAGAAAACTGGTCAGGAGATTTGCTCTTTCAGTAATTAAAGTAATGGATGTTTTTCTATATATGGATGGTTAAAATAATGAAAATGGCTTGTTGGGTAGTATTTAAAGAAATTGAATCAATAATTCTGAAATATACTTGTTTAAAAGAGGAAGATATAGTATACAATTAAAAAATCACAAAACCAAATAGAAGTGATGATCTTTCACCAAGTAGATTGAATGACTGACTACTTGAGTCACTACACACTACACACACAAATAAATTATGAGTAAATTAAATATTGCTAATGGATTATATAACTTCATATATATATATATATATATTTAAATAAATTATTTCAATAGGCAATATAGGTGAAATTTTACTGTCTGATGGGTAAGGATTTTATTTTAAAGCATAAATGTAAACCAAATTGTAACAAATGTAAAGCACAAATGTCTATACAGGTTTGAAATTTATGTATAGCAAAGCTGAAAGTGAATAAAATTTTAATATATTTGTGGTTAGTAAAGGATATATAAGAAACAAATATTAATATTTTATTAGCAATGTGCTTGTAACTTATTACCAAAAATTTGCTCCTCATTTGGAAAATTTTGTTATTGATATATGCACATAATAGAATATATACACATAACAATAAAATAGGCAGATCAGCTGGCCTGCTAACATGCGCTTGAGACACATTGGTAGCCACTATCTCATTCACTGAGAACAATTTTATTTCAAGTTATTTTCTTCCTAATTTTTTCATTGCGATCAATGAAGCCGTTACAATGATAAATATTGTTATAACACCTTGGATTTTTTTTTTAATCTTTTAACCAAATTTATAATTTATAGGAAGTGACTTTGAACACTTTTTCGGCTAGAAACTGTATGCTTACCAAGTCATACTTTTTGAATTCAGGGTAATATTATTACTTGTTTACATGGAAAATGGTCAGAATCTGACCGCGTGAAGAAGAATCCATTTTTCACCTTGCTAATAAAGAATTAATTCATTGAGTAGGTATCATTTCAAAGCTCACAAGCCTCAATCATCAACAGCAAAGGAACACTTTTAAATATGGAACAAAATCACTACGATTTAGTGAAATTTAAAAATTGAATAAAGCAAGTAGTTTGTGAGGATCATGACTTGTGTGACATTTATTTTATATGTGATGAAAATTACACCTTTATTCGTAAGACTTCAACCTTGTGTTTTAAATATCATCTAAATCCTGAAGATTCCTAAATGTGTATCCTTAGTTCTGACTCCTCCCCAGAGTTTCAGAACTCTATATTCTTTCTTTAGGGATTCATTAGTGTGAAAGTTTGGGCATTACTTTAATGAGCTTATAATTTCTATATAAATTAGAGCATGTGAACAAAATGAACTTATATTTGGGAATGTTGCCATAGGAATATTAGGCATAGGATTCAAATCTAGTATTTTCTCTGTCCTAAAAGGCTACCAAATGCTTAGTCTTCTGAGAACAAAAACCAAACCAATTGCCCTCAGATCAATTCCACTTTGTGGGGATCCCTTGTATTCCAGGGTAGGGGTATGCTCCATATGATTTTCAATGACTGTGGTCTTCTAGAAGCTGACTGATAGGCCTGTCTCCCTAGGCACCTGAGGGTGGATTTGAACAATCAACCTTTCATTTAGTAGATGAAGTTTAACTTTATTTCCTTTGGACTCCAAGATTTTATAATTTTTATGTTTCCTTGAAATACATTTACCTCAGAAGAGCAGCATACAGTAGAGCAGGATCTTTCTTTTTCCTTGTTCTAGATAATTTCCTTTCAAACAGTATCATTAGAGTTGATCCTAATTTAATCTAATAAATTCTAATTTTTCTATTTTACTCTTAAACCAATTATTTGTTCTCTTCTTATTATCTTCTACATTATTTCATAGTAACATAGTCATATTTTATGTTAACCAATTTGGTTATCAAATGTTCATCATTCACAGATTAAATAACCACCTCATTTATTAAAATACATTCCAAATATTCAATTCTTCTGCTATTTTAGAGCCCATTTTATTAATTAAATCTTCTAACTGTAGTATGGATAATTTTTAGAAAAAAAAATCAGTACTAAGGATTTTACCCTGACTTGGAATTATATTATTTTAAAAGATGGAGGGAAAAAAAAAAAAAGAAAAAGGCTTATACAAAGTCCAAAAACTCTTTTACTTTTTCCAAGCTAATTCACAGCCATATACAAAACTATTTGCCATTCTTCTCTAACATGTTCTCATTTTGCTTTTTACATTCTTGGGAATTCCAATCAGTTTAATTGTTTGACAGAATTTTCCTGCCTTTCCTCAGAAGGTGTAAATTTTTCAAGTGCCAGCAACATATACTAGAATATTTCCCAGGAGTGGCAGCTAATTGCAAGTTGGTTTACTGGGACGGCTGTTTGAGAGCCTTTTTGCTCATTTGTTTTAAACCAATATGCTGTACATTAGAAAAATAGAACTTAAAACCAATGTCTTCAAAGTAAAAAAAAAGCACTACACTCTGTAAAATTACTTTGCCATGATAGCTACATATATAGGCGTGAATTGCAATCATTTTTCACTGACATTAGTTGGTACTTTTGCTAAAATTAAAGTAGTTTTTACTTGTTGCAACAAATCTAGAGCATTAAAAATGAGGTTTATGCTTCATTCTGAAAATATAGATGGCTTTTTCCAAGCAAAAAGTGTTCTTTTTGCTATTGAGCAATTTATATTAACGGTTCTCATTCTTTCTTCCATCCTATGTAATATTGTCTCTTTAGTGTACACCCCAAAAGGGTATAATTCATAAAATTTGATAGCAAAAAAATCATAATTTCCTATGCCAAAAATTTGTATTCCAGAAAATAATTGTTATTTCAGCAACAAAGGCTCCCTATAGTATATAATTGTAGACCATTTCCTAACAGTGCAATAAAATCAGGCACAGCATGCACCCAACAACACACACATGCACATGCACACACACACAAACATGTGCATATATGTATACACACATACACATACATACATATCATGGATACAGAATAAACTTATTTGATGATAAAAGATACATAGGAGCTCTGGCAGCATAGTGCCTAAGGCATTTGCTAACCAGAAGGTGGAGGTTCAAAATCCACCAGCCACTCAGAAGGAAGATTGGGTAATCTACTTCCATAGTGATACTGCCTTGGAAACCCAAGGAGGGGTCACTATGAGTCGGATCTGACTCGACAGTAGTGAGATAAGATATATGTATTTATCTACTATTGGGAAGAGGAATAAACCTATTTAGTTTGATTGTCCAATACAAACGCTTTTTAACCCTTACAACATTTTTGCCACCCTTTGAAAATATTTATTTCACGTTGATTTCTTTGATCTCTAACTTCTATAATTCAAGTATCCAACTTGGATATAAGTAAATATTGCTGCAAGCTTGCCATCTTCTCAACATTTTTGAACTCATTTAAAAATAAATATGATTGATATACAGGATGATAGATGGTGTTTAATAACTTGATCTCTAGTTTCACATCATGCAGTGTTTATCAAAGTAGATGAATAAAACTTTTAAAGGAGTCATTACGTTACCATCAAATACTCAATAAATTATGCTAAATTTCTTTCACCTCTGGAATGGCTTACTAAAATTTTATTTCACCTTAACAACAGTGGTGACGATCACAATCCTTTATTTAGATTCATCATGTTGTACCAGGTTTTTGAACATTTACTTGTGGTTGGGCTGTGTTAGACTGTAGGTTGGTACACTGGTATCTCTCTAAGCAGTGGGCCATACACATTGGAGGATTATAGAACTCTGATCTATTGGCTCTGTGACTTCTTAGTTCAATGAAATGAAAACAGACATCATCACATAAGTATTCAGAGCAGGAGCTGTAAAAGTCAGTCTGTCTTGTCATATCTGTTCCAGCTTACCTTGGCTATTATAGTTATAGGGGCCAGAGTTTGAGCCATGGTAAGTAAAATCCCTGATAATATCTGGTCCATTGTATTATTTTTTCCAATGGAAATATTAAATATAATAGAAATTATTATACCTATTTCATTTATTTAGAAATGTAAGCATTAGTGAATACTGAGTAATGTTTATGACAAACATTTAATTATAATTATTTTATCCATACAAGAGAAACCCTAAACAAAATAGGTTAAGAAGTGGCTGCTCTAGCATCTCTACTTTTGAGTTAGATTAGGCTCATGCAAGTAAAAAATATTACTCTCTCTTAAGTAGTTAACTTCTAATAAATAAATTTAACAATATGCTTGGTGTACATAATAGATAATAAATGAATGAGCAGTTATAGGTATATTATATACATTTCCAAATCACGTCTTTTATGAAAGCAATCCAGCTTCTTACAATGGTAAGAACTGACCATTTTCAATCTGTCAATCTTTTAGATTCCAGTAAAATTACTAGTATTTACCAATAAGAAGTACTCCACAAAATCTAAACATTTAGTTACTTCCTTCAAGTTTACATCATTCATATCCCAGCTACTTTCTCGCATTGCTGAAATTTTCAGCATAGTTTGATTGTTTTACGGTGGGAAAATATATTCTGTGTGTGTTTAGAAGATAAAGAAATATGTGTAATCAGAATGGTATTTTATGTAGTTTGAGAAATCCTATGAAAAAGGGACAAAATGGGAAACATCTGAGTGATTTTCATGTTTTCATGTTGCTAATTGTAAATTAGGAGCTCTGGTAACATAGTGCCTAAGGCACTTGACTGCTAACCGGAAGGCTGGCGGTTCAAACCCACCAGCCACTCCTCGGAAGGAAGGTTGGGCAATCCTACTTCCGTAGTGATACTGCCCGGAAACCCAAGGAGAGGTCGCTATGAGTCGGGGCTGACTTGACGGCAAATAACAACAACAACATTTGTAAATTAGACATCTTTGAAAATTGAAATACTTTTCCAAGATTTCAGAGTTCTATTAAGTACTGTGAAAAAGTATTAACTGAACATACATTTTCTAAAATAACTATGAAAAAATATTTATCATTAAAAATCTAGAGTTTGATATAACTGAATAATTTTATCCCTTGTTTTTCATCAGTTTTTTTTTCTGAAGTTAATCTAACACAGTTGAGAAATAATACACTTTATTGAACTTTTAAAATTTAATTTGATTGAAGGAATTCAAATGAATGTTTAATCTAGTACAGAAAAGGTTTAGCATTATGCAGCTTTAAGATAAAAACACTGTGCTCATCTTTGTGTTTAATAATGTAAGGGGAAAAACACAGAAAAATATCAATGAATTAATGTTGTTTACATAAGTTGGGAGAAAAAATAAGGAATCACATTCATAAAGGTGGTCTGGGAATCCTATGTTCCCCATATATACAAAAAAAAAAAAAAAAAAAAAATCTGTGACCTACGTTATCCTATGAGAATTGTCAGAAATAACATTTTCTGATTTGTCCATTTTTCAAAAATTAAAAAAAAAAAAGATTGCTAGAATATTTCACTCCAAAATCCAAAGTAGTGAAGACTTCATATGTTTTCCTAACTAAAGATTTTTAACAAGGAAAGGTCATCTTCAACTTGTAGAAACAAATAGAAAAATACCATTTGTAATGAAATATGACAAATATAACATTTTTAGGTGTTTATGAGCTTCTCTATTAATGGACAAGGAATCAAATTTCTTTTCTTCACCCCAAAACTATTAAAGTGCAAAAATATTTCTGGTATTTAGATTTTCCAACTGTTGCTCTAAATGCTGTTATGTCTTACAACTCAACTTTTGTGTTAGAATCTTTATAGCTCCTGTCATAACAGGGATCTCTGGCAGCTCTAGTCCTCAAATGATTTTTAAAACATAACATAGATATACAATTTTCTCTGATTTTTAAGCACCAAACTAGATACTCTCCTAAAGACTCTGAACATACTGTTCCATGAGCATTTTCTGTCATTTTTTTTCTGTTGTAACTTCTCAAACCAAATTATGTTATCTTCACCTAATGGTGCAAAAACTTTGAGTGAAAGCCCAAAGTTATTTGAAGATGCTGGTAGGATGCCATGTAACCAGGTACCCTTCTTGCTAGATGACTTTGTTAGGCAATTATTTCTATAAACATACAACCACATGCCTGTATGAAATGCCACTACCTACATTTTCTCTACAAACCTGTAAGACTCTAAACCAAAAACCAAAAACAAAAATACTCATTGCTATCGAGTGAATTCCAACTCACAATGACCCCTATAGAGTTTCCATCTTTATGGAATTAGACTGCATCATCTTTTTCCCACTGAGTGGCTATGGGTTCAAACTTCTAACCTTTAGGTTAGCAGCCGATTGCCTTAAACATAGCACCAGAACTGTGGTTCTAGAACCACTTGTAGGAGCTCTGGTAGCATAGTGTCTAAGGCACTTGACTGCTAACCAGAAGGCTGGCAGTTCAAACCCACCAGCCACTCCTCGGAAGGAAGATGGGGCAATCTACTTCCATAGTGATACTGCCTTGGAAACACAAGGAGCGGTCACTATGAGTAGGGTCCAACTTGATGGCACATAACTACAACAACAACATAACCACTTAAAAACTGTTTTATCATGGTTACACTTTACTTACAATTATGTCATCATTTCTCATAAAAATCAAGCTATGGAATTATATTTGCGGACAATCACTTTTATCAATTAGCAATTACTCTATAACAAATTAGCCTAAAATTTTATTGCTCAAAACAACTGTTTATTTGCTCAAAATTATGGAATCTAGACTGCACTTAGATATTCTCATAGAGTGATATGACCACATTTCCTTCACCTTCATCATCTGGTGAGTCAGTACATTGGGCAATAAGAGTATTTTTATACTCTAGGGCAGCTATCCATAACTTGTTAATGTATGCAGTTGATCCAGGCTATGGTGCATGCTGCTTGATTCTTGGGCCATATGACTCAGCAAATTCAATGAGAAATTGGAATATAAGTCTTTTGTTGAGTTTCTGAAAGTGCCTAATAGGAGCATCAGAGCACAGGTCCCTAGGATTCTGGTGGAAGGACTTGACTTCTGAAGCAAAAAAATACTCAGCAACTGCAAAATAGCTCCTGGGTCAAATGAGATACTGAGTAACTGACTATAAGATATCAAGTGGCATCAGCGTCCCGTCATGAGATGAGTATTGTCAAAACTACTGAATCTTAAGACTGAGCAGCAACCCATGGATATAAATGCTCTATTAAAAATTTGTTCCAAGTGGTTTGAGAAAACCTAAATAAGTTAGGTGGCTCAAACTCCTACTTTACCTACCACTTTTACACAATTGCCTCTCCCTGAATGTGTGCCTGTGGTCTCATGTGTGTTCTCTAAAGCTAGATGATGAAGGATGAAAATAATTCAGGCAAGATTCATGGCTGGGTCAGCTCAATAAGTTGGTGAGCAACAAATTAGATGTACCATAGCCTCAGTCTAAGTTGACTCTCTAGGACAGTGGTGAGGAGAAATTGTCCTGTGGGCAGAGATCCATAATCTTATTCTGTTCACTTTGTACAAAGTAGGGAATCCCCAGGTGGTACAAATGGTTAAGCACTCAGCTCCTAGCTGAAAGTTTGGTAATTCAAACCTACCAGAATCACCTGGGAAGACAGGCCTGATGGTCTGCTCCTGAAAAGTCACAGCCTTGAAAACTATATAGAGTCAGGAGGACTTCTGGTAAGATGGTAGAGTAGATAAGCTACACAGACCCTCTTCAATAAAGAAAGAGAAACCAATTGACACAAATATAGATGATAATCCAGGAGCCCTGAGCTTTGAAAGGAAGGAAACAGAAGTGCATTAAATATCAAACAGTAGAAGAACTGGAATGAAAACAGTGAATAAGGAGACAAACAAAGATGTGAACTGTCAGTTATCCTGATCACATGGACAATTTGAATATTTCCAAGTGGTGTTAGGACCAGAATTAATCTAAAAATTAGACCTGCTCATGAAGCGCTGTATGGAGAACTGCACTGTTAGCTGATGACCAAAAGGGAAACAACAAATGAGACAAACTGAGCTGTGGACTTTTGACTGTCTCGAGGGTGCAGCCATTTTAAACATTTACAAGCAGGTTCTGTTTTTTTTTTTTTTTTTTTTCCCTTTTCCTGGTTTCTATATATTTTTTATTTTTTCTTTCTTGTGGTTCTTCCCATCCCTTGTTTTTCTTCTTGAATTTTTCTATTTTTTTTCTTTATAATTCCTTTATTCCAGCTCTTTTCTCTCCTTCCTTCCCTCCCCAGATATTCTGGATCTTTTTATTTCTGTCATATTTCTTTTGTCTTTTTAAAGAATTTATTTAAATATTTCCTCTCATTTATTGTCTTTCTTCTGCCCTCCCCCCCCCACCTTTCTTTCTCTTTTTGGTGATAGTTTCTGTATGTTTATGTAGTATGTTTTTTGTTCTCTGGTTTTCACTTTTTTGTTTTTTTTTTCTTAATTGTTCTTTTTGTCTGAGTGGCAGCAACTTTGCTCATACAATGCAAACATACCTATACCTCCTGTAGCCCCACCTACAGAGTGAGGGCAACAATTTGTTTCTGCACTGACTGGTCAATCATAAAAGACAACCAATATGAGTCCAACTCACTCTCAACTGCTCTTCACAAACAGGTAACAGAGATCTGTGCACCCACTCTCATTCTCTATCACTCCAACTAAGAGACAGGTAATGAGTGCATAAGCACTTCCAATTAGCAAATAGAGGAGCATAGTATACTGCTTCCTCCAAACCAAAATCAAACACACTGACGCCAAGTCAGATCTGACTCACAGCGACCTCTCCTTGGGTTTCTGAGGAGGTATCACTACAAAATTAGATGGCCTAATCTTCCTTCCAAGGAGTTTGGTGGGTTTGAACCACTAGCCTTCTGGTTAGCAGTCAAATGCCTTAGGCACTAATCCAAACAAAACAAAGAAAAAAAAATTCTTGGAAAATGCATGCCAACATACAATCACCAATCAAATATCAATACAACAAAGTATTTGTGCAGACCATTACAGTTCACACAAAGAAGCAAGATAAAGTAGTAGAAACAAGGGACCAGGATACAGACCCAGAAAACATCCCTGAAGAATGAGCAGCACTGAAACTCCCTGCTAACTAATTCAAAAGAACTATATTTAGGGACTTTCAAAGGATTGAAAGACAGATTAAGGAAAAGTGAAAAAATTAAGAAAAACAGACAAAATCCTAGAACAGTTTTGGAAGTTAGTAAAAGAACAAAATGACAAAATAAATAAAAAGTTAGAAATGGCACAAGGTCTACGGATAGAAATACAAAAGATTAATACTAAAACTTCAGAAATCAATAACACATTGAATGGGCAAAGCAGTAAAATGGAATCAATGGAAGACAGAATTAATGAGATTGAAAACAAATACCTCAATTCTACCTGGTAAGGGATCAATCAGAAAACAGATCAAAACAAAATTAAGAAAGCCAAAGACTCATGTGGGATACCATCAAGAGGAACAACCTATGTGTAATATTAATTCCAGTACAATTCCAGGAAGAAGAGACAAACAGAAAAAATTGTTGAAAATTTGTTGGAAGAGAATTTCCCTGATATGATGAAAGATGAGAATATATTCATTCAATAAGTTCAATTAACAAACAGGATTGTATTGGTTACTTCATGCTGCTCTAACAGAAAATACCAAAATGAGATGGCTTTAACAAATAGAAAGTTTATTCTATTACAATTTTGGAGGCTATAAGTCTAAGTTCAAAGTCCCAGGTTCTAGGAGCTGGCTGAAAGCCCCTCAACCTCAGGCTTCAACCTGCCTCTTGCTCCCGGCCCACTGAAGCTAGAGGCATCCCTTCACTCAGGCAGCTGCTGGCTGCTGAGGCTGACAAACCCAAGGTCAACAAGTGAAAAGGCACAGTCCTGATATTACCCAACCATATAGTAGGCTATTGACTCAAGTCCAGAAGAAATTCCAAGATTATCAGGGCATAGCGGGATGCTAAACTGTGCTTCAGCTAAGCTACATGCAGGAGTAAATCATACCAAAATCTGGAGACCTTTCTCAAAGCTGCTTCTTATATATGGGAAGCAGACCACGTCCCTAAAGCAGCTACTCAGCTGTTCCAGTAAATTCCAAGATGGAATTGAGTTCCAACCTCACTGTGAACATAAACTACATTCAGCTGCCCAGTCACTCAATCAGGCCCAGCCAAGTTGGCAACAACCTTAACTACCACCAGGATAGACCCCCAAAAGAAAATTACCAAGACACATCATCACCAAACTCATCAAAACCAAAGACAAAGAAAGAATCTTGAAAGCAGCATGAGAAAAACAAAAAGTTACCTACAAAGGGGAACCAATAAGACTAAGATCTGATTTCCTGGCAGAAACCATGCAGCCAAGAAGGTGATGGGATGGTATATATAAAATCCTAAAAAAAAAAAAAAAAATCCAACCAAGAATTTTATGCCCAGCAAAATTCTTCCTCAAATATGATGGTGAAATTGATATATCCAGATAAACAGGGATAAAGTAAGGGAATTTTTAAAAACCAGACCAGCCTTACAAAAGATGCTGAAGGGAGTACTTTGGAGAGAGAAAAAACAACAGTATACAACAATTGACCATTATACACGAGATGACATAACCCAGAAACCAAAACAGTCATGAAGTACCCAAAGTAAAATAAGCTTACAACACTGCAAACAGGGAACCAGATATATAGATTGGCAAATGAGGACAACTATAAAGCAAAAAGAGGGGGAAAATTTGGTGTAGTTGCAGAAGTTGTAAATAATGAGGAAATCAAGACAATTGCAAAATAGAAAGGATTGTTCTAAACTTGGGAAGAAAATTATAAACCACGTGGTAAACTCAAAGAAAATTGATAAACTTTCATATCAGAATAAAAAAGAGGACAAGCACAAATACTTAGCAAATACTAAAACAATAGCATCATAGGAGGTGATAACATGAGTCATAAACAAAATGAGCTCAACACAGAAAATTATATGCAACAGAGAAATCAGCAACAGCAGAAAAAAAAACACACACAACAAAATGACATTAATTCATACTTTTCGATAATTACACTGAATGTAAATGGATTAAATGAACCACTCAAGAGACAAAGAGTTGCAGACTCTTTAAAAAAATAAATAAATAAATAACTCCTCAATATGCTGTCTACAAAGAGACACACTTTAGAGACAAAGAAAAAAATAGACTAAAAACCAAAGGTTGCAAAAAGATATACCAAGAAAATGGCAACCAAAAGAGAGCAGGAGTGGCAATATTAATTTTTGATAAAATTGACTTTAAGACAAAAACCACCATAAGAGAAAGAGAAAATGAAGGACATTATATAATGATTAAAAGATCAATTGAACAAGAAGACACAGCCATAATAAATATCTATGTACCCAATGAAAGAGCCCCAAAATACATAAATCAGACTTTACCAGAATTGAAAAGACAAATAGATGACTCCACAGTAATAGTGGGAGATTTTAATACACATTTTCAATGAAAGGTAGAACTAGAAAGAAACTCAACAAAGATGCAGAAGAACTAAACAATACAATTCACCAACTTGACCTTATATACATATACAGAGCACTTCACTCAACAACAGCACAATACACATTCTTTTCCAGTGCACATGGAATACTTTCCAAGGTAGACCATATGTTAGACCACAAAGCAAGCCTCAAATTTAAAAACATTGAAATACTGCAAAGCCTCTTTCAGATTACAATGCTATCAAATTAGAAATCAACAATAGGAATATCAACAGAAAAAGAGCAGACACATGGTAACTGAACAACACCCTCCTTAAGAATGACTGTGTGATAGAAGAAAAAAAATGAAATTATAAAATTCTTTGAATCAAACGAGAATGAATACACAATATACCTTAATCTTTGGGACACAGCAAAAGCAGTGATTAGAGGGCAATTTATAGCAATAGATGCATGCTTCAAAAAAGAAAAAATGGAGACAAATTTAGGGCCCCTAATTTATGGCATAAATAGACTATCAAGCATCACCCAAAATGCATGAACAGCAGAAGATAAACTAGATGACTGGACCTTCTAAAAATTACATTTTTGTGTGCTTCAACATACTTCTCCAAAAGAAAACCTACAGATTGGGAAAAAATATTCAGCAACAACATACCTGACAAGGGACTTATTTCTGAAATTTATAGAAAACTCCAACACCTCAACAACAAAAAGACAACTAATTCAATTAAAAAATGGGCAGAAGATATGAATAGACGCTTCACCAAAGAAGATATTCAGGTAGCCAGCTAACACATGAAGAAATGTACATGATCAAATCAAAACAACCATGAGATACCATTTCACACCAGCACTAATACCAAAGTTCAACAAGGCAGAGAATAACAAATGATGGGAAGGATGTAAAGAGATTGGGACTCTCATACACTGATGTTTGGACTGTAAAATGATACAACCACTGTGGAAATCAGTAAGGTGATTCCTTAAAATTTGGAATTAGAAACACCATTTGATCCAGCAATCCCTTTATAAGGTATATATCCTAAAGAGGTGAGAGCCAGGACAAGAACAGATATGTGCACATCCATGTTCAATGCAGCACTATTTACAATAGCAAATAGTGCCCATCAGCAGAAGAATGGATAACCAAACTATGGTATATACACACAATGGAATTCTATGCAACATTAAAGAATAATGTAGAATCTGCAAAACACTGCATAATGTGAATGAACTTGGAGGACAATTTCAAGCCAAAAAACCAAACTCACTGTTGTCGAGCTGATTCAACTCACAATGACCCCTCCTTGAGTTTCCAAGATGGTATCTTTATGGAAGTAGATTGCCCACTCTTTCTTCTGAAGAGTGGTTGGTGTGTTTGAACCTTCACCCTTCTGGTTAGCTATCAAATGCCTTAGTTACTATGCCACCAGAGCCCTGCATCACCAGCACATTACGCTGCCGAAATTAAGTCAATCACAGAAGGACAAATATTGTATTAGTTCAGTATTATAAAGTCAATGAAAGCTTTATACATAAAAGAAAACTTTCTTTTTGGTTACCAGGGATGGGAGAGGAGGAGAGGGAACACTGCTAGACAGGCAGTGACAAGTATTGATTTGAGTAAAGGGAAGGGAAATGTACTAAAAATTAGTGATTAACACAGTGGAACTGTGGAAGAGAAAGACAGAGAGAGGTACACGACAGATACAGACAACAAAGATGAAGCTTTTTGTATGTACAGTACTGTGTTGTCAGTGATGGCAAGCATTGATCTACAGGTGGATAGATGGCTGGACAGGCTGAATGATCAAGTATGTCTAGGAAGCGGGGAGTGTGCCCATTACCATGTACAGGGTCAGCAGATGGCATTTCTACATGCTTATTTGTATGTGCTGTTAGAACATCTGGGTAGTATAGTGGAGCTGACAAGGGACAAGATTGGTAGCCTCTTGTCCACAGCCAGCTACCCTGAGGAAACAAGTAATTGGACCTGTGGGCTTGGGAGCATGGTCACAGGGGATATCAAGCTCAACTGGCATAACATACTGCACACAAACGTTTTACATCCTACTTTGGTAAATAGCAACTGGTGTCTTAAAAGCTTGCAAGCAGCCATCTCGATGCAACAATAGGTCACTTTTTGTCCAGAGCAAAGAAGAATGAAGAAAAGCAAAGAGCATGGAAACAATTAGTCCAAGGAACTAGTAAACCATGTGATCCTCAGCCTATATGACCATGAGACCAGAAGAACCAGATGGTGCCCTGCTACCACTGTCAACCACTCAGAAGGTGACTGGTGTAGATCTGGATAGAGTAGGGGAACAATGTGGAGCAATATTCAAAATCATAAAAAAGACAGATTAGCTGATCTGATAGAGCCTGGTGAGACTCCTGAGATCATGCTTCCTAGTTACCCTTCAGGTCTGGAACTGAACTCACTCCTGTGGCTTCCAGCCAAACAATAGACAGGCATATAGGGTAAATATTTACATCAGTAGATACATTCCTTGGCGTGATCAACTGGAGTACAAAAGGGCAGTGTTTGCACAGGGACATAGCTCAGGGGACAGGAGTACATGAGAAGGAAAGACACAGGGAAGAGGTAACTACAGGAAGGAAGTGGGAAGGGAGTTGTTACATTGTGCGGAATTCCAGTCAATCATGAAACAAAATGTGTATGAACTGCCATTTGAAAAATGAATTTACTCTTTAATAAAAGTTAAAACAAACAAACAAACATATGGAGCAGTTCTACTCTGTACAGATGGGGACACTATTAATCAGAATGAAATCTATAGCAGCCGAAAACAACAACATCATACAAAGTAGAATAGTCTGACATAAGGATACAGACTTATTTCCGGACAGTGGAGAATGGCTCTGCTTGGTGGTCAGAGACCTGGAAGATTGTAACCGTGAAGAGTGGAGACAAGGAATTCTAGTGAATATGGATGAGCTGATGGGAGTAAGCAGAAAGCATGCAGAGTTTTGTGTCTCATCTCGATGTTTACCAGAGAGTAAATCATGGACCAGTGACCACCAGACTATTAAAGTCTGCTACCTTCTATCTCCAATCACTCAAAACATGCATAATAGGTCAATTAATGGAGTGGCCACAATTACAGAGATGGAGATAATTCAAGGGCACAACACATGGTCCCTTCTCACCAAGGCTGATGTAACTTCTACCAGTGTTGATTGCCCCAACTTCCAGCAGCAGAGGTAGTCATTGAGTCCTTCATATGATAGCGTCACTCAAGGAGATCAGCCAGGCAAATGCTTAATGGCAAATTGACTCTATTGGACTCCTTTCATCTTCGAGGTAACAGCGATTCATCTTTACTGGAATTGAAGAAGCTCTGGGAGTGCAATGGTTAAGGCATTTAGCTGCTAACCAAAAGGCCAGTGGTTCAAACCTCTCAGCCACTCCACGGGAGAAAGATGAGGCAGTCTGCTTCCGTAAAGACTGACAGTGTTGGAAGCCCTATCAGTTATTTCTACTCTGTCCTGTAGCATCACTGTGAGTCAGAATCAACTCAATAGCAGTGGATTTGCTAGATATCATCTTGCCGTCTCTGCCAAGGGTGCTTCTGCTGGCCCCACCGTCCCAAAGACTTTCTTATGAGTGGTTTAGCAACATAAAATCCCTTACAACATTACCCCAAAATAAGAGAACCATTCAATGGTGAAGAAAGTGCAACACTGAGCAATGACCTTAGGTTCCACTAGTCTTACACAAAATGACACCTCACCTCGAAGTAATCAATCTAATAGAATAATGAAATGGTCTCAAAATCTCACCTTAGGCAGCAGTTTGAGCACAAGACTTTGTGTGGTTGTGGTGCTGTATTCCAAGATGCAGTATGCACATTGAATTAATAGTTTATACATGGCCTATTGGGAGCTCTGGTAGCATAGTGCCTAAGGCACTTGACTGCTAATCAGAAGCCTGGTGGTTCAAACCCACCAGCCACTCCTCAGAAGGAAGGTTGGGCAATCTACTTCCATAGTGATACTGCCTTGGAAATCAAAAGAGGGGTCGCTATGAGTCGGGTCCCACTTGACAGCGTATAACAACAACAACAACATGGCCTATTATCCCAGATAGCTAGACTATGTGCACCTAAGAAATGAGACGTAGAAACAGCAGTAACACAAAGTAACCCACTTGCAGCATTTGTGCTCTGAGTTTTGCAATGTGCTCTTCTGGACTGGAAATTCTGGTTCTTAAGATGGGGTAGGGGTGTGTGCATATAGTAAAAATTAGCAAGGGCATTATTGAAATTAAAACTAGGCTTGGTAACTATAGGTATCCTGGATATGGATCAACACACAAATAAAATAAAAAAAACTACTATACTCATGAGGATTATTGACCCTAATTACAGTGAGAAGCTAAGGTTGTTACTGCACAATTGTGTCAGGAGGAGTTGCTTCTGGAACTTGAGATTCACTGAGATGTCTTGGTGTTTACATTACTTATGAGAACAATAGATCATCAATTGCAGCCAAGAATGACTGGTAATGCCAAAAATTAAGAACTTGGATCCCTGGGCTGTGAAGTTCTGATTCTTCTCATCAGACAAGCACAGCTGACTAGTTAAAGTACTGGCTGAGTGTAAGACAAGACTAGAATGAGTGGTGGAGGAAGTAGATGATAAATTGTAATAATGACCTCAGACATAGTTGCAGCAAAGAAGCTTGTTGCACAAACCCTATTCATTTGTTCTTTTGTAGAGAAGGAAGCCAGCTACCATCTTGAAGACTCAGCAATGGATTCATCTTCATGTGAAGTACAAGTGAACTTGAATATTGCAAGGAGTGGACTGCATCAGATACTTCTTTTGCTCTGCTTCACATTTTCTTGGCTTTATCTGTAATTCCAGCTGCAGCTGTTGTACACAGTTCTGTGTGGGCTTCAACTCCCTTCTTCCTGACTACATCTGGCCTCAGGCATACACCACATGTCTTTTGATTCCTGCCAAAGATAGACTCTGATTCTATGGAGGAGGACACCTGAAAGAACTTTTTTGGCATATCCACAAATGTGTAGCCTGAAAATCAAGAAGATTTGATGATTTTCCTGCCTCCAAGGTCAACCATAAACCAAAGAGGTAAGAAGCAGATGGACAAAAGCTTCTTCCTATCAATTCTTGCATAGAGAATTCTGTCAAAGCATCCTAGCTACCCTGTGATTAACACAGTAGTGACCCTTGGGTTGGCTTCCCTGCTTCACTGTCACTAGTTCTTAATTTCTGCTATCTTTGATCAGCTCCCATATAAACCAGTTACAATACAATTCCTAGTCTCAAACTTTGCTTTCAGGGGGAACCTAGCTTAAGACAGAGGGGCTATATGACAGGCCTATTTGCTTAGAGGGAATTCCAAACTGGTTTCATATCAAAGTAAAAGATCATTCCTCTTCTGAGATACAGCTGTCTTTGTCGTAAAATTCAACATAAACAAATACACTATTAAATGCCCTACTATAAAACGTAACACTCAGCAATTATTAAAGATTTTAAGATGACATTATTCATTAGTGTATATGCACAATCCATGGCATTTCAGTGTTAAATAGCTGTAAAAGCTGCCAAAAAGCAAATATTACTAAAACAAACATTAGTAACTTGTGACTAAAATCTGGGGCATCCAGATCATAGTTACAAGGTTTGCTATCACTACAGTAGACTTATTAGGAATAAACCATAGGTTTCTATCCAAACTGAATGGGAGAATAGTTCACTCGAACTTTGATATTTATAGATAAAAAAGGGTATGATCACAAAATAATGATCTATTTTGCTTTACGTGCAAGGTTTTCTTGTTGTTGACATCTTCTGAAGTATGTACAGAATACTGAATGGAGGAGAGATATGGAACTAAGCATACTTCCCAGAGAAGATGAGCAATGTTCTTTCATAAAGCCAATTAAATGTTTTTATGAAGGAAAAGTTCAATGTAGCCAAAGAAGCTTGTAACAAAGGTAGTATCAAGTTTGTAGTCACAGAGCAAAAACATTAACCAACTAAAACCACAAAATCCTTAGAAGAAGAGGCAGGGCAATGCTGTCAGGCCTAGCTTTTAACAATAGATTATCACTCAATAACAAAAGCACAAACAGTAAAAGAGAAAATAAATAAATGGGACCTCATAAAAATATATATATAAAACTTCTGAAACATAACAACAACAAAAAAACACCCAGCAATAAAATGGGCCAAGGAATTGAATATATGTTTCACCAAAGCAGGCGTTCAATTGTCCATCAAACACATGAAAAGATGCTCAACATCATTATCCATTAGTGACATGCAAATCAAAACCACAATGAGATAATATTTCATTACCATTAGGATGGTTAAGATAAAAAAGAAAATCAAAACTTAGAAAATAACTAATGTTGAAGATGTGAGCCCTTCTCTATTGCAGATTGGAATGCAAAATGGTACAGGCATTTTGAAAACAGGGAAGCAGTTCCTCAAAAACCTAAAACTAGGACTACCATATGACCCAGCAATTCCACTCCTTCGTATATACCTGAAAGATTTGAAAGGAGAGACTCAAAAAGAGATGTGTACACCAATGTACATTGCAGAACTTTTCACACCAGCCAAAAGGTAGAAACAAACTAAAAGCCCATCAACAGATGAATGGATAAACAAAATTTGGTACATACATAAATGGAATTCTACTCAGCCAGCAGAAGAAACAAAGTCTTGATGCATGACACATCATTTAAAAAATAACATTTTTTTACAAAAGGAAAAAATAATTAAAAATAAAACCCAGAAGTCTTTCCTTGAAAATAGGTACTAAAAACTTTTCTTGCAAAGTCCGTTATTCATTTAATATTGTGATTTCTGAAATTTAGTGCAAAGGTTGTTTATTATTTGATTTTCATTAAATCATAAGGTGGTTGAACGATGCAGACAAGCATCCACTGTTATGGTTGTTAGGAGCCACAGAGTTGATTTCAACCCAGAGGAACCCCATGGAACAGACTAAAACTGCCCCATAGATTGTCTATGGTGGTAATTTGTAGTGCCATCTCCTATGATGACTCATGCATTAAAATGGGATTTGTGAGCTATATATATATATATCCATATACATGTGTGTATACATATATATTTGTGTGTGATGTTACTCTTTTTAAAATGTGACTATAATATTAGCGTTTGGATCCAAAAGCACCATATGCCATTTTAGCAGACTGAGATGAACTGGATAATAAAATTTTTAGTGAATGTGGGGTCCTAAGATTTTTACTATATATTACATTTTCTGCAAAAAGAATATTCCACATATTGTACAACAGAGAAAATGAGTTAATGAATTTGTCTCTCAAATCAATGTAAAATTCTGTTGATTTTCCACAACCAAAAATTGACTTTCACTCATTTTGTCCTAAATGGCTCATACTTCAATTTTGATGCTTGATATATAATAAAAAGAAACTCTGGTGGTGCAGTGGTTAAAGTATTGGACTGCAAACCAAAAGTTCAGCAGTTTGAACCCACCAACCGCTCTGAATGAGAAAGATAATGCAGTTTGCTTTTGTAAAGATTCACAGCCTTAGAAACCCTATGAGGCATTTCCACTCTGTCCTAAAGGGTTGCTAAGAGTCAGAATCAAATTGATGCCAGTGGGTTTGAGTTTTGATTTGGCCTTACATAAATAAATGTTATAATACTAACTGAACAAATGAAAAGATAGTATGGAAAAAAATTAACAATCAGAAAACAAATAAAATATATATTACATAAATATATTTCGTGATGTTGTTGTTGTGTGCCGTCGAGTCGGACCCGACTCATAGCGACCCTTCCTTGGGTTGCCGAGGAAGGTCCTAAGGAATCCTATGGAATTGCGCAGCCTTCTTTCCGAGGAGTGGCTGGTGGGTTTGAACCGCCAGCCTTCTGGTTAGCAGTCAAGTGCCTTAGGCACTATGCTACCAGAGCTCCTATATTTCATGATAGATCAATATTATTTCCAGTATTTTTGGACATTTGCTATGTTAGTATTATAGTATTATTACTCATGTTAGTATTATATTAAATGTATGTTAGATTGTGTCCATATGTATGCCAAATGTATTTGAAAGTTAAAATTGTAAATATTGTTTACAAAACTTAGGAGATAATTCTGTAAATAATTTTTACACTGTAAAAAGTAACTTTTTTGAATTCATTGCAGGTTGGCTGTTCGAGTTTCCTCACTTTGTGTAGCATCTGGAACTGGAGTTCCCATTGGCTGTTTACCAGGATGTGCGCCAGGACAAATCCTTATGCATTCGTTCAGACAAAGAGCATTTCTGGCCCTCCTGGCTGGCATTACTTGATCAGTATACATGGATGTCCAAGTTGGTTTTCTCAAAATGGATCAGAGATCTCTTATCTATTAATAGAATCTGTCCTTGCCCAGCAATCTATTTGCACACTATGCTTGTGGGATCCATTTGCATATTGGGTGTATGTTAGACTCCACAGCCCTCCTCCACCTATTGTTTATTAGAAAGATATAGTACACTCCTAAGAGATCCATAGAGATAAGGAGCTTCAGATCCATAGGAAATGACCATAGGAGACAGATGTCAATGAAGGTGTTGCCGTGGTAAGGCCTTCATAGCTTTAACAACCTTGCTTGTGGGCACCCTCATGACCATGCAGGAATTTTATTTCTGGCCAGCACTGGAGCTGAGATCTATTTTATTTAGTGCCCTGCCAGTTCCTTTTCACTGTGGTGCTTGCTGTTCTTTGTATCCTTTCTGCTTGGTATCTATGTGTCTTTGCTTTGGACAAGTGGTGTTTTGTTGATGCTAAGATTGTGTGCTTACCTTGCTTACTGGGTAATCCATCCCTAGGTTTCCAGGGCTATAATCTTTATGCAGAAGATTGCCAAGACTTTCTCGCTATGGAGCCAGGAGGTGCATTTGCACTGCCAACCTTTCAGTTAGCAGCCAAGCACTTACCCTTTGCACTACAAGGGGTACCTCAGAAATTGAATAATAACTATTAAATCCCTGAAAGTTAAATATTAAACTTCAACCTTCCTCTTAGGCCAGTTTTAAACAGTATCTCTCATAATCTTCAAAGACTTGTGATCGATATAAATACCCACTTTAATGGTCGTGATTTTCACTGGATGTAATAAGGTATTCTACACTTATTAGAAACTTAAAACATATGGTAACTTTGCAAAGAAAAGCTAATTGGCCTGATAAAAAATGAGATGATTGTGAATCAGAAAACATTTCTTAAAATATAATTTAACTTTTTTTTTTTTTTTTTTGCTAAAATTGCACTATGAGGTGGATAATTGTGATTTAAAAAGTAGGTTGATAAAGACTACTTCATAAGTTTCTGAGCTATTAACAATTAATCAGATATATTTAATAGAACAATTGAATGGGAAGAAATCTTGAGTTTGATAAAGTCCTGTACATTTTTCTCCTTTAACATTATAGATTATGTTATTTCCAAAAGGAACTCATTGAGTAAGAACTTGAAAAAAAAATCATGTTTGGATCTAAATTCGGAATTCCAGCATCTCGCATATATTCATATTGAAGCAAAACAGCTTGTCTTCAGGTTCAATAAATTTTGCTAATATTTGCCAACAGAAAAGTGTGTCGATAAAATTCATTAGTCAACAAAAGTCAAAATGTAACTTTCTTGGATAAGCCATTTAAAATATATGTTCACATTTAGGAAAAAAAAAAAAAAAATTCCAAGTGTAACATTTCTTTCCTTGAATCTCCATTCTGCTATAGGACAGGGAACAAGGACTACCATCAGATGAATAACACTTAGGGCCAGGACATTTTCACATGTGTATTTTACCACGTAAAGTCTGCCTTTGAATACCCGCAAGAACACCCAAATAGAATCAGAATAGTCACTGCTGAAACACCAACGGACCACCAGATGGCAGCAATGCTTTTATGAATAATGCAGCATTACGTGCAGGACATCTAAGATTTACTGTTAATAATAGAGCACTCCTTACTTTAGCAAAAGGACATTTTTTTTTTTTTTTTAATGTCACTGGTTATATTTTGAGTAGTTCATTTGTTTTCTAGTATTTAGATTACTTAAAATATTTATTCCCTTACATATTAAGCATTAAATTGTTGAATTTGATTTTGATGTTTTAAAATGCCCGTGGCTTGAAACACATATTTTCTTTTCTGATGGTCAAAGAATACCTGCATTTGTAAATGTTCCAGTGTAACTGTCAAAGGAGAAGGATGTCATATAATTTCTTGTCACACTTATCAGTGCATTCTAGGATCTTTGGCTACTCAGTGATTAAAGCCGAGATTACTCAGCTCTGACCAAAATATTTGACAATTCTAACCTACCAGTCGCTCTGGGAAAAAGATGGGGGAACTGCTTCCATAAAGATTTGCAGCCTTGGAGTCCCCACGTGGCTGTTCTATTCTGCCTGATAGATTTGTTCAGAATTGCAAACTTCAAATCTTCAGTAGCAGTGGTTTTTTTTTGTTTTGTTTTTTGGTATTTGTGGATTCTATATACTAAGGGTGTGTTCTCCGCCTCCCTTTTGGCTCTCAAATCTACCGCAGATCTCAATATAGAGTGTAGTGTTTACTTGATCATGGATATGCTGTTGTTGTTATGTGCCGTGGAGTCGGACCGACTCATAGCGACCCGTCCTTGGGTTTCCGAGGCAGTATCACTACCGAAGTAGATTGCCCCATCTGGATATAGGGATTTTGAAAAGAAAACATTGCTTAAATCCAAGTTAAAAACAAACAATGTCTTCCTAGCTTACTTTGGAGAGAAATTCTTAGTATCAATGTTTCTTTACCTTTTGCAGCTGTTTACAGCGATTTGAATTTAGCCACTCAAAACTTTTTGATCTGCACATAGTCACCAAGGAAGTCAGACTGCTGGAATTTCTCCCAAAGCTCAAAATGAAACATTAGGGAAATTGGTGGGATTGAGGCCCAGGGTCTACTAGCTCTCTACTAAAAAAACTCATTTGAACACTCCTGGTGAATGTTCCTTCCCTGGACAAGTCATCTCGTACTGATCTGTTATCTGAAAAGACTTCAAACAACTTCCTTCCTGATTTCTCCCTAGCATCAGGCATTTCATTTTATTGTTTCACTTAGATCATTGCTCAACATCCTGTTTTGTTAAGAGCAGCCTCCTCCCCACTTCACATACCAAGAGTCCTTAACTGTCCTGCATTGTTTTATGTTTTTGCTTTTGAATATTTATTTTCTGCTAAATTTTTGGTGACATGTGTAACTCATATATTGTAAGACTCAATACCTAGATTCCAAAGTGGCCTCTCCAGTTCCTTATGAGTATTGGCATTTTTCTTTCTTCTTAAACTTACTTCTTTTTTTCTTCCTTATGTTCATTTTAAGCCTTTGTTTATGGATGCTTGCTTTGTTGTTTTCTTATCCTACTTTAAACATTGCTCTGAGGTTTGAGAGTTTGTTCACCACTGCCCTAGATTTTTCTCCTGCTCAGTGGTTTGTGGCATATAAACACTGAATATATATTTTTTTCTCCTGCCTTCAGATCTAGCCTCATTACCTTATGTTTCTAAAAACTGAATGGAATAGGCTATTTATCTGCCAGTGATCCTACGCTATCCAAAAGCACTCAATTTTATTTCACCCTGTGTCATCCTTATGGACAAGCTGTAAAATGTGATACCATTTACTGGTCCCATCTATTATGTACCAGCTTTAGGGATTAAATTGTTCCCTTTTCTGGAAGAGGTCTTTTTACTATTTGAAAAACCATACTTAGCATGAAATGAGCATGGCTGTTCTTTTTAAACACATAAAATAAGAATTTTGAAATAGATATGAAAAAGGGATCCCTTGGTTGCCTTGCTATCATTGATGTAATATTTTCTGTATAACCAAAAACCCTTTGCAATGGAGTAGATTCCAACTCATGGCAACACCAAGTGCATTGGAAGAGAACTGCACTCCACAGGGATTTCTTGGCTGTAATCTTATGAAAAAAGCATATGCACAGGTCTTTCTTCGGCTGTCCACCATTGCTGGGTGGATTTGACCCACCAACCTATTGGTTAACAGCCAAGAGCAAACTGTTTGTACCACTAGGGACCTTTCTCTATGTCATGCAAGTTGAAAATCACAAATGGAAAAACCTTAACACTTGTTGATTATACTTAGATCCCATGAAATGCCCCAGTGTCCCTGTTTTTTTGGTCAAGTTGGGGTGCGTCATCTGAAGTTGCAGGTTTGATCCCCATATGGCTCAGTTAGCCTCATTTTGGTCATGTGGCCATGAGGAAACTGCACTGTTAGCCACAGGAGCATATGGATGTCACCCACTGTGACCATCATGCTTGCCCCACCAAAATATCAAGAAACAGGAGATGAGAGGAGAGTATTTACATCACGATGTTAGCAAGTGAAGAAAGCATGTTGCATTAAACTTGGTGTCAGAGTAAAACCCAGAACGTATTACAAATACACAGCTCATATTTTTGAGTACACAAAGCCAGCTATTCCAGAAGGCAGTGTGAAACAAGCTAACCAGGAACCTAAGTTCTTTAGGTAACATACATCCTTTTTTTTTTTCTTGGCTAAAAAAGTTCAATCACGTTCACACACTCACTGCCATGGAGTTGGATCCGACTCATAGTGACCCCTCCTTGGGTTTTTGAGGCGGTATCTCTACAGAAGTAGATTGCCCAGTCTTCCTTCCAAGGAGTGGCTGCTGGGTTTGAACTGCCAGCCTTCTGGTTAGCAGTCAAATGCCTTAGGCACTATGCCACCACAAAAAGCCAGTTGACATTTTCTCTTTTTAAAATTTGTTATTTTATTTTAGGAACTTAAAATCTTGGTTCCCTTGGCTAACTTGGAACTAAAATTTACTAATATGGCTATTGTCAATTTTTACTGTCATCTAATTACATTCTGCTTTGATGATAGTTCAAAGAGAAATGAATTCCAAAAGGCAGTATTATTCCTTTTATTAATTAGTGGAATAAGGATGCTGGGCAAATGAGTACATAACGCTTAGATTACCAAGCTCTACAGAGTCACCAGATACTGTTTTTCTTAATAAGATACTTAATTTATCACATCTTAATAACTCTAGACTTTCAAATTAAACTCTTAAAAAGCAGCTTGATTAAGTTCTCCAAAACGCATCTGCAAAATGACAGTGGTTTCCAAGTCACATGGTCTGAGTGAATAGGTATATACTTTGTATCATTGCCTTGTTTCCATTTCTTCTTCCTTAGGTCAAGATACCATGCCTTTTAGGTCTCACTTAACTTCTTAAAATCAGTTTTATTTCCTGCCCCCAGGCTCTTTCCTCTTCAGTTAATCACACATACCTCTGACAGTAATAGCCCTAAATCAAAGCTCCAATTATAAAATTACACCACTCCCTTTATCAAAAATCTCCTGTGAAATTCCACTGTAAAAAGGGAAGCCAAAATCATAAAAATAATGACATGTCCTTTCCTTCAATCAAAAAAAAGTATTGGCCTGGAATTTCACTAGGGAATAACAAGTGTCGTCGATGTCTCTTTCTTTTTTGAGCATAATTTCTGAACTTGTCTCTAAGTTTCCCTTTACAAGTGCTTGGTAGAGGCTTTGAGGGAAGTAATGCTTTCTAAAAGTATTAACTTGGATATGACATTAATTACACAATTAGATTAGTTAACTTATATTGATTCACTATTACATTACTCAGTGCCATCGAGTCAGATCTGACTCATAGCGACCCCTCCTTGGGTTTCCCAGGCGGTGTCACTACTGAAGAAGATTGCCCAACCTTCCTTTCCAGGAGTGGCTGGTGGATTTGAACCACCAGCCTTCTGGTTAGCAGTCAAATGCCTTAGGCACTATTCCACCAGAGTGACTAGTTACACTATTTATAAGGACAAAATATTAAAGATAAGTAAGCTTTGAAGATACATATTCTTAGTTACATGAAGAATGAAAATATTGCCACATGGTGCATCAAATCTTAGCTGAGTAAGTTCTCAAGGTAGTAGAAAGAACAGAAATGGAGCAGAAATTCTTAATTGTATAGCTCAGTATTTACTTCCTCCATCCCAAGTCTTCTGAAATCTACATTGGAATTTCTCTCAAAATATTGTGAGATAATATAGTTAGTTGGTGAATAATGATACCCTGCTGTATTTATATTGATGTATCTTCTTTTTGTTGTTGTTGTTATGTGCCGTCGAGTCAGACCTGACTCACTGTGACCCCTCCTTGAGTTGCGGAAGCAGTATCACTAGGGATAGTAGATTGCCCAGCCTTCCTTCCGAGGAGTGGCTGGTGGATTTGAACTGCCAGCCTTCTGGTTAGCAGTCAAGTGCTTTAGGCACTATGCTACAGAATTCCTTCATTTTAACTCTAACAACAATGTGAAGTAAGGACTGTTCTCTCTTATTTTCTTAGTGTGAAAATCTCTAGATGGAAGAGAGATCCTGCCTCAAGTTCTACCTAGAATTACAACTGACACAGTCAAAACTGGAATAGAGATCTCCAGACAGCTATGACCACTTCCCCTACATTCTGAATGACGGATGAATATCTAAGAGTTAGATAAAATTATTGGGGACAAGCTATAAAGCAAAAATAACTATATTATACATTAATGCTTCTCTTACTTTGGTTTATTTTTAATGTTGTGCCTTTTAAGATACTGTGAGTAATTTTCTAAAATGAAACCAGCTTTACTTGAAATTTAATGCATATATGAATGCGAAGAATCATCCTTCTGCATTTCTTCTAACTACAAGCATTAAAAAATGAAAGAGAAAATTGGTAAAAGCTCATTTTTTTTTTTTTTAAACCACCACTTTTAACAAAGGAAATGGATAAAAGCAAAATACCAGTAGTTTCCCTTTTGGCTTAAAATTACATTTTCCAAGATATTATTAAATTATCTTTGCATTAATAAACTTAAATAGTACTTAGACATTTTAAGCTAAGACATATTCAAATCAGTAAGAACAATCAAATTATGTTTAAAGTAATGCATATCCATGGAAAATATTGCATGAATATATTTAATATACATTATAGTCAGCAGATTCCATTCAAAGTCAGAAAAACAATACAAGTAATGATAAATCTATTCATGAGTTTACTTCACTTTTCAACCTACTCCCCTGAGATATATTTTTATATATTAAAAAAGAATCTCAAACCCAGGAATTTGGTCATGTTTTAATTAAGACTTTATATTGATAGTGGAGAAAAACAGGCAGTTTTTCACCTTATTGGGTCATTTAATTTTTATTTGCCTTTCAAACAGACAATTGATAGATTCTTAATCAGACAAAGTCTATTAACTTGCTGAATTGTGCCATTTAAATCATGTTATCATGAGTGTATGGATAAAAAACCTTTTTAAAATTTTATTTTAAGGTAAACAGAAAAATTGAGACTGCCTAGTCAATTTACAGCTCTGAGAAAAGGTAAACTTTTTGATTAGGAAATGATTTAACTATTTTAAATGAATAATTATTCATGTTTTATAATTTGTAATGAAAAGGACTAAGGCAATGCTAAGTATTTTCTTATTCTTTCTTCATTTACAAAAGACAGTTAATTGAGTTGTTACCCTGGAAATCATTGTGTAGTACAAGGTCTATATTGCAACCATAATTTCATAAGCTTTGAAAAAAGAACCTAAAGAAATGCAACTCTAGCCTTAGCAGTGACAATTTAATCAGCTGAAAGTGTCCAATCCTTTGGTTTAACATGTATGAAGCAATATGGGATACGGTTTCTGTCCTTACATTTTCTTTGGGGAGACAAAAGTAATTTACATGACAGAAGTAAAGAATATTTAAGTGCTAAATTAAACAGCACAGAATTAATTACAGTGCTTTGGGACTTTCATATATTTAATAAAAAGGCAGGTCCGTGGAGGTCGGGGAATGTTTTAAGTTGTATTATGTATCTATTTTCATCTATCTATTTGAAAGCTGTGTCATGAACTTCCTTTCCCCAGATTTTTGAAAATATTTAACTTAAAGAACCTCATGTTCAAAAGAAGTAAGGAAACCTAAGTGACAATATTCCTTAAACTTTGAAAGAAGAAGATACATTGAAAACATTACAATTATAATTTTTAATTGTTTTGCAGCTATTTTCTTAGTTGAATTTCCAATTGAAAGCCTTTTTAACTGCCTGATGTACCCAGTGAGAAAACAGAACACTTTCTGATACAGATGCTGCCTGACAATACTGCCATCCTTTAAAATGGTTTTATTTAGTTATTACAGCTATCTCTCTGTAAATGACATTTAGGATTATTTAAGATTATGTTGTAATCCTTTTAATCCTTAGTGCTTTAAATCTCAGGCTAAACACCAAAGAGCAAACTAGCACTTAGCAGGAATGTTTAAAACATGTGATTTGAGCATAAATCTTTTTATTCACTCTTTCTCTGATGAAGATCTAGTGGTGCTCTTAAGTTAACTAAGAAAACCAGTATCACAGTTCATTACAAATCACTTGGCTGCACAATGTTTTCCCAAACTACATTCAATGGTCCTTGATAATTATGTTAAATGTAGAATTAAACAAAAGTTAGCAGCAATGAACATTTGCTTATTTAACTAGCATTTGTGTGACCTTTTATAAGTACAAAATGTTCTGTTTGCGTGGGTGTATGTGTGCAGAAATTCTCTACTTACTAAGGTCAAGCTATTAGATGTATGTATATATTTCCCACATTGCATATGCATAATATATACCTTTAACACACATTAGGGTTATCTATATATACATTATTGTAAAAGTTAACAATTTTTAATAAATATGTTATTAATTATTAAATAGTACCAGTTGCTCCAAAGAGTAAGTAGATGGATATCCTTGAACTCATTCTGATTTACTAAGAGTGCTTGAATAACAAGGCTTCCTGTCTCTGTTTTGTTACCATATACCAATTCAAATAAGATTGAATCCACATCAAAAATTTGGTAGGACTTTGACTATGAAGGAAATTGGATTTTTCATACAAAGATAAAATGAACACACAAATGAAATACATGTCACAAATGGTACTTTGGCAAACAATTTTTTGTTTGTTTTGCTATTAATTTTAAGTTTGACATCTGTATAGCTATTGTAATTATTTGGCATATAATTGCTAATCCATCAACTTTATAAAGACAGATTTCAAATCTCAAATTATTTCTGATTTTTCTTGAACCAAACATCTCAATAGTCATTTGCTATCTGTAATCTATAATTCATAGACTGAGATTGAACACCAAATCTAATTCAAACTTGAAATTCTAAAGCTGTTTCTAATGTAGCACATCAGCTGAAGCTATGATGTTCTTTCTCAGTGAGTAAGAAACACTTCATTACTCTGTAGGTAATGAAACCTTGCACACACACACTCAACCCAACAATGCCTTAATACCATGTTTTTGAGATATGTTGTTGTTGTTGTTGTTGTTATGTGCCGTCGAGTCGGCCCCGACTCATAGCGACCCCTCCTTGGGTTTCCCAGGCGGTGTCACTACTGAAGAAGATTGCCCAACCTTCCTTTCCAGGAGTGGCTGGTGGATTTGAACCACCAGCCTTCTGGTTAGCAGTCAAATGCCTTAGGCACTATTCCACCAGAGTGACTAGTTACACTATTTATAAGGACAAAATATTAAAGATAAGTAAGCTTTGAAGATACATATTCTTAGTTACATGAAGAATGAAAATATTGCCACATGGTGCATCAAATCTTAGCTGAGTAAGTTCTCAAGGTAGTAGAAAGAACAGAAATGGAGCAGAAATTCTTAATTGTATAGCTCAGTATTTACTTCCTCCATCCCAAGTCTTCTGAAATCTACATTGGAATTTCTCTCAAAATATTGTGAGATAATATAGTTAGTTGGTGAATAATGATACCCTGCTGTATTTATATTGATGTATCTTCTTTTTGTTGTTGTTGTTATGTGCCGTCGAGTCAGACCTGACTCACTGTGACCCCTCCTTGAGTTGCGGAAGCAGTATCACTAGGGATAGTAGATTGCCCAGCCTTCCTTC
>NW_006921610.1:18505568-18534704 GCF_000298275.1 Orycteropus afer afer
CCAACCTTCCTTCCGAGGAGTGGCTGGTGGGTTTGAACCGCCAGCCTTCTGGTTAGCAGTCAAGTGCTTTAGCCACTATGCTACCAGAGCTCCCTTTTGAGATATAATCATGTTTATTCTGATCATTTGAGAGTTAGACCAGCTAATGTATCTAATCAAATATTGATGCAAGTCATCTAGATTTAGCTCTCTGGCAAATCCTTCTTGATGTTTTTTTCTTTAACAGAACTATAAAACTTATTTATATTGTTTCTCTCAAAAGGCTTACTCTCATAGTCTGTATCTATGGATACGTATTAGCACATTTTACCTAAGCTGTAGTGTTAAGGTATTGAAGAGATTTTACCATGACAAGAAAATAAAGTGATTCACCACCAAAAGAATGAAGTAGGAAATAAAGCTTTGTTATTTACAACATCCTTATAATCACCTCTTGTTTATCTAAACTAATGAATGCAAGACAAGCATGGACTATGTGTAAGAAAACTTATAAGCCATAAGTTGCTTGGTTGTAAGACAAATGAAACTTACTGGCAACATTTTCCCTTCCATAATGCCACCACAAATTGGAAAATCCTAACAGGAGGTGGTTAGTCATATTTAGAAAAGTTTAAGTGGTATATGCCACTGATATAAGTGGCTTATGCATCTATGTACATTATGCTTGTCTGTTGTTGTTTTTAGTTGTCCTACTGTCAGTTCTGACTTGTGACAACCTCATGTTTCACACAGTAAGACTGTTCCATAGGATTTTCTTGGCTGCAATCACATTGGAAGCACATCGCCAGAATGTCTGCTGTGCTGCTGGGGGGTTCAGACTGCCGACCTCTAGGTTAGCAGCACGGGGCAAACCATTTGTGCCACCTGAACCAAAAAAAACACTGCTGTGGAGTCAAATACAACCCATAGTGACCCTACAAGAGAGAGGAGAAGTGTCTCATAGTTTCCAAGGGTATAAATCTTTGCAGAAGCAGACTGCCACATCTTTCTCATGCAGAACAGTAGGTCTGGATCTTTGACCTCTTTGTTAGCAGTCAAGTGCTTAATTACTGTGCCACCAAGTCTCCTTGAATTGTCTAAGTACCTAATTATGCTCACATTTATGTAACATTAATCATACATACTTTCTTTAATATTTACTGCCATACATACTTCATACATATGTGATTATTATCTTTGTTTTTAGGTTAAAGTAATGCCTCATAAAGATCACAGGAAGAACTGAAAAAGGTTGGTTTAACCCATCTTTAAAAATTTCTGTAGCTCTGGTAGCGTAGTGCCTAAGGCACCTGACTGCTAAGCAGAAGGCTGGCAGTTCAAACCCACCAGCTGCTCCTCGGAAGGAAGGTTGGAAGGTTGGGCAATCTACTTCTGTAGTGATACCACCTCGGAAACCCAAGGAGGGGTCATTATGAGTCATGTCCGACTTGATGGCACATAACAACAACAACAAAAATGTCTGTTGTCCAAGAACTATGTCCATGTCAACTTTTAACAAATCCTTTTATTAATTTTAACTAGTTTGGTGATTAGGTTGTTGAATTCACAATGCATTATGAGGCTAAACTACTTACTCACCTACTCCAGTTCAGATCTAGTTCTCTCGATCATCTAATTGTCATAGAGTGTAGGATTATAACCTCTACATTTGGCTATTTATGGCAGAATAACAAAAGGAGTAACTGGAAAACAAGGTATGTTCTTTGACTTACAGTTCCTTACTTTAAAACAAAATTTATTTGTATGTCTGGTGTGTGTATAGCCATATTCCAAGCACTTTTTGTTTCAGACCTTTTATTTCTGAGTCATCGTGTTTGGGTTTTCCTTCCTTCCTTTCCTCCCTTCACCCCTCTCCCCCTGCTTTTTTCCCTCCCTTTTTTGTTTCTTTTGTTCTTTATTTGTTGTTTGGTTAACAAACAAACAAAACCCTCCCTATCATAAAAAATGGATACTTAATAGAACAAAACTACATTCAAAAAATAAATTATTCCAGGAGATGTTAATAGTGCTGGTTTTATTTTGTTTTTCATTTCTAATAGATCCAAATTTGCTGGATACCTGTATTAGAATCTATATAATGCAGCTCAAACTGAAAATCAGTTGTAGGTTTAATTCTCAGGAAGAGTGTAGATAGGAAATATCACTTACCTATGTTTCTGAAAAGGAGCTCTGGTGGTACAATGATTAAGCACTTGGTTGCTAACCCACCAGTTCCTCCAGGAGAGAAATACGTGGCAGTCAGTTTCCTTAAATATTAAACCAAAAAACCCACTGCCATAGAGTCATTTCCGACTGACAGAAATCCCCACTGGGTTTCTGAGGAGGTAAATCCTCCTCTCTCTTTTAGGGTCACTATGGGTTGCATTTGACTCCACAGCAGTGGTTTTTTTGGTTTAGGTGGCACAAATGGTTTGCCCTGTGCTGCTAACCTAGAGGTCGGCAGTCTGAACCTCCCCAGCAGCACAGCAGAAGTTCTGGCGATGTGCTTCCAAAGTGATTACAGCCAAGAAAATCCTATGGAGCAGTCTTACTGTGTGAAACATGAGGTTGTCACGAGTCAGAACTGACAGTAGGACAACTAAAAACAACAGACAAGGATAATGTACGTAGATGCATAAACCACTGATATAAGTGGTTTATGCATCTACGTACATTATGCCAATCTTCTCATTAGCAGTCAAAATGCCTTAGACACTATGCCACCAGAGCTTCTCTACTTGAAGATTACAGCTTTAGAAACACAATGTAGCAATTTTACTCTGTCCTGTAGAGGGCTGGTGGTTCAAACCCACCAGCCACTCCTCGAAGGAAGATTGGGTAATCTACTTCCGTAGAGATACTGCCTTGAAAACCCAAGTAGGGATCGCTGTGAGTATGAGTTGAAACCAACTCGACCGCAGTGAGGTTTTTTGGGTTTTTTTTAATAGAATTATTAGTTACTTTGGAGACATAAAGTAAAATTAATCTCACTTAAAAATAGGAAAGGAAGAACATCCATAATCTAAAATTAAAAATTGCCAAGGAGATTTTGGCAACACAGAATACAAAATATTAAGTTTTCTTATTTCCTCCCTTTTTAGGATCTTTATTTGGCTCTTTATATTCAGTGAAATATGACTGAAATTAATAATCACAGATTTTTTTTCCAATGATGAAATTTTGCAATATGAAAAGATCCAAGTTTTATAGATATTCAGATTCCTCCATCTCACAAAGTTACTGGTAAATATAATTTGTTACTGGAAGGCAGAAGTGTCAATGAATGTAAATAATTTATTATAATGTGTGACTCTTGATTTGTGTATATATGAAATTTCTTTATCAAATCAATTTAAGTATTCTAGGTTTGAACTCCAAACAGATATAAAATAAATTGCAATATTCAGTAACTATAGTGTTTAAAATTAATCAACATAACAACATATATTTTGCGCTTAGATAGAATTAGTCACCAGGGGAAACAACAAAATAAACCAAAAATTCAACAAGGAAGAGGAGTCAGTCTTTCTTAATGATTTCAGACATCGAGTTCATACATATGAAAGCATTGCAACAAGGTAGTCTTATTTTTATTACCCAAGAGAGTTCAGATTTAGAGGGAACGGGAATAAATAGAATAGATGTAATATTCTTACCTGAAAGACATTCTTTCTGCTTGATTTTTCTTTGGCCCATTCAATATGTGCACCGCACAAATCCACACTTTCTGGTTTGTGTCCAGTTTTCTATAAACAAAAATGAAATAAGAATAAAAAGTACAAAACTAGAGATGCATATCAGAGAAAATGAGAGCTTATTGAGTTAGCAACTAAATATATTTATGGTATAAAAATCTGTCATATTTTCCAAATAACTCTGCAGGAATTTCCATTTTTAACTGTCTGTAATAAGACTATTTTCAAAGTTATTTCACTAACTGGAGACAATATGAAAAATTAATATTTAAATGATGTTTCTTTACTAACCCTGAAGCTCTGGTGGTGTAGTGCCTAAGGCATTTGACTGCTAACCAGAAGGCTGACAGTTCAAACCCACCAGCCATTCCTCGGAAGGATGATTGGGCAATCTACTTCTGTAGAGATATCACCTTGGAAACCCAAGGAGGGGTTGCTATGAGTCAGACTGGACTCCACGGCAGTGAATTTTGTTCTTTTTCAGTTGAAGAAATAAACATTTTAAAATCTATTCAATAATATGAAATATTGGTATACGGTGGTTAATGTAAAATAAAAGCATTTTAAGCCATATATTTAAAAGTCTAAAAGTAAAAGAAAAAAATTAATAAATCATAATATAGTGGAAAAAATCTTACAGAGTTTTAGTTTTTTGACTCTAGGAAAGTTATTTAGAATCTCGCTACATCATCTAGAAAATAGAGCAGGTGGATTAATTAATCTCAAAATCCTCTTGCAAGTTTATGTTTCGTATATAAACAAATCCAATAAATAGTTATTAAGTGCCTTTTATAGGTTTATTTTTCAAATAAGGCTGTACACATACATGTATGTATAATCTTATTGAATAAATTCAATTTAGACCAAATAGATTATAGTGTGTTCTTCCTTTTACACAATTACAACATGGGAATTATTTGAAAGTTGTTCTTATTTCAATAATTCATAATAATCAATTTATGGGATTCTCATCTACACTCGCTTGTTCACGTTTCATTTGTTTCAAGTGAGTAATATTTGAACCCAGGTACAACTGTGGTTAAAGTGCTTGTCTGCTAATTTAAAGGTTGGCAGTTCAAATGTACCAGATGGGAGAATAATGTGGTAGTCTAATTCTGTAAAGATTTACAGCCTTGGAAACCAGAGATCACACTTACATAATTTTAAATCCTCATAACTGCAAATATTAAATGATAGCTTATTAGTTTTGGAAATGTCTTTATTATTTTTCAAGAAGATTACATCATCTTTCAAAGAGTCTTTCAAATTATTTTCATATAGTCTGAGCCACTTTAGGTTTCTCTGTAGATAAATTCCTTCAGTACTCTTCTTAAACTATATTCTGTAAAATGCTTTAAGATTTTATTATAGAAAACTTATAATATGTTTGGACAATAGTTTTTTTTAACAATATGGACTTTAGGTTCAAGCATGAAATTCTTAAAGAATGGTACAAATGTCAAAATAAATGATCTGTCCACAGGTGTTGCTTCATAGTCACTATGCCTAATTCTATCCACTTAAAAAAAAATAGACTTTTTTTCAGAAAAAATCAGAAATCTGGAGTTTTTATAGTAAATAGTGAATTTTAATTTTTGTCATTTATTTGTTTATTTATTAATATTGTACGAGCCAAACAGATCATGCCTGCAGTATAAATTAGGCTGGGAGGACAGCAGCTACCTCAAAGAGCATACCCTTCCTTTGCCATTTATCAGTAAGCTCAAGGGAAACTAATCAAGATGAGCCATTGTCCTTAAAGATATTTTGATCCAAGAAAAAGTGTTATTGGTTCCTCTATATGCTACACCCAAGTGATCACTATTGTGGAAGAACTCAATGAGTGATTATGATGTCAAGTGATCTGTGATGTTGAAAAACCAAAAACAACCTGTTTCTTCTGTTGTAAGTAAATTGTGGGATACTCAGATCCTGTAAAAATAATCCTTAGGTAAACATAACAAGAGATTATTTCCTCATCTATTGTGGTTTGGGGAAAAGTTAGAATTACTTTATGAAAGAAACAATTTTTATGTGCCAAGTACTTTCTCTAAATACTTTGGAACTATTAAGTCATTTAATGCTCGCAACAGTCATATGAGGTAAGAAGTATTATTAGCACCATGTTACAGGTAAGAAAATAAGTCAGACTGATTAGGTAAACCTTCCCAAGATAACACAGCTGGAAAAGGAAGAGCAAGGATTTAAATACAAGAATCAGACCTCAGAGTTTTGCATTAAACCACTATGAAGTCCTTGGAAATAGAATGTACACTATGATCATACTCATGTTCAAACATGTGGAAATTTGGGGAATTTGGCTTTCCCATTAGGCTCCAGTCTAGGCATACTGATTTTGTTTCTGTCCTCTGTTAAACCTGATCTTGCCTTTGGATCTTTACACAAACTGTGTCATGGAAGACCTCTCGATTGCATGACTGGCTCTTTCTTATCAGTCAGGTCTCAGTTGAATGTTACCTTCTCAGAGAATTTCTTTGATCATCTATATAAAGGAGCTGTGCTCCAGTACTACCAGTTACTGTCTGTGCCATTACCTGTTTTAATTTCATCACAGCCTGCCTTCTAACTTAAATCAATGTATGCATTTTTATATGCTGACAGTCTGCTTTTCTTGAATTAAGAATTTCCCTAGAATTAAGCTTCCTGAACTGGGGACCTTGTTTGCTTTTTCCACCACTATGTTTCCCAATGCATGGAGCACCCACTGGCATGTAGCTAAAACCAAATCCACTGCCACTGAGTCGATTTTGACTTATAGTGACCCTCATCGGGTTTCTGAGGCAGTAAATCTTTACAGAAGTAGATTGCCCTGTCTTCCTCCCTTGGAGTGGCTGGTGGGTTTGAACCACCAACCTTCTGGTTAGCAGTCAAATGCCTTAGGCACTGTGGCACCAGATTTCCTTGGCAGATTGTTGTTACTCAATGAATAATTGCTGAATTAATAAATGAAGAAAAAGATTACTCAAATGAAACTAAGTTTTGTACTTTAGAAGTAATGTTTGCATGTCTTAAAACTTCCTTTAATGTTAGAATATTACTCCTATAACAATTAAGGTTTCTATTTTGGTTGTGATTTGGAAAAATGATAAACAGTTTAGTGGATTAATTCAGAGGACTGAATACAGGATTTCACTGAATGTTATTGCTTACTTACTATGTACTAATGTGCTAGCCATTGTGTTAGGCAATGAGATCCCAGAGATAAGGAAGATGCAAACTCTCTTTTAAGAATCCTATATTAACCTTAGATTATCTAGAAACTCTATATAATACAGAACTAAAGGTGTCATAGTGGTTAAATCATACAACTGCTAACCAAAAACATCAGTGGTTTGATTCTACCAGAGGCTCTGGAGGAGAAAGATGAGGCAGTCTGCTTCTGTAAATATTTACAACCTTGGAAAAATTTTATGGGGCAGTTCTATTCTGCCCTAATGGGTCACTGTGAGTTGGAATTGACTCAATGGCAGTGAGTTTGTTTTTGGTTTGAGAGAAGGTCTTTAAGTTAGAAAGCAATCTAATCTTTCACAATATTCTCACTATCTAGCTACGTCAATCTCAATTATTTTTACCTGTGTCATATTCTACATCCCATGTCTCTTTCTCTATGTCCTCAAGAACTTTGGCACCTGGCTGGTGTTTATCTGGGTCTGACCTCTCAGTCCTTTCATGATGCTCATTCCATGAGCTTACTGTCATTAACCCACCCTGCCCCATCTCTTGCACTCCTCATGATCTCACTGTTGCCCTCCTCTCTCCACTTTAGCGAGTCTCATTCTTCTGCTCAACTCACAAATCTCACTTTCTGCACGTAACTGGTAAGTTTTCATTATTCTCACCTTATTGTTTATATTTTTTAAATTGTTGGGCACTCTACCTTTGTGCATCCCCTCAATCTCTCAAGCCCTACTTTTAACATGACACCTCTCTTCCAAAGTTTTATCTCAGTCTGCTCTATCAAATGGCTTACTCCTACTTCACAGAGAACATAGAGCCCTTGTGCTGGAAATTTCTCATTTCTTCCTACCTCCATATTTACTTTAAAAACCAAACGAAACTCACTGCTATTGAGTTGATTAGACTCATAGTGACTTCTCATTGGGTTTCCAAGGTGATATCTCTATGGAAGTAGATTGCCCAACCTTCTTTCCAAGGAGTGGCTCGTGAGTTTGAACCGCCAGACTTCTGGTTAACAGTCAAATGCCTTAGGCATTAAGCCACCAACAAACAGACACATACATTTATTAACAATGTCCTATATGCTCTCACCATCTGTTGTTGTTATGGGCCGTCAAGTTGGACCTAGCTCATAGCGACCCCTCCTTGGGTTGCCGAGGGAGTATCACTACGGAAGTAGATTGCCCAACCTTCCTTCTGGGAGTGGCTGGTGGGTTTGAACCGCCAGCCTTCTGGTTAGCAGTCAAGTGCCTTAGGCATTATGCACCATCTAGCTACATCAACCTCCATTTTCATCCATGTCATATCCTACATCCCATGTCTCTTTCTCATGTCCATGAAGACATTGGCTCCTGGCTTGGGTTTATCTGGGTCTGAACTTTGTCATCAGTCTCAGTTCTTTCATTATACTCATTCCTGTGAGCTCACTGTCAAAAACTTTGTGCCATTTCTTGCACTCTTCATGATCTCACTGAAATTTTCAAGGATTTTGTTTTACTTGGATCCACAACCAATGCCCAAGGAAGCAGCAGTCAAGAGGCAGTGTTTCATTCTGTTATACATAGTGTCACTGTGGGTAGGAACCGACTCAGTGGCACATACCAATAACAACATTTGCTTCGCATTCCTAAAGCTTTACACTGTTTGTCATTTAATCCTTACAACAACCTTGTTGAGTTATTACCATTGCTGTCAGTTTACATCTGAAGGAACTGAAGCAGGGAGCTGTTAAATGCTTTACATAAAGTCACACACTTAGTAAGTGCATTAAGATTTGGATTCACTTTTATCTGACTCCAAATCTCAAGTTCTTGACCACAATGCATTACACTTCCTCTCCTCCATACCCATCCTTTCCTTCCTATTTTTGTTGTTGTAGGTAGTTGCTGTAAAATCTGCTCTAACTCACGGAGACCTTATGTAAAACAGAACAAAATATTGCCTAGTCCTAAGCAATCTTCATGATTTTTGGTATGTTTGAATCCATTGTCCATTACACATCTGTCAGTTTGTCATACTCTGGTGGCTTGCATGTTACTATGACACTGGAAACAATACCAAAGGTATTTCAAGTTTTAAGCAGGGTCACTCATGGCGCACAGAGTTCAGTGGAGCTTCTTGACTAAGATAGACTAGGAAGAAAAGCCTGGTGATCTACTTCTGAAAATTAACCAAAGATAACCCTTTGAATCACTACAAAGTAGTGTCCTCGTTGAAGTCCCAAGAATTAGAATTCATATTATTTATTTCCTCCACCTTGTAAGAATCACCATTTATCACTTTCTCTTTGGGTTCTTAGAATTCTGGACCTGGGTCTATGATTCTGGTTCATTGGTCTTATGAACTCCTGTGCCTGGGCTCAACAATGCCTTTGATCATCAAAATTAATTACCTTCTCAGGACTATACAATGCACAAACAACTCATAAAGCATGTCCTGCTTTGTTTCAGAGAAAGAGGTATTTCTCTTGCTCAAGCCTTTTTGCTCTCTAGTTCTTAGTTCCATCCAATCTTGTTCCTCTTTCCTGAGTTGTCCTTTCTCTCCTATTTTTTTTCAATCCCTTCATAAATATTTTATGCTTTATCCTATAGCCATGCTCAAATCACTTCTGCTTAAAAAGAAATAGAAAAAAAAAATTCAGCCCTGCAACTTCACTTTTCCTCTATCTTACCTTTTTTTTTTTTTTTCCCATTTTTGTCAGGATTCTTGGAAGAGCTTTCTATAGTCATATTCTATGGTATTGTGTGTCCCAGTCTCTTCTCGATCTACTGCAATCTGATTTTCACCTCTTTCACTTATTGAAAGCATCCTAATTATTATTAAGGTAAAGAAATCTGACGCCTTGTCAACATCCTGCTTAAACTTTCTGTACCATTAGATTCTGCTGACCCTTCTCGTTAAAGCTCTCTTGATCCTCAGGTAAGGAGCTGTATTCTCTTCAAATTCTTTCATCTTTAGTACTCTTTGTTCTCTCACTGACTTTTCTTTCCCTTTTTACTTCCTAAAAGTTGGTAATAAATGGTTTACTGTCCTAAGCCTTCATTACATCTCACACTCTGCCTATGGTTTTGCTCCAACTCTTGATCTGATCCATCACTTATAACACATTGTCCTCTGAGTGTGCTTTTCTGGCTCCCATAACTGTATTTTCTAATTTCCATTAAGATGAGCACAGAAATGTCAGTGAAATTATTGTTTATTCCCCTTGCATAATTGTTTCCTTTTATTTATGTCTTGTTTTGGTTACTTGCCCTATTATCAACTCTACCCCTAAAGATTTTAACCCATTCCCTTTCCTTCCCCACTCAAAACCAAAAGGTACAAATCTTAATTTGACAACTAGCTCTCCCTTCTCCATCCTGTGACCATAAACTCTTTGGGGCAATTATTGTCTAATTGTATTTTTTTTCCCCATAGCTATTTCCTCTGAGGCCATGTTAAATTTTTTCAACTAGTTTTCCACATTTTCCCTTTTTCTCTAAAATGAAAAATTCACAATATTTCCTCTGAAAACTTAGTATCTATAGAATAATGTTTGAATTTCTTCATATGGAATTAAAACACCCCACAACCATCCCTTCCAGTTCCATTCACTTGCCCATTCTTCACACAACAGCTATAATACATTAATGTCAGTTTCTTAAATGTCACATACTTTCACAACTCTATACATCCAGGATAAAGGAGGAAGGCACGCTATTCACTAGCAATACATTTATACCTTCCTTGTCTGCCATGTGTTCTAATTCTGCCTAACTTTTGTGACACAGCTCCAAAAGAATCTCTGTGAAGCTTTTATAGTTAATCACTCCTTCTGGACCTTTCTCCTTTTTGCAACATAATTTGTTACAACTCTTTTGTTACCAACACCTTGTGACTTCCTTTTTAGTGTGTTTCTTCCCCTCAGCTATACAATCAACTCCTCCAATAAGCCGGCATTTGTTTTATGTTCCTTTATTTTACCAGAATCAAGTAACATGGGATAAAATAAGCATTCAACAGCAATTTGTGAATTATTGAATGGATTATGAACCAGAAAGGGAATTACAAATAGAAATATCAAAATTCTTTTCAATGCCTTAATAAATAAAAATAAATAATACATCTCATAAGAATAGATTACAAATTGAGAACTGCATTAGATAGTAAAAGCATGTTTCCATTTAGAATGAACTTTATTAAGAACTGATCTTATAGTGCAATCAAAACAAATGATAGAGATTTGGGGTAAGTTCAGAACTATCACGGAAAAATAATAGTTATTTGAAGATAAAGCAAATGTATCAGCTCTCTCTCTATATATATACATATATATTTATATGTATGAATGTATATTTGATTTAAGATGAGAAAATTAAAATAAGTAGATGGAGGATGTGGTAGTTATGTTTGTGTGTCAACTTGGTTGGGCCTGGTTGAGTGGCTGGGCAGCTGGTGGTAGTTATTCCGAATGATGAGACTGGCAATCAACTCCATGGTGGGCTCTACCACAAGCAACTAAGTAGCTGCTTTAGGGATGTGGTCTGCTTCCTATGTATAAGCAGCAGCTTTGGGAATGGTTTCTAGCTTATGGCATGCTTGGACCCTGCATGTAGCCATGTCGTTGTACAGCAATGCTCTGCTGATCTTGGGACTTTCAATGGACTTGAATTAATGGCCAGCTGTGTGGTATGGTAATATCAGGACAGTGCCTTGTTACTTGTTAACCTTAGGGTCTGTCAGCCTCAGCAGCCAGCAGCTGAGTGAAGAAAAGCCTCCAGCTTCAGTGGGCCAGGAGCAGGAGGCAGAGCTGAAGCCAAGGTTGAGGGGCTTTCACCCAGCCCCTAGAGCCTGACACTTAGAACTTGTACTTAAAGCCTCGAAATTGTAAGAATAAACTCCTGTTTGTTAAAGCCATCCCATTTGTGGTATATCTCTGTCAGAATGGCACAGAGGTAACTAGAACAGAGGGCTATTATAAAAATGGTCTTAATCAGTAGGTCATTTTCACTTAAGTTAAAGTAAATGGCCTAGGCAACAACTTCAAGGATTAAAGATTATTAGAAGAGAAATTTTTCAGTGTTTAAGAGTTGTTAAACATTGGCTGAGTTGTTCAGAAAGTTGTAGAATTTCTTTGGAAGACAATCAAGATTTTATTTGAGAAGGCTGAAATTAAGAAATCCTTTAATAGAAAATATATTTCTGATTCTATAGCTATAAAACACAGGAAAAAGTCTGCTAATTAGCTGCATGATGCCAATGGATCATATTGTACATCCTTATAAAAATATACTTTTTGAAAATTGAGTAAAAATGGATTTACATACAAGAATGTACATATCTTAGCTCTTCTGGGAATAAACTTAAAATAAAAACGACTGGTATTTTTAATATTTGAATAGAATTATTTAAAAGTTACTGCTTCTAGACAATAAAACATAAAAGTCTCTTTGTAGAGCAAAGTAAAGTCATTAAAAATTGATCCTAGGTCTTGTCCATTTCTGATTTTTATTATTCTTTTATTCTATCATTATTATTTTCCAATAACAGCTGACAGGATATCTCTCTATAGTATTTTTTCTCTGACTTAGATTAAACCGTTGAGATTAAGTTTCCCATTTTCCTTTATGGGATATTTGGGGTCCATAGTCTTTTAAAGTTCATTAAGAAAATATCGAAGACCAGATGCTCTTTTGCTTGATGGTATTTTCAGTGATGAAGATTGGGCATGTGTGTAGGCAACAAATCATTGAAACATTCATGTCCATACCCTTATTACTAGCTTTTTTTTTTTTTTTTTTTAACTTTCTTTGAAAAAAAGAAAAACAAGGTCAGATTTTATGAACTGGATTATTAGCTACCATTTTTTATTTTGGATTAATTGCTATTCCAGAATGTAGATTCAGGATTGTTCTCATCATTTTGCAACATGAAACATAAAATCTGTTTAGGGGAATTAAGTTTTATCAGCTAACTGGTTTTGATTCTGGAAAATTGTTCACAGAGGAGGATAAAACTCACTTATAAATTCTCATTTGAGCAAAATGATTTAGGAAAGAGTACTGAATGGATACCTGATCTTATTAATGTCTAAAGTATGGCCCCTGTCAACATAGAAGAGAATACTTTGATTGTTAAGATGTGGGTTTTATGTATATGAATATAAATGGTGTTAATAAAAACTGAAATTCTTCTTACAGTGAAATTTCTCAGTATGTTACATGATCTGCAGTCAAACTAGATTTTCAAAAAAGTAAAAACTTTGTTAGTGTTTTGAGCACAATATTTTGTTTTGTTTTGTTTTTATTTTTTTCAGGAGAAAATATTATCACAAAAACCTATTACATTTATTTCTGATTCAAAGTCTTGCTGTAAAAAATAGAATAGCTTCTATTTAGTGTACTTTTGCTGTGTGAGGATATTGTTTTCATTTATACTGTCTAAAATCTAATTTAACACTGCAAGGCTCAGACACATTTTTGATGCCTCAGGTGTCACCTTCAAGACCCTCCTTGAACTGTCCCTCTCCATCAGTTATCTGTATGGCCTCATCCCCTGAGGATAGCCAGTCACATTCTTGGAATGTTAGATCTTCCATCCAGGTTACCAGAGTATGTATAGGCTGTTGTCACCTCTCACCACTTCCAGATTTGGATGAAAAGCCACTTCCCTGCTATGGCATCTGGCTTTCTGAGTAGCTACTCAAGGAGGTATGTAAAGTCCATATAATACAGACAAGTTGATGCTGTGAACAGTGAATTTTAACCAAAGTGAAGCATGAGATAGGAACAGACATAGCAGATAAATTCCCTCTTCCCTCCATCCATTCTATGGACTACTTTAGTATTCCTCCAGACAGTTGCTTTACAGCTACTTACTGAGTTGAGTGGCTCATGTACCAAGCAAATTGCTCTGCCTCAGAGGATCACTGTAGAATGGGAGTTATCATGGCAACACATCACCTTCCCATCATTTCCTGCCTCACTTTGTTTTCACTTTGCTCATTGTCCTGGATTTATACCTCCAAACTAAAGCATGAACATTTAATTCAGGATTTGTTTTCTAAGAATTTGGGGTGAGACAATTGGTATTACTATATCTTGGCAGAGATGTCTAGATCTCCACCAAAATACGGGCTCTCTCTTTGAAAATCTAATGTTGTCACTGGGAAACAGCCCACTAGTCGGATTCCATTTTTTTGTCAACCCCACCTTAGCATCAACATGTGGCCACATTGCCCATTCTCACAACTGGCATATGAGCAAAAATGATATGAAAAACTCCTAGGCTTACTGTTTTAAAGAACATGCAGACTTTCTCCATATTCTCTTTCCCTTTCCCTCAGGGGGATGGCAGAGCCAAAACAAGGGAGACTCAGTGTGTAGCAGAAAGCTGACCAAAAATATTTGTTTCAAACAGTGGTTTAAATGAGAAAGGAAGTTCAACTGGAATTTTGTTTTTTATTTGGACAGCCAATAGTGTTTCCCTACCTGATGAACTTCCCTATTATTATTAAAATGATTAAAACCAAAAAAACAAACACACTGCAGTGGAGTAGGATCCGACTCATAGTGACCCCTCCTTGGGTTTCCAAGGCAGTGTCACTATGGAACCCAACCTTTCTTCTGAGGAATGGTTGGTGGGTTTGAACCACCAGCCTTCTGGTTAGCAGTCAATTGCCTTAGGCACTACGCCACCTGTGAAGATACACCTTGGAAACCCAAGGAGGGGTAGCTATGAGTCAGGATCTACTTGATGGCAGTGAGGTGTAAAATGATTAAAGTAGAGAAATTTTAAGTACACTGAAACAAGTCAGATATTTATTAAGTGACAATCTGGATATTTGAATCCAATTATGCCTGGTTCCAAAATTGTTCTCTCAACTACTAGTCTATTGCTTCATGTAATAATAACAACAACAATTAAAAAAATATAATTAAGATTAATTTTACATTGGTTATGTGTCAGATACTTTATATGAATTATACCACATAATGTCACAAGGACTGTATGAGGTATATACTGGTTTTAACCCCATATTGCACGTGAGATAACCCATGATTATAAGAGCAAATAAAATGTGAACCTCAGTATCCTAACTCAGGTGTTCTTACTTGAAAACCTGTATTTTTGCTTATTCTGGTATATTGCTTCCAACAGCATTTCAATTTAGTAGTAATTTTTAGAGAGAGAGTAAATATATATCCTTTAAATTTAAAAAATTCACTGGGGTAAAAGTCATTTTATCTTGAATGAAATGCAAGCTCCAAATCCAATGCATTCCATTGATGAAGATGATAAACCTCAGAATCAAGCTTCATAATTAAAATAGCTTTCTTCTGAGAGAGCCTGAGGTGAGGTTTATTGAGGGACAGTAAGCTATTACCCATTTATAAAGCATCATATCAATTTCATAGATTTTTGTGGTTATTAAAAATTATGTAAGATACAGAATTTATTATGGTTAATGGCCAGATCTTGAGAAAATTATAACCAGAGAACATGGCTTCATTTATATTAATATTGATCACTTGATTTCATTACAAAGTTTATGTTAATAAAACTCTAAAATTCAATTTCTTTTTTTTTCTTTCTTTCCATATCCACTCTTCATCCTCCAGATTTTAGATTGTTATTTTTTCTAATTATGCAGTGTAGTAAATTACTTTGTATGGCTTTTCTACCCATAAGTCATTGTAAACTCAGTGGTGGAATGAGCAACTGAGGAGCTCCTGATTGCTGAAGCTATCCACCTGGGTTATTTCTGTTGGGCGTGGCACAATACAGTGTTTTGGGAGGTTCCCACTCTCTCTCACATGCTTAGGGTTCTGATGCTGTGCTTGGCTAGTTTGACCACCCTTCCAGGCTCAAAAGGAGGCCTCCTGGAGGTAGAACTCTCTCTGACTGCTGGTTGAGGAAGATGTGCTGCTGAAAGAGACACACGCTCCGGAAAGAGACATTTGCTGCTGGGAAAGAGATGCAAGAGACACGCATTGCTGAGTGAGACACCGAGGGACCAGCACTGCTGGGAAAGCGACTGTGAGAGACTGTTGGCTGAGGGACAGTGGGCTGGGAGAGAGACTGAGCGTTCTTCCTGAACTTGAGTTGTAGCCTGGTGCTTCCCTAATAAACCCCGTAATCCGTGAGTTCTGTGTGGCCACTGCAGTGAATTATCGAACCCAGAGGAGAGGTGGTGGGTGCTTTGGGAGGAACGGTTGGTGAAAGGGCTGGAGGGAGGCAGCATGGCTGGCCTTGTAGGAATAGGCCTTGGGTTACTGCTGGTAATCCTGTCTTCCTCTTGTAGGGTTAGAGGAGGTCAGAAGATGTGGCCTCCTTGCCGTTTTTGCAAATTATTAAGCACAAAATGAGGCCATATGATATTATAATTTATGACTATACTGGAAACTGTACTAGTGATAACCATGCCCACTTTGCAAGGGCACTATCATTATGAGAATTAAAATATTAAGTAGAGATTTAAAACTCCTTCATTAGCCTAAGTGTGATAGATCCATGTTTGCCCCTTTGGTTTCCATGCTCTTTTTGAGCTGGGGTCTGAATAAGGGCTTAACACTCACTTTACAAAGATAAAGTCATTCCATATTCATTTTGCACAGAATACTCAATAATTCGTGAATAGCTTACTGATTGAAAACTATTTTCATCTTTTTGCTAAATCACATCATTTTACTCCCATAAATAAGTCCTTTTTGTTATTAAAGACACACTACAGTGAATAAGCATTAGATGTATTACATTATTTAATTAATGCTTGAACTCATCATTCTCAATCACAGTAAATAATATTTAAAAAAGTAAGCAAATTATTCAAATTATTTTAATGAAGCCTTTTATACACTTTTTTCCCCCCAAGGTTATGGCTAGATGAGTACTTTGAAAAAGCTAATAGTATTTTAAATGCCCTAATATACTAATAGTATATTAAATGATGGAAAAATATTCTATGATTAGAAGTGAAATTTGTTCATTGTTGTCTTTGATTAAAGTATTAGTGCAACATAAGGTGAAAGAAAGACCAATGCTGAACTTATAATCCAGAATCAAATGAAAATTCTTCCAGATTTACTACTGGTGCTCATTGATTTGCTGACATTCCATGGTCCTTGGATAACATGGTTTTAATTCTCCCTAGATGAATTGCCCTGCTTGCTTGCTATGCAGGGGTTTTCTTTAGAACAGACCATACGATTAAAAGGTCAAAGACATATAAGAAAATTAAATATTTTGTGAGGGAGATGTCCTGTGATTTACTAGGTGCACTGAGTCATAATGATGGCAAACTTACCAATTTTGCTATTTTCTCTATGAGAGTACAGGCCTGTTGCTCTCATTTATGCATAGATTTATAGAATATGTCTCAAGATAGTTTAATAAGTCCTGTATCACTTTTGTTTAAAAATAGAAAAAAAAAAAATCTTATTTCTCCAAGCATGTCTCTGAAGACTCTCAGTCTCTCTAAATTTGAGGGTTTTCAATATTGATTACAAAGAACTCCACATTATACACCTAATGAAGCCATTTCTGGTCATAATCCTGTTCAACATCTTCCACAAGGTGGTTCCACACTGACTTTCTAACCAAATCAGACTTCTTGCTGTTCCACAATGCTGTTCCTCAACCTATTCTCAAGAAATAAGTTCACTGGTAGTGACCTAACACATGCTGTGAAAGAAATGAAAAATATTCTGGACTAGGGCACATTCCTTCTAGATTTCAAGGAACATTCATTAAGTTTTTGAGAACAATGATCAACACATAGTGCATGAGGCATGGGAAGAGAGCAATTCTTATCTGTAGAAGTAACAAATACATTAAAAAAATTAATTTCCCATATTTCATCATTGTTTATTCTCATATTTCTACATAAAATGTATTTTTCCTCCATTTTTGCACCAAAATCCGATTCATCTTTCAAAATCATCCTCAAGTGTCACTTCCTCCATGAATACATCTAAATATATCCATTCCAGCTGGAAGCAATCTCTCCATCAACTGAGTTTCCATAAAAATAACCCATGCCTCTGTTCATTCCATTTTAGGGCAACTCTAAATGTCCATTTTATACTACAGTTACTTGATGTATGGGCATGCTTTCTGTTTGTTTTTAGATCCCTCAAGGTTCTGAATCTGATTCTTTTTTTATGTTTCATAACATCTAACATAGTGCCTTAATCATAGAGGATGCTCAGTGATATTTGTGGAATGAACAATTGAAATGTGCATAGACTGAGTATTAACTGGAGCAACAGTTTCCCTGGGAAAGAGTACCTGGAGTTAGATCTACACTTCCCCAGGACATTTTCTTTCTTTCTTTTTTTATACATTTAGCCTTGTTTTATTGTAATTTGTCTATATATCTTTCTGTCACCTTTACCAGTTTATCATATATATAAACTCACTGCCATAAAGCCAATTTGACTCATAGCAACCCTTCCTTGGGTTTCTGAGGCAGTATCTCTATGGAAGTAGATTGGACAATATTCCTTTTGAAGAGTGGCTGGTGGATTTGAACCATCAGCCTTCTAGTTAGCAGTCAAATTCCTTAGGCACTACGCCTTGCTTGATAGCACGGATTAGACGTTCTGATGATTATAGCAACAGAGTGGCAAATTTGCATCTCTGGTTGAACAAAACTCATTAATGGAGTTTTGTTATCATATTTAGTCTCTAGAATTAACTGAGAATTATTAATAAAATAAATAGATGAATGAATGCTTAAAATATGGAGCTTCTTTCCCATGAGGTAATCCACTAATTAGTTTTGTTCAACCAGAGATGCAAATTTGCCACTCCATTGCTGTAATTAGATGTCTAATTCATGCTATCAAGCATAAGTTCTAAAATCACAAATCACAGTAGGTACTTAGGAGGCAAGTGGAAACTGAACTGATGGAGCCAATTGAAATCCCTTACTTGGGTGGTGTAGTGCCTAAAGCATTTGACTGCTAATCAGAAGGCTGGTTCAAACCCACCAGCCACTCCTTGGAAGGCAGACTAGGCAATCTACTTCCGGAAAGATACGGCCTTGGAAACCCAAGGAGGTGTTGCTGTGAATTGGATTTTACTCCATGGCAGTGAATTGAGTTTTCTCACTATTACTAAAATAGGTAAAACCAAAACGCATTGCCATTCAGTTGATTGTGACTCATGTTGTTGTTGTTGTTATGTGCTGTCGAGTCAGACCCAAGTCATAGTGACCCCTCCTTGGGTTTCTGAGGCAGTATCACTACAGAAGTAGATTGCCCCATCTTCCTTCTGAGGATTGTGACTCATACTGACCCTCATTGGGTTTCCAAGGCAGTAGATCTTTAGAGAACTAGATTGCCCTGTCTTTCTTCTGTGGAACAGCTGGTGGTTTGAACTGCCAACTTTCTGGTTAGTAGTCAAATACCTTAGGCACTGCTTTATCAGAGTTCATTTAGAATAATAAACCAGAAAAATGCAATGAATGTGAATCAAGACCTCAGAGGACAACTGTTTCTCTTGTTAGTTGACATAGAGTTGGAACCAACTCTTGTCAGTCTTATATATAACAGAATGAAATGTTATCTGGTCCTACAATCTGGAAGAAATCTCCTTCAATTGAGTTACCATAATGATAACTCATGCCTCTGTTTATTTCATTTTAAGGCAACTCTAAATGTCCATTTTACACTACAATTACTTGATTTACTGGCATGCTTTCTCTTTGTTTCTAGATCCCTCAAGGTTCTTTTGTATGTTTGTTTCATAGCATCTAGCATAGTGGCTTGAGGAAGCTCAATGATATTTGCAGGGTGAACAGTTGAAAGATATTCATGATGGTTAGTATGCCTGAGTACATTCTTGTGGCTATTGTCTCATGCCTTCCAATCTAGTGAACTCATCTTCCAGCACTGTACTGAGATATAAGTGCTCCTGAGGGCAGGATTTTGATCTTGGAGTAAATGAGATGCAACCATCATCCTAAAAGAATCCATTCCCTCCTTTGTCTTTGCCCTATGATAGTCCTGGCCTTTTGGAGACACATCACCTCAGGGACATAGTCTTGTTCGGTATATTTTTGCTAGTAGAATAGCCTTGAAAGACTATTCTAGGGAAAAGATACTTAGAGAATACTAACACAGCTTGTTAAAGATTTGCCCCAGTAGCAAATCTCAGCCCATGGGACTGTTCTAAATCCTTTTCTTTTATCCTATATTCTAACTAAACTGGAAAACCATTTCTCTTTTTAGCATACAGACAGTGCCACTCCCAGTTTTGTGCCATTGTTCATGTTTCTCACTCCACTGGAGTGTCAGGCCACAAATCTCGATGTGTTGACATTATAGCTATCCTTCAGTGCTCAGTTCAAAGCTTTCACAGATGTGCACTCTCCTTCCTCTAAATCTCCAAAAGTTCTTTTGGGTTTCTGATTTCAACTCACCCAATTTTTTGGCAGAGCTGAGTTAAGGCAGAGACTTATATCTTTATGATGTCTTTTATGCCTTATATGTAGCCCTAATGAGCAAGCTGTTCATTGTAGGATTTCAATACATATTCGCATGAAGTCTTTTCCACCAAGGCTTATATAAGGAGTGCAAACTTGATTAACCAAATGTATATGTAAATTAAAGTGAGGTAGATTGTAATGAGAAGTTATGTTATTTGCATCAACACTCCCACTGACAAATGCTAAATGAAATTTATCTTTTAAAAATAGCCCTACACAAATTGAAAATCTGAAAGATAGTAGAGACTTCTGGGGCAATATCTATCTATCTATCTATATATATATATTTGCACTGGGGGGAATCTGAACCCAGAGGGGTAAACTGAGTATTAAAGAAACAAAACTGAACTTTTTTCCTAAGACATTTATTTATATCACACACTTGAGCTTTGATCAGTCAATCTCACAGAATAATGAAAGACGACCTGCATGAAGTCTTACAAAAGGATAATGAAGAACCAAACCATGTTTGTAGCCTTTCTTTGATCCCAAAGGTCTAAAAAGAAGACCGCTTTGATATGATGAACAATGTAAATGAAAAACAAAGGAAGGGCGAAGAACAATCTTGTATGTAAAAAGTTATATAACAGTTGTAGCCCTTCTATAGATTTGTTGTTGTTGTTATCTGCGGTCGAGTCGGACCCGACTCATAGCGACCCCTCCTTGTGTTGCCGAGGCAGTATCACTACGGAAGTAGATTGCCCAACTATTTACATCCTACATAAACTGAACCTGAAAAATTTTAAACTATTAACTTATTTTGAAGCACTCCCTCACTGAGACTTTATAGATCTCTTGAGAAAAATGAAAAACAAAATGACTAGGACACATTTATCTTCCAAACCAAAAACCAAATTCACTGCCATTGAGTACAATCTGACTCATAGCGACCCCGCCTTGGGTTTCTGAGGCGGTATCTTTATGGAAGTAGATTGCCCAGTCTTCCTTCCAAGGAGTAGCCAGTGGGTTTGAACTGCCAGGCTTCTAGTTAGCAGTCAAATGCCTTAGGCACTATACCATATTTCAAAAACAATGATTCACATACACTCAAAAATAATCAGACACACAAGGAAGCAAAACAACATGAGTAAGAGGCAGCAGAAATAGACCTACACTGATTTCAGATTTTAGAATCACAAGACCCAGATTTAAAACTTGAAGCCTTTACAACTTTGTAGATTTTTAAAAAATAAATGAAATATTTAATATCTGTAGGGAAAAATTAACTATATCAAGTGTCTTGGTAAAAAAAAAAAAAAAAACCTTCTAGAAAGAAAAATTTCAATGATTGAAATAAGGAAACTTAAATAAAATAGACATGAAATATCCTGCTGTCAAGTCTATTCCAATTCATGACAATCCTATGTATAACAGAATCAAACCTCTCCATAGGGTTTTCTTGACTGTAATATTTACAGAAGCAGACTGCAAGGCCTTTTATCCATGGTGCCCCTGGGTAGGTTCAAATCAAAACTTTAGGTTATTAATTGAGGTGACTGAGTGAAATATTTAGAAGAGAAGTATTTGGAGGGTAGTTCAGAAAGACAAAAAGGAGAAGAATATAAAGACATTGGAGGATTGAGTGAGAAAATTTCACATAGGTTTTATAAATTCAGAAGAAAGAATGAAAGACTATGTAAAAGGAGCTATAGTTACAGACATAATAATACAACATTTCTTAAAATATACTAACGATAGGTTCCAATGCTTTTAGGAGACTCAGTGATCCAGGAAGGAAAAAAAAAATTTAATCATTTAGATACATCATAGTGAAAGTTTGGAAAAGCAAAGGTAATGAGAAAAATATTCAAAGTAGCTAGTAAATAGAACAATAGATAACATTTAGATACCGTTATGAATGATGGAAAACAGTGGAATATCTTTGAAGTGCTGAAAGAAAATAACTGAACTCAAAAGTCTATATCCAGAGTCCATATATTTCCAAGATGATGTAGAAATATAGACATTTTAAACAAGGAAATAATGAGACAAATTATCACTGCAAGACCCTTGCTCTTGGAATTTCTGAGAACATACTTCAAGCCAGACTCTGATTCCACTCATAAATTACAAGACAGACAAATAAAACTATATGTTTTGGGAATTGTAAATGTGAGACATTACTAATGACAGATGATAAAATAATGATTAAAATGCATTTTAGTGATTAACTCCAACACCAAGGAGGAAGCTGTGATGACAGAGGAATAAATAGATCATAGATAGTGGATTAATGACTGGTGAGCTGCATGTATATGTTTTATTCATTTTGTGAAAAAAATTTCTACACTAGTTTACAATCAAATATTAAAAATTTAAAATGTGCGATAAACTTGAAAATATGAAACTATGTATTTGAATACTATCTTTGCCCTTATAACCCAGGAAATTTAGATCTAGGGATAGCAGTGGTTTACAAATGCTCATCCTCACAGTAAATTTGGCCAGTATGTGTCCAAACTTCTTTGGTCTGAGTGAAGTGAACAAGATAGAGAAAATACATGAAGGTATATAAAGGGGCTAGTTTATTTTCTTGATAAAGACTATCTTTTATTCTCAGATTTTTTTACTTTTTATATTTGGAATGGGAGTGAATTACAATGCCCTTTTGGAATCGAGTGCATGGCAAGGAATTTTGGGTTTTTATTATAAAGTGATAGTGATGGTAGATGGTTGGTTACTTCTAAATATCCATATTATTAAAAAAAAAAATAGGTTGTTGGCAATCCTATGAGTCCTCTTTTGTCTTCAATAGGTGTTTGAGATCCCAAAGACTATGAATCTCTAGTCTATGCAGGTGGAGTTCTTTGAATTAATATTTTCTCTTCTACAAATAAATATATTAATAAATCCAATGGCAAAACTAATACAGTATAACAAAATGGAGAATGAAACAAGATCCATACCTCACACCCTACATAAAAAGGAACTCCAGATGGATCAAAAACCTGAATGCAAAACCCAAAACTACAAAGGTCAACAAAAATATAGGAAAGTTTAGGGGCTCTAATTTATGGCATAAAAATGCTATCAAGCATAACACAAAATGTACAAACAGCAGAAAAGAAACTAGATGACTGGATCTTGTAAAAAATTAAAATCTTATGTGCTTCAAAAGACTCCAAAAGAGTAAAAAGAAAACCTACAGATTGGGAAAAAATCTTTACTAATAACATATCCAACAAGGGACTTATCTCTAAAATTTATAGAAAAATTCAATACCTCAACATTGAAAAGACAAATAATCTACTTCAAACACAGGCAAAGGGCATGAACAAACATATCACCAAAGAAGATATTCAGGCAGCCAACAAACACATGAAGAAATGCTCATGATTATTTCCCATTGTTGTTGTTGTTATTTGCCATCGAGTCAGCCCCGACTCATAGTGACCCCTCCTTGGGTTTCCGAGGCAGTATCACTACGGAAGTAGGACTGCCCAACCTTCCTTCCAAGGAGTGGCTGGTGGGTTTGAACCGCCAGCCTTCTGGTTAGCAGTCAAGTGCTTTAGCTATGAGTCGGGCCGACTCCATGGCACACAGCAACAATCATTTCCCATTAGAGAGATGTAAATCAAAACAACAATGAGATAGTGTCTCACTCCAGCAATAATAGCAAAGTTCAACAGGACAGAAAACAATAAATGCTGACAAGAAGGTGGTGAGATTGGAACTCTTATACACTGCTGGTAAGATTGTAAAATGGTACAACCACTGTGGAAAATGGTATAGTACTTCCTTAAATAACTGGAAATAGGAATACCATTTGATCCAGCATTCCGATTACTAGGAATATACCCTAAAGAGGTGAGATCCAGGGCATGAATAGATACAGGCGCACTCATGTTTACTGCACCACAATTTATAATAGCGGGAGCTCTGGCAGCATAGTGCCTAAGGCACTTGACTGCTAACCAGAAGGCTGGCAGTTCAAATCCACCTGTCACTCCATGGGGCAATCTACTTCCGTAGTGATACTGCCTCGGAAACCCAAAGAGGGATTGCTATGAGTCGGGTCTGACTTGACGGCGCACAACGACAACAACATTTATAATAGCAAAGAGATGGGAACAATCTAAGTGCCCATCAACATATGAATGGATAACCAAACTATGGTATAAACGCACAATGGAATACTAGGAACCATTAAAGAATAATGAAGAAACAGTGAAGCACCTCATAATGTGAATGAAGTTGGAAGACACTGTGTTGAGTGAAATAAGTCAATCACAGAAGGACAAATATTTCATGAGTCCGTTTTTTTAAAAAGTCAAGGAAAAGTTTACACAGGGAAGGAAGGAAATTTTCTTTGTTGTTTAGCAAGGATAGAAGAGAGGAAAAAGAGGGAAAATAGATGAATATTTAAGGAACAGGTTTTATATGGGTAAAGGGAAAAGCAATATAATAAAAACATGTGATCACCACAATATCACTAAGGAAAAGGAAGACATAGAGAGGTGCAGAAGAGATACAGACGGTAAAAGTAAATACTACTGCATACACAATACTACATTGTCAGTAGCAGCAAACACCAATCCATAGGTGGATACATAGGTAGACAGTGATGCATAGTCAAATAGGGAAAAAAATCTAATACTGTGTAACACTATATTATCATTATAATGTATTATGTACTATGGAATATATATTCTCTATGTTTTAATATTTATATATATTCCATAGTACATAATATAGTATAATGATAATATAGTGTTATATTCTTTATATTTTAATACAAGCTCTGGTGGCATACTGCCTAAGGCATTTGACTGCTAACCAGAAGGCTGTTCGTTCAAACCCACTGGCCTCTCCTTGGAAGGAAGGTTGGGAAATCTACTTCCATAGTGATACTGCCTCGAAAACCCAAGGAGGGGTCGTTATGCGTCAGATCCGATTCCATGGCAGTGCGTTGCGTTGTTGCATATATTTTAATAAAGTTCATTATAATGGAGTATAGTAATTATTTTCTGACCATTATATATATATATTTTTTATTAACTAATTTCAATTCTTATTCATTCTGTTGACAGAGATCACTATCCCCATTCTGCAGATGAGGCTTCTGGAGCTCAAAAATGTCAAGCAACTTTGTCATCTATAGCACATGGCAAAACTGAATTAAGCCCCTGTGGTTAGACTTCAAAGCTCTGTTCTTAGCTACTTTGTCTGTAGCATTAACATTCAGAGATCATTTGTGTACAGATTAAAATGCCATTTACTCTTTCAAACCACTTTCTGCACTCACTCAGGCAGTTTCTACTGACCCCTGGGAGGAAAGGACAGACATTTTCCCAGAAGCACAATGAGTACCACCAGAACATGTAAGTGGGTACAAGGGAAATTCAGAAACTTGAGCATAAATCTCTTTCAAAATAAAACCACAGCACCTTTAATCAAGGCCTGGCAATCATTGCATCGTTTCTCTGAGACTGGAATTGGTAAATGTGGGCTATCCCACTAGGCTTTTAATACTTGGTTAGAAATGAATCCAAGAAGTTGACTAGCAAGACAATTCATGCAGTACAAACATGAATCTGTAGTTCTCTTCCCCATTACCACAAAACACAGTTAGAATTTACTTTGAAAACAACGAGTGCCTGAGAGAAACTGTAAGACCACTGAAAACAGGGCCAGAAGTAATAAGTAGGGACTGCCAATAAATGTTACCAATTTCTTCTGAAAGTAAAACCTACTGTCAATTTTCAACAACTCCTAAGGTTGAACAGGATGCACTCAATGAGTAAGCATACTTGTGAAATTTGCCTATAAGCTTAATGGAGCTTTCTCTCACCTGGATAAAATTTAGCAGCTGATAATTACATCTACTGTTATGAAGAGATTAAAATAATAAAAATAAACCAAATGCTTTAATTTGGAATCTAATCTCTCCCATTATCCCAGCACATTCACATAAACTCTGCTCCAGTGGAATTGTTCTCACTCAGCAGGATGAAGATCATCTTCGCAGCAGCAAAACTCAGGAACGCAAATGACGTCCCTCCATTTTCCAGCTTCCCCCTTAGAGACAAAGGGGCCTGCCAGTGGTTGGGAGTTGTTTTGTGCCTTGCCCTTAGGGGTGCTTTTTTTTTCTTTCTTAAAAAGATTATCTCAAGCTTACTGTAGCCAAAAAATAAAAACAAAACAAAACCCTAAAACAAATTTCTGAGGCAGTTTAAATTAAAAATACAAAGGATGGAGATATATTTTTAATTTATTCATAATTAGTTTACAGACTGAACCACACCAAGACTCCAAAATCAGCAAGCCACTTGAGGATAAAGGCTATTGCAATTATCAGGCCAAGCCAAATGCTGCTTTTTGTTCTTACTAAAATCTTCTTTAAAAAAAAAAAAAAAAAAAAATCTCCTAGCAAATGATTTTCCATTTCTTATTTAAAGAGGATTACATAGCAAATACAACTAGTGCCTGGACAGCAAAGAACTTTCCATTGTTTTATTACCTGCCAAATATAAATTAGTTCATTGTGGTTAATTCCTGCCAGGAACTCCTTTTCCTGCCACCCCTCAGTCCGATGGGTTATGGCAGGTCGGTTCCTGCCCGGAGCCCTGCCTCATCAGGAAACTGTCAGATAGGCTGCTTGTCCACTGTCTCCTACATCGTGGAGCATCCCTGGTGTTTGGGCAGCAAGGTTTTGAGCTTGAATTACACCAGTAACTAGCTCTGAGTTGTTCCTACTATCACTATCAAGTCTCTGTGGGCATATGTGAGAACTTCTTCCTGGTACAATGAAGAAATCCTACAAATTTCACTTTGTAATAAATACAGGATACAGAAATTGCATTAGCTCCATTAGACGGAGTCATGAGAAATATATAAAAAGGTTAGCTGAATACAGTGAATGCTATAGTTAGACTAAGATAAAAAAATCACTTTGTTAACTCAGAGTGTTTCCTCATTGGTAACACCCTATATTAAGGTGCCATTTATAAACAGTTTAGTATTATTTATTAATGTGTGAAGCACTTTATAGCATGCTGGATAACAACTTAAATTCATGTATAAAAGATTCACATACATGGTTTAATCCGATTTACGTCTTATAATATTCTTTAAAACAGCTTCCCATAGCATCATCCTTTAAGCATTTATTACTAATGCATTTTATAACATGCTTTATAATACATTATTTGAGCAAGTTGCTACATTTAGTGATCATTTCATAAATAAGAATAAAGCATTTATAAATGGCACCTTAATTTAAAGTGTTACCTTCCCATTACTAGTTAGCTGCTTACCATTCATCTCATTTTGTGATTATTCTCCAAATGCACCACTTAATAAAACAGACACTAAGTTCTATTTTCCCTTCATCCGATTAAAAGTTTATTGAGTCATTTCCTCCATCTGCTTTCAGATATTGGTAGCTTGGAGGCTTAAGTGTGATTTCTGTGAACCGAAACTTTTAATTCAACAATATTTCTGAAAAGATGATAGCAGTAGGAGGAGACAACTACCCACCATATTAGACAGAGCCTGTTGCTTGGATTCTTTGTAAAACTCGATTTTTCGACTAGAAAGGACAATCCAGGAAGTAGCCCAGTTTTTCCTTAGGAAAAAGAAAAAGGAATAAAGGATATCAGTTGATGAAAGCATTCATACATATGGTGTGAACAACATTTGGAAAGAGACTATCTTCTTTATTTTTAACTGGGCTTCCTAAAATCTTATCTTTATTAAAATTTATAGATGGTGTGGAATCAACTACCAAAATTTTACTTTTGTGTATCCACAGCACCAAGAAAGAGACTATGTTTCTATGTTGGGGTTGTTATTAGGTGCTCTCATGTTAGTCCTGACACACAACGACCTTGTGAACAACAGAACAAACACCATCCTGTTTCAAAAGCAAAGTAAAGCATGACTCAGAATCTCTTCCTTATTGTTACTTCTTTTGTTGGTTTAGTATATTTGAGAATCTGAAAAACTCACCAACTAATGTGTCATGGCTTAGTTCAAAATATTTGTTTAGTGTTGAATTTCACTAGGAATCAAAGAAATGTAAACAAAAACAATGAAATTTTTGCCTCTTTGTTAAATTCAAGGATGAAAAGAAATAATAGCAAGTAGCATTAATGGGAGGGTGAAGAAATGGATTCTCTCATACAGCATCAGTGAAAAGGTAAACTGGTACAGTCTTTTGAAGTATAATTTGGAAATAATTTCAGCAAAAACATTTAATGACATAAATATCCTTTGGCCATGGAGGTCCACCTTTATTAATTTAAATTTATCCTAAAGAAATAATCTCAAAAATTGTTAAGATCATGTGCACAGGAATGAAGTGTACCACTATTTCTAACCCTGCACCTAAAAAAATCAAAATATAGGAGATTGGTTAAGTAAATTGTATACAATAAGTTCATAAAATGGAATGATGAAACACATTTTGTAGAAGAACACTGATGGAAGATTTTTTTGTTGTTGTTATGTGCCATTGAGTTGACTCCGACTCATAGCGACCCACCGTACAACAGAATGAAACACTGCCTGGTCCTGTGCCAGCCTCACAATCCTTGTTATACACGAGCCCATTGTTGCAGCCACTGTGTCGATCCATCTTCTTGATGGCCTTCCCATTTTCCATTGACCCTCCACTTTACCAAGTATGATATCCTTCTCCAGGAAATGGTCCCTTCTGATAACATGACCAAAGTACGTCAGACAAGGTCTGGCCATTCTCACTTCCAAGGAGCATTACGGCTGCACTTAGTCCAGGATGGATTTGTTAGTTCTTTTTTTTCTTTATTATTATTATTATTTTATTGTGATTTG